>NC_060207.1:100662000-100991000 GCF_021130785.1 Homalodisca vitripennis
AAAACGATGGTCCAATATAAGGAATAACTAATACAAACTTACTGTAGATGTTTTTGATTCATTAGGACAATGCCAAATTAATCAGATAGTAATATAATGCTATATGGAATTCTTTAAGATATAATCCCTATTAGTAATCCACTTCATATGTGATAGCTTGAGTAAACTGTTGTTAATATTTGCTGCTTTAGCAGTACGCTGTGCGAATGTAGTGGAAGCATCACTGACCAGAATAAAGAATCAGTGCAGGTAGAAAAACTAATGCACGGCCAGGTCAGTTTTGAAAAGTAGGACAGTTAGTCCGCAGGTGTCGGCGTGGACTAACTGTCCTACCCTGCAGAAAAGTGACGTCAGCCACCCTCGTCAAACTAGGCGTGGACCTACAGTCCTACAATCAAGAGCCTCGTGGCTTATAGCAGTGGTATGACCGGCGCTAACGTGTTTTCACGTCGGTGTATGCATTGTTTTTCTCTCATATTCATGGAATATATGAGAGAAAATACTTTCCTATAGTCTGTGTAGGAAATTATAGCAGTTTACACCCGAATAAGGCAGTACAACAAGAGCTGTCACCGTGCATTGATTAGCAACTTAAATGAAAACGCAAATTTCTTATTTGATCATTGATTTCTACCACTTGTGCCAACGTGATAATGCCAGACGTTTTAGTATTCAAATTTTGTTTTCATTTCCCCTGGTTCTTTTGCCTCTGGATTGGTTTTTGTTGGTTTTCCACGGATACTCACATAAACAACAAACAAAGCACTTTGATTACAATTTCTTATCTCGAATCTTTCACATAAAATTTTAAACACACGTGATTAATAGACGGAAACATTAAAAAGGAATCGTCAAAGAAAGGTCATTTTACATCCACGTGAATATAAGAAAACCTTAAGGCTGAAGGTTAGAGAGGTTAGCGCTTATAGATCACGCTTCGTGTCAACTCTTGGGAGATAGGGATTACTATAGTACGGACAAATACGGCCTGAGGATTACGCCAGGTCGACTGCATTCTATAAATTATACTTTATCGGTCGAGTGACACCTTGATATATTGCACTAGGCAGAGGTTATTGGATGACAGAGTCCTCATGGAATCTTTCCTCCTTGTTTGGCCACGATCTACGGCGTTTAACGGCGCGGTGACTAACGGTGGATGTGATCGATTCACTGCTGGTTATTTCAATACCAGGGTATTTCCCCATAACTTTCACGGTACACTCTGGGATATAATCATTTGTAATCCGACAGCCATCTTTTGAAGCCTAAAATCTAAAAAACGTTTATTTTTGGCACAGCTGCATCAACCAAAATCGCATACTAATACTCTAATCATATCTAATCTAATTAGTATCTCTAATCTAATTAGTATAATACTCTTTATTTAATAATCTAATACTCTGCCCAATACAGTTTAGCGCAATACATTGATTGGGGTAAATAAATTGAATAAAATCAGTATCTATAGATTATTGTTATAAATATACGCTTGCTATCATAGTTGACTCTCAGCGGTATAATAATCAAGAAGTTTAATACAACTTAAGGTGCATTAAAATAATCTATAGGGTGCCAGATAGAATTTCTACTAGTCAGCTCACCGCCTAGGTCAAACATAAGCGTATTTTTAATTTTCCACTTTAGGGTTGTTAATTTTTTTTTACATTTAAAAGAAAAAATGGACTGTAAGTAAGAATCGGAAATTATTATTTTTATCACTGATTTCCTAGCTGCCGTTAAATATGCCTCAGCTTAAGGAAATAACAATATAATACATGTATTGTATTTACTAACATTTTTGTGTTTCATGTAACACTTTTTTTGTCTAATGCGCATAAAGTAGGCCTAATATAGTACATTCCTTTCAAAAGGATGCACAAACATCATGCGGGGCATCGGTGAAGATCGTTGTAAGTTACAAAAAAATATCACCCCAAGGGCATTGCATCACTTGGCATTAATCGTTACCTCTGAAAGTGATTACAAGTGTTACAGATACGATGTTTTAGTCAACTTGAAATTGTAGTAAATAACGGCTGTGGCCACGAACATGCAGGTCAGCGGTTGTTTCTGGCTGAGTCGCAGTATACATTGCACTCCCACATGTCAATTACTGAACTACCCCCCCCCCTCCACTCACTTGTAAGCTACTGATATATCAGCTGACTGCTGCCAGTTACTGTCTGTATCTGCGTCAACTTTCACATTACACACAACTTGTTCCAAGTCGTTAACCGTCAAATATTCGTTTAGTCTGATGAACAGTTATTTCTGAAATCATCAAGGCAGGTTCTATGGCGATGCTCTATAGAAAGTTTGGCAGGTCTCATCACGACGAAGTGAGGCATTTTAACCCACTTATAAGTTAATTGAAGCCATTCAGATATAGTTAAAAAACATTTTACGGTATTATTCCGCAAACTTAACGAAATTGAACAACTGATTTTTCGTTATGGAGTGAAGGACGCAATAAAATTGAATATAATTTCAGTTTGAGGTGAATTTAATATCTCGAAAATTTTGAACGGCCTATTTTTATTGAGGACGGATTGTTTGGTTTTCAGGCCGGGGACTTATACAATACATTTTGTGTAGAAAATGCTTTTGAAATATGACAGTTGTTTCGACTTGCCATCGACCAGAGTTTTGTCGAGTGTGAACAACAGAGGATAATATCAGATCCAATTGCCTACACAGCCCCCAATCCTCGGAGGATTCTTCGTTTAGTTGACGACCAACAATTCGCAAAGTTCGTACAAAGATGCTGTATCAGGAAGTTCTCATCAAGGACTTGAATGGAATCCGAATGGAATGGAATGTAGAAATGGAGGATAATCAATGATTGAGTAGCGAGGTAGCATTCAGGTCACACTCGCCAGCGCGATGACTCACATGGCTACTATTTGTCATCAAATCGCGCTGCCGATTGCTGCAATTACCAGTCAATCGCATTCCTGGTATTCATCTGGTTATCGGGTGATAATTTATTGTCAGTTTTCGTTATCAATTACAGTAAACTCCACTCAGTACTGATTTATGAAGTAATGACAAATCAATTGTGTTGGAATCGATTTTTAACTTGTACTCTTTATTCAGTATGTCTTCTTGTTAAAAATTTTAAGCTTTTATTTTTCATCTTGAAACATGAATATCGCTTAAATATATGTCGTAAGACGCTACCTTTTCCGTCGTTATGTGATTTGTATAATACATTTACAATTAGAGTGAAATAATATCTTAAATCATTTACACTATTTCTCTGACTCAGTTCAAACTTTTGGCAAAAGGAAAAAATGTACTTTTTACAGAATTTCGTTTTAAACATCGTGCAGTCAAAGTCTACTTTATCTAAATGGTAATTTTACAAAGCATTTTATGTTTGTTCTGGTCCAGTTCTCCTATAAAATTGATGGGTCACCTTGAATATGTAAACTTTTGGCTACATATAATCGATTTGGAAATCAGTCATACAAACATTGAATTATAAAACTTCAAACTGTAGAACGCACACTTTCATGAATTGATCAATTTCAAACCCTTGTAGTTGAGTCGCAAGGCTAGGAATGAAATTAATTAATTCTTGAACGTATTTTAATGTAAGTTACTTCGGGATACCGAAGCTGTTCAACAAGACCAGTGTGAAAAACACGTGTATTTGTGCTACTTAGTTTGTGTTATATAAAATGCACAAACATTATCTAAGAAACAGTCATTCATCCTATTAAAATCGAAAATGTGGAGAACATACAAAAATGATGTCTTAGCGGAAAGTAGGAAGTTTTTAAAAAAAATGGTAAATATATTTACAAAGTGCTTGCTTACCGTTTTAATTACGTTTAATGTAGTGAGGTTGTCTGTTTTCTTTTCTTCACGCCTTAGTCATCGGTTTTAAGCCCGCAGTCGACAACCAGTACTAACAGACCGTGACGGAAAGAACCGAAGCGAGCCGAATGGAGCAACAGTGAGGTGTCCGTAATGAGTCAGGTGATCGTCAGCTGATTAATGACCGCCGTCCTGCCCAGCTGATTGTGATTGAGGTTATGTAAGGTGGCGGGTAGCAAAGAGCGCGCGGCATTATTGAGCAACACGACTACTTAAGGTGAAGTTAGGAGACATCAAGCTCGGACACACCCTGTGACCCAGTGAATCACCCCGACTGTTTCCTGTGTTTTTTGTAGACTTCACTGTAAATGCTGAAATGTTGTGTAATCATTGCACTAAATAGTGTTTCTACAGACGTTTAACGGGCATAACTCATATAATGGGATCCCATCAAGGATTCCTTCTCCAATAAGCATACATAATATCAGTCACTATAAACTCTTGACAGAAATAGCAGGATTTATTGCCTAATTTAAGAAAATGGCTTTATTGCGAAATCTTGAAATCTTGTTTTGGCTATAATTCACAATTCAATGGTAGGTTAATTCAAAGGACGAATTCTTTTGAAGTATAAACCTACATTTGGTGTATAAAAGGCAAAATTTTGAAGTGCTATTGTTTCGTCATTCGAAATTTTGAACGCTGAATGTCAACGTACGCTTTAGGTACAAGGCCGCACCCGGTGTTATGAAAGAAAAAGTCACGATTGCGTTTGATTCATGACAAGAAGTGATGGAAAGCGTACTAACATCATGCTTCCGTAGGAATTGAGACCCAACAGTGCAATCAATGGTTCTCTTCTGGGACCCCACACTATTTGATCGAAAAACACAAGGTTGGAAGTGTAATTAATGACCAACAGGAAATCCTTTAATTCTGATGGTTATTGAAATCTTTGAAATTGTCGCTCCTACTTAAATATAAACACAATTTCTTTTATGGCCTTGGAGTGACTAAGCAGTGAGGAAGTTACGGATTGGCGAAAGCTAGCGTAAGAAGATTGTCATAGCAAGCTGGCACCTCGACAGTGTTAGCAACCAGTTTCCCCAGGACTAGAATGTTACCAGTCTAATTCTGTTATGGAATAGCCTCTTTTACAATGCTGTACATTGTAACTTTTAGAGGAAAATATCAAGGCTTCAATTAAGATATGTATTACATATCCTAACTATGTAAATGATATGTTTTGTTATGACACTTATGTTAAAAATATCTTCGTGAAAGAAAATATATTAATCTAGTTAGGCCCCAGGGCTATAAAAACAATTTAAATCTTAAGAAAATCTCATATTTAAAGGTATGTAGGCATGTATGAAACTTATGATGTAGGTGGTGTATAATTAATAAATAAAACAAACAATAAAAAAACAGAACAGAGATCAATAAACTAACTGGTACCAATATTAATCTTGTGAAGATACTATCGAGAGTTAAAAAAGTCGAAGTAGTTCGGTTTTAAATTTTGGTCAGCCTCTTGTGTTTGTAATAATTTATTTAATGTTTAAAAAAATTGTATGATGTCAATAATAAACCTATACTTAGTGAAGACTCTGTTGACTAAAATTAATCGAGAAATGTCTGTGTAAAGGTGCAACTTCAGAGAAAGAAAGCGGAAATTGAAAGAAACCAACAGAAATGCCGCTAGCTCTTTCGGTCCTGTGCAATTATAAATTATCGAGAAAGTGGCTATGGTAGAAGCACAGTTCGCCACGCTCAGCGTTCCTCCGTCCTCTCCGTTTTCCTACGTGACGGCCCAGAGACAATTATTAATTCGGTGCTAACCGTAGTATTAATTTCATAGTTATAATCTTATTACAATTCCCTCGCGATTGAATTTTTTATCACGTGGAAGAATTGTGTCTACAGTTTGTGTTAAATTGTAATTTACATGTATTTCACCCTTTCATTTATCGTACTAGTTGGTTGGCTCTGCAATAGCGAATCTCCTCACGATATCTTGTCATGTTGCATGAAGCTTCATATATATATATATATATATATATATATATATATATATATATATATATATATATATATACATATACACACATCGTCATATAAATATACAAAACATCGAGTTTGATGAAGGTGCATGTCACTCCATGGAATTTGGCTTGAGCCTTAGTGAACATTTTTACATTGGTCTTATGGATAACCATGAATAAAATGAAAACATCAGAATAAATAAAATTGTAAACAAACTGATAACAATTATAATACGACATGTTAACATGTGACATATACTTACTGTATATATTTAACATTTTCGATCACGTACTCTAACCTTGTGATTACTGTGTTGCAATAGTAATCACACTCATACTCGGGAAACTGGAGTCTGTACTGATACTGGTCTCGAGAAAATGTTTTGGATTTTGACTTATGTTTTACCTCAATTTTCTTCTTCGCTTAAATTATTCTCGAGGAATATGTTAAAAACGTTTGCTTGGGAATTCATTCCGATCACGTTAACGAATATGAACTACGAGATGAAGTGGTGATGTTTTTGAATTATTAGTTTAACTGTAGTTTCTAATTATGATCAATCATTACGATTAGGTTGCATTTCCTCCTGGATAACGTAAAGTAAACTAGCCACTTAGAATGATCGTGTTTGTTTCTTCGGCATTCGACTAGAAAGTACCGGCGGGCGGATGTAGCTGAGTGGATCTATTAGCTGAGAGATTAGCGGCAGTACCTGAGATCGCGACAGCGACGATGGCGGTTTGTCGAGCGTGAAATGTATGCCGCGTGCCCGGCCAGGGTCCGTAGGCGGAGGCGCGGGACCGGGGAAAGTGTGGGCGGCTGGTCACCTCAGACCTAGCTCGCCTTTTCTCCAGGACCGTGCCCTGTGTTTCCGCGTCAGTTTTCGATTTATGACCGTTCAAATACTGCTATATACCATTATGCAGGCGAATGTATTAAAGTCTGCCGTACTTTGGCGATATAAACATTGTGGAATGACGTATATTAAACATTGGAGAACCATAAGAACGGTTGTTTAAGTCCGGGGGTTGGAGGGCAATATTATGATCATACGAGGAACATCTTTTGGTTTCAATACTTTCTAAATGTGTCATAGATGATAAGGCTATTTTTAAGATGTTATTATTAATTTATAGTGTAAAGCGTGGTGTTGTTTTCCCACTAATTTCATTAATTGCTTTCTCAACGAACACTGAGTTGGCCACATATAAATAATAAAGTACGAAAGAACTACGACTAGACCACAGGTCCAAGTTGGGACTAATCACTCATAGTGGTCTTTTCTCCTTGAGGTGTCAGCATTAGATGTCGGATATCCATCACAACCGACACAATCACCGCTTGATTCTCCCCACCGACCTTGGGGACCGTCGCGGTCGGGAGCAAGAGGCGGTGGCTGGTTGCGTCATCGTGGGGCAACGGGACTGTGGCAAAAACTGCAGGGATTTGGGACTCTAGGACTGCTCGAAGGTATGGGTGAACAGCTGGACTCGAGGGGTTTCGAGGGTGTTTTAGTAATATTTGACAAATTGGAAGAAAACCTCATTTGGCTTCTCTCTTGTCAGTAACAAATAAATGACCTCCACTTCAGGGTTCCATGAACTCTCCACAAGTAAAGATGTCCATATAAAACAGAGTATTGCCTACAATACATTACATAATACTGAAGTTGACTTGGTTCGACATTTACTTACCCGTCACGGTACTGCTGCTTATTTTTCCAATGTATCAGGGATGATGGAAATGGTGTAACCAGGAGACAAATTGCAGGTGTAGATAGTGTCTCCAGAAGCAGGACCCACGCTGCGTGTACAAGACTGGCGTGTCAGGACCTGCCATTGTCTGCTCGGAGTTGGCCTCTTCGCCTTACATTGGACACGAACCACTTGTGGGGTCCCGGCAGTGGGTCGCGCTAATGGATTTAATACCGGACTCGATTGTTTGTATTGTGGGTTCTAAGCTTAGAGTGAAGGGAGATGAAAATCTAATAGGTGATTCAGTTTCCATTTTCATTATCGCGTGCTGTGAGTGCATAGGCTATGTATATATTTCATTAATATAACATTTTTTAGTTTTTTTTTAACGTGTAATAAAGTAGACTCCCTGTCTCGTCATATCTCAATTCTGGTTTTGAATGGTGTGAAACCAAAAACTTGAAATTTTCTCGTAAGTTTTGAAGGTAGTATTTAAAAAGCCGAGAAAAATTGGATTTCTCTTTATAACTACTTAACTAAACTTCAACTAACGATGTAGTTTTTTCCTGTTACTTTGAAACTCTTTTGTCAATAGCATAAATATCCTTATCCTAATCGTCTGTTTTCCCACGACGCGGTAGTCGATGTGGATCGGATACCCTCGCGCGGTTCATCGCTCCGAGACGCGGCGACATGCATGCAATATGGATTGTCCATTACAGTGTCTCACAGTCTTCTTATGTAAGTAACTGTTACTTATGTAACAGTTCCTTTGTCCGAGAAACGGTTTCCTCACCGGTGACCGCCAGTGACTGGTGCCATTGTTGGCGATATTTCAGCTTCAATGGGATTGTCAGGAATGAGGTCTGGGAGCATCCCGCACTCAGAAGGAATGTGAGGTCTTAGGAGCTCGTTCTCGGAAAATTCAAATTAGGCACAGAGGAATTGTTCAATCGTTTGTATATCAAGGTAAGTAGTAGGTACACGATGAACGTTGTTATTAAGAAGAGGTCAGTTATTGGTTGCTGGCATTGTAAGGGTTGACAAATTACACTGTAGTAAGTGAGATTGGGTCATATAATAATCATAGTGTGCTTTAGCAAATGAGGTGTTGTTATGCAACATAGTGTACTATATTTGTTGGGAAGTTGTTAAACAATTATGGAATGGAGATACTCCAAGGCGCAGGTGACTGTCTAGTGTTTGACAAAGGTCACATGTACTTTTAAGTCTAGTTACAATAATTGTCTGAAGTCCAGAGGCATGATTGTCATATATCTATTACGATCTTACATTTTAATATGTTTTGTATATTCATATAAACCCTATTATTTTTATTCCACTTTTTTAATTTGGATTAAACCTTTTTGATTTTTAAGAGACCATCAGACCATAAGAGAAATCAACACATTTTATACTTATTTTTGGGTATTAATGTATATTTTTCACATCTATCTTTGTTGAGTTCTAAAGAGCTGTGTGGAACCTTACTAGTCCTATTGAGATTTTTGGATCTGATTCTCACCAAAAGATTCCCACTTGATATGGAATATCACATTAACTTATTTTCCGGTAACTTACTAGCTGAGTTTAGGCAGAGGGAGAATATCATTGTAATGTAAGAAATGTATATCGTAACATAGTAAGTTGGGTATATCTAATCCTGAAGATAATGTCGGATGCCGAGAACACGGGTGGGGAAAGTTCGCGAAGAGGAAGACAGACAGACGTATGTGGGACCGGGGGCGATCATTAACGTGACAGTCTACAGGCCAGTGCCGCGTTGATAGTGTGGTACACGAGTTAGCGTAGGTAGTAATGGCGACGATATCAAGTAACGTCACTACCTGGCAAGAAAGTAATTGGATCTAATGTGGCGTCAAATTGAAGCGCAGTTCCAAGCAATATTAAGCGCATATACTGTCGCATATGAACAAAACCCAATTGCCTCTTTATAAATCTTTGTAAACCCATAATGTGTTTGAAACGGTAGTCCGCAATGATGAACATTAATGTAAATGTAACCTTGATTTAGGCCTATATTTTATTTTAGGTTGACCAAATATTTAAAGTAAAAATTATTCGCTTTTATAGACTTTAAAAGTAAAGTTCTTAATGTTTTAAACATTACTTAGATAGAGCAGGTTATATGCAAGCCCACTTAGTACAAACATTAGTCAGATTAGTCGGACGAACTATCTCAAATTTGTCAAAATATATATCATATGTCCCTAAAGAATTTTTTCTGAAAATTTGACATTTTCTAAGTTTGACGAACAAAATATTTGATGTCAAAACATTTGTATTGGTATCAGGGCCGTAAGTACTGTTGGGAAGCTGCCGTATTAGGACATTTTTCTTTTGTTATTGAATGAAACAAGGCGACTTGGGAACTACTCAAAATCAGCGTGGCGCCGTCCTCTGTTCACGCCCCCACATAACGAGTAGGTCTATGATGTACCGTGTGTAACACCCACCTCACTAGCGAACTAGCATGTGGAGTGCTCCTAGTTACTAACCCCGCCGGGTAGACAAGGTGAATTGGGTTGGATTGTCTTTGATCAGCTTCACCGAGAAATCTGTTAACATTGAAGTACGTCTTTACGGTAATTTCGTCTTTATATACAACTTTTGATAACCAAACTGAGGGCTACTCACAATGTAATTAAGATGTAATTTGCTATTATTCTTGGTAGTTTATGCTGTCACAGCAAGAGTAGTACTGGAATTTAAGTTAATCTGACAGTTTTCAGTACGTGAAAATCATTACTACTCAATAATAGAATAGTCTTATTTCGAAATGTTACAGTTAGCGTACAATTATTCAGGGATACTAGTATCCCTAGTATAATAGTAGTAAGTAGACTATTAACTGTGTAGGTTATTCTGTTGATTTTAATCGCTGACTTTAGCAAATCCGACTCTCAATTCTCAGAATGTCCAGATATTCGTTGGAATTGTCAATGTTGTGTACAATAACTAATGGGCATATTGAGAAGTCAGAATGCCCAAGACAAACGTAATTCCTAAAACATCTCCAAATTATTTATTAACCAATCAATTGGTATTATATCTTCCAAAAGGTTCTGTAATTGTGAATTTTTTTACATATGCTTTGGGTTGGACATGAAAACTCCCCAGTTTTCGAGGTCCGTAGATGATCTGTAGCGTGCGATTCTGTGAAAGTTTGAGTTAAGCTATAGCTCAAAAATAGTATGCGTTCTGGTGGGAGAAAAAGTATTTTTCTTATTTCATTAAATTTTTAAAATTGCATACAACGCTGAAATTATGCGTTTTTTAACAAAATTACCTTCATTAAACATGATTTCATTTCTTACAGTTTGAGTGCAAAAGGGTTAGTACTGTATCTTTTTATTTTGTACCTATAACGTATTAGCGCTAAGCTATTACTTTCAGGAAGGGATAGTTGTATTACTTTAAAATTAGATTTCCTGGGTTTTGAGTCTAAAAGAGCTAATATATTTAAAATATTTTCGTAAATATATTTTTTGAAACTATCGGTAAATATTTACAAAAACACAACTTGTATTGTTTGTATTGCAACCTGGAGAGCGAGCCTATTATGTCAAAAAGTTTTACATAAAAATCTAGCACGTTAGTCTAAACTTTATTTAATTTTTCATAGTACATGCTTAACCAGTAATATTGCCGTAATAGAATAGTGGCAATCTAATAAACGCGTAAGCAATGGTTAAAAAATGAGGCCTGAGTTTTTAAAACGTCCTTTGTCGAACCGTAGCAAATGTGTTGAATCAATATACTAGAAACATGGAGAACTAAACCAAGGTGACCTAGTGAAGTGATTGGTCGCACAATATCCGAACTGAATCACTGCTGACGTAATGGTGTTATTTAAGTCCATTACGGGCCGAAAATAGCGGCGCTGACAGGACTCGAACTCGGCGCCTTCGGACAGATTAGGTGGCCTGTCCGTCAAACAATGGTTAATTTGGGGGCGGCGAACGGTTGCTGCTAATGTGCACTAACAGCTGGGCCCGCGGGGACAGCTTCATTGATAGGCTCGGGTGATAACGCGTATCTGTTTATTAGTACAGGTTGATTTCATGTTGTGACTCACTCTGCAGAGGATCGCACTCGTATCAGGCTACCCAACACATAAATGTCATCGCAGTATTGATAGGCTCGGGTGATAACGCGTATTTGTTTATTAGTACAGGTTGATTTCATGTTGTGACTCACTCTGCAGAGGATCGCACTCGTATCAGGCTACCCAACACATAAATGTCATCGCAGTATTGATAGGCTCGGGTGATAACGCGTATTTGTTTATTAGTACAGGTTGATTTTATGTTGTGACTCACTCTGCAGAGGATCGCACTCGTATCAGGCTACCCAACACATAAATGTCATCGCAGTATTGATAGGCTCGGGTGATAACGCGTATTTGTTTATTAGTACAGGTTGATTTCATGTTGTGACTCACTCTGCAGAGGATCGCACTCGTATCAGGCTACCCAACACATAAATGTCATCGCAGTATTGATAGGCTCGGGTGATAACGCGTATCTGTTTATTAGTACAGGTTGATTTCATGTTGTGACTCACTCTGCAGAGGATCGCACTCGTATCAGGCTACCCAACACATAAATGTCATCGCAGTATTGATAGGCTCGGGTGATAACGCGTATCTGTTTATTAGTACAGGTTGATTTCATGTTGTGACTCACTCTGCAGAGGATCGCACTCGTATCAGGCTACCCAACACATAAATGTCATCACAGTATTGATAGGCTCTGGTGATAACGCGTATCTGTTTATTAGTACAGGTTGATTTTATGTTGTGACTCACTCTGCAGAGGATCGCACTCGTATCAGGCTACCCAACACATAAATGTCATGGCCAATGTTAAACAGTATTGATATTAGCACAACGATAATGAATGGTTTACGCACCTCTTAGGGTCCATTCCACCTTCAAATCTGTGGGTTGATGGGCAAATATTGACAACACTATGAAGTAAGCACGAGTGTGTCAATATAGTGTACATCTACCTTAAGGTAGTGGGGGAGTTCCTTGCCAGTCTGTTCTTGTCGCTTTGTATGACATGCCGAGTGCCAGTGGCGATGATTCAAGATTACATGGAAGTGACTATATTCAGTTACACATTCAGCAGACTTTGTAGAATTTTGGAACCAAAGATCGGGTGAGTTGTGACCGCGTGTACCAGTATCTTAGGTCATACCGATTGCGTAGATTCAAATTTTGTATGGATGGATAATAATACCTTGTACTGAACCTTCTTTTCGCAATTGTCAAGTTCTCCATGCACATCTGTGGTTTGTGGGGGGTTTGTAATCTATGGTAAGAAAAGTGGGTTTGTATTGACGCAATTAGCAAATGTACCTTTTTTTAGATGAGGTTATTTTGAATTCTGGAAAATGAACTTATAGCTCTGAATTCTCAGTAGAATTGATGTAATATTTTGCGTGCAGGGTTGCCTTATTCTGAGAATTAGGGGAGTTGTTCCAAAATCGAATGAAGGGAATTTGGATTGGGGTGTTTTTATGGAAACAAATTATATTAATTCTGATGCTCCGTTTCCTAGTTGTACTGTGAACTAATTTGGAAAAAAGTTCAATAGAGTTTTCTTGTGAATTACATTATTGTGTGAGTATCTGAAATGAACGTATTGACATATAATTTATTTGCTTAGTTTGTCCAATAATATTAAAGTCAGCAGTTATGGAGGTTGTGCCATAAAAAAAGGAGCCAGTATACGTTATATGTATGGTGCATGTTGTTACGGTACGTATAAACATGGAATATACGCCACATCCAGAAGGTTAAAGAGCATAAATAACAACAATTAGTAAATGAAGTTTTATCAGATAGACGGGAACAGTAATGTCCCCTCGGTTTGACAGTAACATCTAGTAGTGTGTAGACTCTAGTATGTTCTATCATCACATCTAGTAGATAGTAACTCTAGGGGTGTGAGGTGTGATGCAAGAATGGCCCGTTACGTGAAGGATGTGAACCGCGTCTCGCTCCACACTCAGATTGCATTAGTACATCCTGCAATTGCAGTGCAATCATAGCCTGTCGCATGAGTTGGCGGCTGGCTGTGCGGATAGTCAACAGTACTCTCTTACAGATCATCTTGACAATCCTCTTAGTTAACTGTCGTACCCTTTTGCTTCAAATAAACGTTTACAAATTAACGTGTTAAGACAGATTTTACAAAATTAAATAATTATATTTTGTACAGGGGTAAGTTAAATGTAGTGCATTTTAAAATACAAAACATTGTTGAAAAACGTATTCCACGTCGTTTTACAAGGTTGAAAAAAAAAATAATTAGGCAAATTTGATTTCTTAAAGCGAGTCCGTATAACCGTACCAAGACCGTGACTGTTTCCAGTAAGCAGGTACATCGTGTGTTTCTGGTTGTGGAGCCCCCAGGAGTGTTCATGTCGCTGAAGCTGTCAATACCAGGATTGCCTTTTACAATCATAAATACACGTCGTGTATGCAGATCGCCACTGCTCAGACGAGCCTCGTGCACACGCTCCGATTATACGAGACTCCTGGAGCTGCGATAAGTCGCGAACGTGATAATTATCGTCTCCGTTAGATGATTTAGTGTCCCCTGGGGATACGTTTTCGCGCCGCACCTTTTCTCTCGTCGTCAGTCTCGCATAAAATGCAGATCGGTTTGATTTCCATTACTATGCCTATGAAGTGTAGTTGAATGCTTTATATAAGTTCTAATTAGAACAGTATACGTAACATTATATGTATAGATACTCCGCACCATTTGGTACGGTTAATCGTTAGTGTTGGCGATGGTATTGGTGTGTATAGATACTCCGCACCATTTGGTACGGTTAATCGTTAGTGTTGGCGATGGTATTGGTGTGTATAGATACTCCGCACCATTTGGTACGGTTAATCGTTAGTGTTGGCGATGGTATTGGTGTGTATAGATACTCCGCACCATTTGGTACGGTACGGTTAATCGTTAGTGTTGGCGATGATATTGGTGTGTATAGATACTCCGCACCATTTGGTACGGTTAATCGTTAGTGTTGGCGATGGTATTGGTGTGTGTTGTGTTTGCAATAACAACATTTAATTTTGTGCTCATATTAATTTGGAAAAGTTTTACAATACAATAATTAAAGTAAGATTAAGATGTATAAAATGGTATAATGTGTCAGCCTGATTATTATCTTTTTAATTTCGTATAGTTTTCTATCGTTAATACGCTATACGTTAATTATAAAGATAATATTAATGTTAGTTCATTTAATAATTATTATATGTGTTATTAACAACCACAATTATATCTAATTTTGAATTAATTCTCATTTCTTTGCCAAAAGAAATGTAAGTTCATTTTTTTTTAATCCATCGCCTTTTGACATTTAATTTTTCAATCAGTTGCAAAACCTATTATACTTTGTCCCTTCAAGGAACTTGATAATGTTTATGGGTGGTTATTATTTTCTGTTGTTTATGTACAAACACAAGCTCAAGGCCAACTACACGCCTCCACTCGGGGCAAATTAATTATTTTTTACACTCTTTGTTTGAATGTTAGTGTATGTAAATTAAAGGCGAGGTGTAGAAATAATTTACAAGTGCGGTCTACAGAACAGGACTAGGAGTGTTCATGTTTGTGTAGCCACTGAACTTCACCGTGACCTTTGATAACAAGGCGAGTCAAACCGCTACCCGTCAGGTTAACCTGCAATTTACCGGTGACGGCGGTAACGTAATTGCTAACGGCACAACCGGGAGGGCGACCACCGACCGACCACCCATAGGGAGACCTGACTGGAGAGGTTCCTGTCTGGACGTGCAATTTTTGTTAGGAATGTTCACTCATAAACATATAAGTGCTTGTACTTCCTGCTTGAACTGTCCTAGACTTCAACCCTCTTACAAGAGCGACCTGATTCCCAGGTTGATAAAAAAGCCGTTTCCTCTCTCAGGCAGAAATTAGGGAAGTTTAGCACATTGTTGTTGATAGTAACAAATAGATTTCGTATCGAAATTTGTATGTAATCTGTGGATGTTATTAAGTTACATAATAATTATAATCCGTCTCAATAGACAGGAAGTAGTAAAGGTGAAACTACATTGTAAATAAGCTGTTCCACTAAACACACCGATCTAAATTACAAAATCGGTCACGCTATCTTTTCGTTACATTCGTTCCTCAGGCCGCCATTAAAACCTAATGTTAGCTACTTTATTCCGCATTTTGTGAGAATGTCAGATACTCACAATAGTTATATAAGAATAACTTTAAGGATATCAGTTAATTTGTAAGTTTTCCGTATTATGTTTGTTTACCGCGGTGAAATATTCAAAAAGAACAATTATCAGAACAAAGAATCATCGGGATACAAGAATGAGATCAAAATCTCTTGATTTTCGATCACCCCGTAATATTGCCAAAAACGAAAATAAAAAATCGAAAGTTAAAGAGTTTGTGCCGTACCTCAATACTAATCACCACTTCTCATTAGACGTAGAGCTGAAGATGGACTACCACATTCCGGGTGGTGGATTTTACTTTATTGGGCTCCTAGAACCGAACACATTTTCCTAAAACTATTTGAGTTTTGTCAAAATTGTTCACCACAACGTGACAAGTACAATAAATGGGTAATTCAGATGATATATACTTTATTCAATTTGGACCATTTAAAGAGAAATCACTTGTTTAAATAATAAGTACAGTAACATTATTATTGCACATCAATGATATACTCAAACTATATAATTCACTACACATTAAAGTTTATTTCTGTGTTAAAAATCCCGAATAACGCCTCCAGGTCCAAAGTTCGGACCTAGTAGTACCGCCACTGCCTCTCATGCTTTGTATTATAGTTGCCAAGTCTCGTCACAATGCCACTTTCGCAGTACTGACAATTCGTTCATACGCATTGTATGTCTCACAGCTGACTTCATATTAGAGGAATAGAACGTGTCTTACGTAATGTTACTCCAGACAGACTTAACTGGTTTATCGATTTTTAATGCAAAGTAATTTTCCCTTGGCAAAGTAACACTATATATTATGTTATCTATAGTTAATTACTTCAGATGTCCTTCATTGTCAGTCAGACAATATTAGTGCGTCGATTTTCCTACCTGCTGTCTGAAAAACGTCCCAAGTCGATCATAAAATAGTGGATAATTACACATCGGTACAATTACTACGTTTGGCGACCGGCGAGACATTAATCAATTACAGTGTCAGGCGGTTGTCAGCAAGGAGTGGGACACCCGGCAGCGACACGGCGGGAGATGTAATCAGGCATAATCTCATTACACGTGTCAGACAAGCGAAGTGATGTGCTGCACCCAGGTGTCAACTGCGCGGCTTCTGTCTGCCTCGCTCACTTCTTTTTATGACAGCAAAGATAAAAGGATTAGCCAAGAAGAAATTGAGTTTGGCTGTGGTATCTAGTGGTTGGAATGGAGGAACTAGCTCTATATCGTAACATGAGCTATTCCAAATCCATTGTAACACAGGACGAAATGTTTAATACCCACGACTTCAGCAGCTACATTGATTGATAAAATATTTTCGTACGAGATCTTGCTGTCTTCGGCAGACGGTTAAGTAACCGTGCGTCTGGGGTCATGTCATCAGACCGAACCGTGCAACGGGCAGGTGAACCGGATGTACGGAAGCAGTAAGATCATCGGAGGAAATTCGACGGGCCATATAAGGCTAAGCGAGAGAACACGAAGCGTTGACGAGCGATTAAGGTCGAACGTGGGAGACTCGAGTGTAGTGTGCTCCACAACAAGGGCTCAATTAATAGATCTAGGCGGGTGTGGGTGGACGTGGGCGCTGGGTAACAACAGACAGACAGACGACTCTTGTTGACAAATATCCCCGGGGGTTTAGTGCCCCGTGGGGTTCGACGCTTCCCCCCCCCCCCCGTGTCTGTTGGGACATCCAGCATTATCGTCCGCTACTGCACACGGCACACATTGTCTCCCCCGAACAGCGCTAGCTCGTGGAGTAAACCCGTTGTAACTGCTCCATACTTTCACTTAACAAAGTGGAGTTGACCCCGCTGACTGTCAAATAAACAAATAGAGCCCGAGAGGATTGGAATTAGCTGATATTTTGGACATAGTTAAAACCCTGCAACACTTCTTCATAATGAACAGGCCTCGTGTCCTCTAATACTGGCACCATCGACCTTCAGCAGAACGGCCTGATGGGCCGAGATACTCTTCGGTCAATAATTGTAATCATTCAAACAGGCTTTGGATAGATATATGTTTCTGTTCGCGACATTCCTAAAGTCACACAAATGTACTAGCATACTTTCCCAGAAATGTTTATTTCGGATCTAACAGTAATAATGACGGGAATGCTTTAAAAAAAGTGATATTTTAATGATTAAGATATTGTAGTAGACTAGGCCTAATAAAGTGGCTTGAGAATTTTAACTATTAAATTTTAAAAGATTGGTAACAGAGGATTACTAACTAACGATTAAGATATTTTTTATTAATAATATTGTGACGATACTGTATTTAATGACTTTCAGTGATTTGTACTTGTGTTTTCTATTCATTACTCAAAGTTTTTCCTCATTACTGTCCATTGATGGAGATACCTGTTGGATAGATTGCTAGTATTTTCACTCTACGGAGATTTACGAGGTTCTCAGGCGGTGGAATGGGGGAACGTTTGGAAAACGTGTGTAAAGTCTTTTTTATTATACACATTTGGTCTCCAGCCTTCGCAAGTTGTGTTGGAATTAGTCAGAAATTAAACCGGAAGCAAAAATGAAAATTTTAACAAATTTTTACCATTATTTTCTAATTAATTTTTGAAGTATATTCGTGTATTTAATAAGAGTTTAAATATAGTTATTACAGAATTTTCACGACTTCGAATTTGGAAAGAATATATATAATGAATAAACATTTTACATTTTTTTTATAACAGAATACATTCCTTGTTCATAACAGATTTCTAATACTTATGTTATATAAATGTGATCCTTGTTATCGAATAAATAATAAGAATTCTTAGTCTTAATAAATTAAGCACGTTTTGGTCAAAGCAGTCAGATTAGAACCGGCAGTTGGTTGCTGATGCCGATCTATCAGAGTTTGTTTTTTCACCGTGTGTCGGGCCAGCAACACGAGTAGGAGTTGTCTGTTAAATATGCGGCAGGGCGAGTTTGTGTTATCCGGCCTTAATCGATCGATTATCGGACCCGAGTAAGTCGATCAGAGACCATCTGGACGCGAACCTGAGGCCCCTGGCAGTCGCTTCCGCAGTTAGTGGGAGCTGTACAAACTTGTCCGCTCCTTATTGATAATTGCGAATAATGTTCTAAACCACCAGGGGTTTACGACACATAGCTGTGTTTATTTTTAAACTCAAGCATATGTTAGTTCTGTCATATATTAGAACCCATTGACCCATCTGTGGCACGTTCCCCTATGAGAATTAACACCTAAAACCTCTAGTGGTGAATCCTCCACAATTTCAGGTCATAGATCGTCGTAACCTCGGCTAACCCTCATTATTTCCAATAATCAAATATTTCTGGATTATTAACTTATTTTAAGGTTAGTTATATCCTTTATAAATTGAAACCATAAACCTAATATTATAAACAGTGTGTTTAATCAAATTAATTTTTTTAACTATTTTATGAATGAAAATGTATTTGTGCCACTCAGTCAATGGGTCAACTTTCAAGTATGGCACAGCGGGCTATAAAGGAACAATTGCTAAATACTGAACAAATGCGATGTATGGAATGTATTATGGACTATTTGGAACAGTTTTGAAACAAATATAATTTAGTCTTCCCTTAGAAGGTGCAGTGTCACAGACCTTCTTGAGTGCAGTATAGAGTCGTTATGAAAGATAAGTCTAAACGGCGCGGCGGCGACATTCAACACCTGCAACGTGTAGCCTATAGAGTTCTGTATCAAAGTATAGAGGGACAACAAAACCAATAATACCTCCTCCAATGGTTTGTCGTGACAGTGTCGGGCATTGGCGGGTTTTCACGAAAGAAAGGTAAAGATGTAAGCAACGTTTACGCAAGGACAAATATTTAATAAAATGTCAGAAGTGCAACTTTCACTTGTGCATAATACTGCTGTGTTAGCTTTCATCAGTAGAGAGTCGTCAACTAAACCACTTATTGTGTAATATTTTATAATGGATCTAGCATTGCTAACTCAAGTACTGTACTTATTTGTATTTTCATGTAAATTTTAAATAAGATTTTAGCTGTAATTCACTCAGTTATTTTCGTTGTGGCATATATATATATATATGTATCACATACGAAAATTATGATTACTTTTTCATTGTGGTCCAGAGTGTCAAATGTGGCACAAGGCTATATTTTTTAAAAGTAATGGCCCGAAAGTTTTCTGAAATACACTAAGGTGCTCAGAATAATGTTGAGAAAATTAGAGAAAGAATGTAATTTAATCTGTGCCATAGTGGAGTCATTAATAGTTGAATAGAGAATATGATTATGACATCGTACAGTAGAATGGAGAGCGGTGTAGTGCGTCAGCTTAGATAGCGCTGTGTCTGTAACCGTATCAGTAACGTCGAACTTGTACTGTTTTATAAGCACCTCGCATAAGACAGTGGCCCATAAAACGGTCAGAGGGAGATCAAGCATTTACTTTTATTGAAATTTAATAAGATGTATTTACAGTAATGCATTTACAGTTAAATGTATAGTATGTATTTTACATTTTATATTCGGTGTTATCTACTGTTCACATTTCATTATACAATTGAAACAAGTCATTTAATAGCGTAGCACTACTTCTACCAACAACATTTCTAAATTATTTTATTACAAATATTACATTTTACTTGTAGTGTACACTATTTGTATATCATTTTAAGTTGTCTATACGTTTATTTCTTAAAAATTAATTATCTTGCATTTATTCTCATACGCAGTATTTCGAGATCCATATTCAACAAACTAGAAGCTTTACGGTTGTGCGTGGTGTGCGCATGTTGCGGTATTAGCGCTAGCGCGGCCATGTGTCCCGTCTGTGGCAGTGTAAGCGTCGGGACAATGGACTTTCTCCCGTTAATTTGTTCTCGCGCTGATCCCACTTTTACCAGCTCGCAGCCCGCACTCGTACAGTTCGTTACTAGTATTTAGCAAACATCCCACGTCATGTGGGTGGGGGTGCCCAAGTATTTACCCAGTTAGAATTTGAGAAAGTCAACATATATCTGCTTGAAGTTCGATGGTTGGACTCTGCTTCTCTTTAAATGCCGAATCGGGATTATGTTCCAAGTTCGAATAAACGACCTATCAATAAGAACGCGCTCGGACAGAGGAAGGAGAAATATTGATCATGTGTCAGATACAGAACACAGAGTTGCCAGTGACCATCATGATGCAGTGTGCGTCACTGTGGACACTGGTCAAGGGTAGTTCTTATCGGCAAACGAATGCTTTTTTTTGGGTGAAGTAATGTGTTAGGTGCGAAATTGGCCAATAGTATTACTGTTGGCGTGTCGGAGCTTACCTCCCTTACTGTATTATACATTTGCCCGTTTGGTTCTGTTTATGTTCTTAAACATTCATTACGAAACTCCTGCACAGGTTCGAGGAATTCCAGAGAGAGAGAAAAAATGTGTATTGTATTTTTGTTGTAATTCCCCCCCTTTTCATGGTTTACTTTAATGCTGTTTATCTTATTAAATTAATAAGAGGTATTTTGATGGTTTTTATGCAAAAAATTCCTTAAACACAATTCACACATATATGTCAGTTAATTTTCTTATTTTCCAACGGGTTATGTAAAATAAATGTCTGTCAATTTATTTTTTGTTTCTAACATATATTTGTCTTTCCAGATGAGCGAGATGCCATACAGAAGAAAACCTTCACCAAATGGGTCAACAAACACCTCAAAAAGGTAAACATTGTGATTCCATTCATGATTATCAGTCAAGTTTCGTCCATTGTTCAGTTTGTTTGCTGACCATTGTCTGACGGAACGCTTTCTACAGTTCTGATGTGACGTTTAGTAGTTTTCCATTCGCGTTGTGTTTAGACTATGTCTAGTTATGACTTCGTACCTCGGCCAGTCATTGTGCGAGTTATTGGAAGCAAAATTTAATATAATACTCGTTGTTTATGTTTTTGAACCTACCACGTACTCCGTCATAGGTTTATGTTGAGTAAATCATTCTTATTTAGTATCGCCTAATGCATATTTTGGCGGAGTTATTCATCTATAATTTTGTAATTAGCTATAAGTAAATGTAGAAGTCGGATTGTTAGTGCGTTGTCGCAGCACCCCACACGGCTACCCACCCCTCGGCCTCGATTGTCAATGTAATACTTGTGATTTGTGCACTGACACGGGCACGGGGACGGCCGCGATGTTTGGCGTGTGGGCCGACCGCGGGCAGCCGCTGGAGGTGTCGGTGTGGGCAGAGCCCTGACACACTTGGACACACCCGTCACCAGGGATACCGGTGCTGGAATCTTTAATCTCGTGTTCCTTCGTTTTGGATGCGGAACTTAGTGTAGATGAATGACGAGCAGCTGTACTGTTCATAACATATTTTCGGCCTATGCGTGGTTAAATACCTAAGAAGTGATAAACTTAATTACTTAATGTCAATGACATACATTGCAGGAAAGTCACCGGGATAACGGTTCTCGTTATGAAGTCGTGCAGAAATTTTACTATATTCAATTTGTATAATTTATTTACAATTAAAACCATGTTGCGTAAAATGAATGCTCATACGTATGGGTCAGTTAATAAAAATTTTAGTGTTACATGTTATTTATTATGATCTTAATACGTTTTCGTGCGTGCTAATTTCAATGAAATGGATCTAAAGAATGGTCTTTACAAAAGAACTGGGCACTTCTCCTATCTCCATTGCATGCGTGCGCCCAATATCGCAAGTAGATTAGCGTAGTTTAGTCAGATGATACTGAATGTTAAAGCGATAATGCTGCCCTTAAAAGGGATCTTATCCCGCGATAATTGGGCGTTGGCGGCTATCATACACGTAGCGTGGATAGGTGTAGTGTGCGATAAACAAGCGGTTTGTGCGTTATGGGCGGTAGGTGGCTAAATGTCGCTGGTAGCGAGTCAGAGGTCAGGGGTCTCGCAGACTACAGACACTCCAGTGGACTGGAATCGATTATCCGGTTGTCTTCTCTGTGTCACTTCATTAGCCACATTCTTAATGTTAAAGCATAATAGTCGTATACGACCTTCGTATGAAGTATCAGTCTTCGTGTTTCGAGACGTTTGCTTAAATGAAACACTCGGTGAATATTGAATCGACTAAATATTTCATAGTTTTAATATTTACAAACTAGGCTGCCTTAAAACACTAATTGTTTATAAAACTGTTATTGTTATAAATCGATATTTTCACAATACCACTATTAACTATATATTGTCTATCTAGTTACACACTAGTATATTTAACACTGACACAGTCAATAATGATCACTACAATTCCATCTTTCATGATCACGAGTATTACCACTAATTCTGTCACTTCACAAGTTCACTTCTGGAGCTCAACTCAACTTGTTGCGTCGCGTCGCGACAATTCCCTATAAGGTTATTGGTGCTTCCAGAATATTCCAGTTCCAGAGATGGGTCATAGTAGTGCCCAAAGAGCGCTCTCTCTCTCTAACGGCGTTATCACCTATTATCTGGTATTATTCTCGCACATTGTCGTAACAATGTATACTATCTTGATGGGAAACAAGTAGTTTTTGTTTATACAATGTATCTTAAACCTTTGCTGTGAATTTCTTCAATAAGGGGTCAGTGAATAATCTCTGAGATTTTGATATCGCATATATCAGGGAAGGAATTTTGAGATTTCCCAAAGTAAAGGCTTTTGTAAGCTATGGTAGCACGGTGTATTGTGGTATGGCACGTAGTTGCCTGGTCGAGTTGTTGCACACCAAAGTTGTTGGGTTTCTCAATCGTTGGATTATCTTGACTCCCAGTCCAATATATCATTTTGAGATAGCAACACTCTGTATAACTTGTGGCATACCTTTACACACATTGCGATAGTTTCATGTTTCGAGTTCCTTCTTTGACAACTTATAATATTCAGCTTACTAGGTCATGCGTTGCACGGTATGGAAGGCGGGTCGCACATTTAGCTATATCGGGCGATACGTGCCTTATCGCCTATCGCAGATCACAACAGCTGTCCGGTGCTAGCTGGCGGGGCAGGTACGTGCCTTCGTGCTGCCTGGCGATAGGCACAGCGCCGGTTTGTTAATACGTGACACGTAAACGTACAGAACTCGTTGAGTCGCAATAAAAAATATTCTATTTGTGTTTTTGTATATAACGTACAACCACATGGAACATACAAAAATGTCCTTCACTACTTTTCTCTGGATAAACTAATCCTGAAAAGTAAGAACCAAAACTGGGTGAATGAATTTGTGGGAGGGAGTGTAATATTTAGTTAATATATAATGTCATAGAAGTTAGGAAATACCGAAGTGTTATTATCTGGTTAGTGTAGGTAAATATGTTAACATAAGGCCCAAAAGACAAGTCAGTAATAATGGTTTTTTTTTTGTTTGGTTTTTTAATAAAAGAATTCATTATTTTTCTGTTTATAAACATAATACGACTGTAATTTCGAAAAATGTAACATCAAAAATAGAAGAAGATTACGGTTGGTTTGTGAGTTAATGATAATTATCAGACGAAGAAAACACCCTCGTTTAAAATTGACAAATCATTCATTATTTGGAACAATATTTGTAGACATTCTTCCGCGTTGCACTTCAACAGGTAGACGCGTATATCTAGAGGAGCGTATACTGCATGTTTTTACAACAGGAAAGTCCTAAATGTCCCCGCGAATGGATTTTTGGAGGAATTGTTTACCAACAACGTATCAAATATTGTATAACATTATAGTAATGCTTTAACAGTGATAAGTAAGAGTGCCAAAATAGGCCGAACAATGGGGCGACCTAATATTTACTTTGTCAGTTGACAGGTCCACCACAATGCAATGACCAATCAGTCAAAACAGACAATTCAAATAATGTAATTCGCGCAAATATACCTTTATTATACAAAGGAAAGTGCTACGGTGCATTTTGATGCGAAAGAGAATGGAGGTTATGATCCAGATTTAATGTTTATATCACGGTTACTGGACGAGATTAACACATATTAAGTCAAGTCCTCAGAGAAACTTACAGTAACGCTTTTGTGCACTCTCTCACTGTGTATGCAGCTCGCTTTCCCGATAGCCGGTCGCCTCATCATACGATTGTTAAACGTTATTTAGACTTATCGGTATTGAAATCTTGACGGAAGTTTGTAATGATAACATTAAATAATTACTCAGTTATAATGTAATTAGTCTTCTGTCAGCCGATGATGGCGTACACGACCGAAATTATCTCTTTTATTATCAGCGTGTATTTTTGTTTCCTTCATGGCTTATATTTGGAATATGTGTTAGAATATTACAAAAGTAACGATCACAATGTGTATCTTATAGCATCGTAATGACAGAACAAAAAAGAAAACAAATCAGAGTGTATTCCGTAACAGCCGGAAGTTGCGAAACGATGTTATATTTGGTCGCACGATCGTGGTTGGTCTAATTTGTTTTAATTGGAAGTACTCATCAAAACTCTTTAGTTTATCTCGTATATTATATGATTTTTAAGTAAACAACAATTGTTTGGATCCGTAAATTATACTACCAAAAATGAGGCAAACACAACTTGTGGAAAACACAATAAAGAAAATTGTGGAAAATCTCAGTCAAAGCCTTCTTAGATCATTTCTTCTGAAATGTTTTCATACAAGATTTCCACACTTAACCTATAAGCGTCTAATTAAAAGACGCTTATATTATATAAGCAAAGTTTGTCTTTTCCAACACGATCAATATAATATGTTATTATGCGTTAATGGCAATATGACGTATGGATAGAACAACTTCCTTATCCAAGACCTCAGAAAACCTTCATGCTTGACGCAATTACTGTTGCGTCATTAAAAACAATTCAGGAACATTTTTTTAAGTACACCGACTTTGCTTTGATGCCTTGAAAGGGATCGACTTTCATTCCGCAATAGCTGTTTTGATCGTAAACAGTATCTTGATATTTGTGGAGAAATCCAGGCATAAACGAGATCACTGTTTGATAGCCTTCGCCACAAATCAGGAATCATGACGGCGGTGATTAAAACGCGAGCCCTTGGAGCGAAGGACGGATATTCGCTCCCACAAGTAAATGAAGCAAATCAGCATACGATTACCGGCGCTAATCGGAGAGGTCGTCAGATGAGATTGTTCGCGTGAGTGGGCCAAAGAACTGTACCCAGGCTCCCGAGATGCCGTCAGATACGACCACACGGCCGGTGATTTATAATCTTCGATTTAACCGTGTTCTTGTTTGTCACCGAGTTTTACCGGTTCCCGTTTCTACAAGTGACTTAGTCGTCAGATGAGATTGTTCGCCTGAATGCACCAGAGAACCGTATGGGACTCAACTCACGAGATACCGTCAGATACAACCACACGCTCGGTTATTTATAATCCAGACAGATCTTCGATTTAGCCGTGTTCTTATTTGTCACCGTGGTTTACCGGTTTCTGCTATCACATGAGATTGTTCGCGTGAATGGACCAGAGAACAGTATGGGACTCAGCTCTGGAGATGCCGTCAGATACGACCACACGCTCGGTTATTTATAATCCTGACAGATCTTCGATTTAGCCGTGTTCTTATTTGTCACCGTGGTTTACCGGTTTCTGCCATCAGATGAGATTGTTCGCGTGAATGGACCAGAGAACCGTATGGGACTCAGCTCTGGGAATGCCGTAAGATACGACCACACGCGCGGTTATTTATAATCCAGACAGATCTTAGATTTAGCCGTGTTCTTATTTGTCACCGTGGTTTACCGGTTTCTACAATCAGATGAGATTGTTCGCGTGAATGGACCAGAGAACCGTATGGGACTCAGTTCTGGAGATGGCGTCAGATACGACCACACGTTCGGTTATTTATAATCCTGACAGATCTTCGATTTAGCCGTGTTCTTATTTGTCACCGTGGTTTACCGGTTTCTGCCATCAGATGAGATTGTTCGCGTGAATGAACCAGAGAACCATATGGGACTCAACTCTCGAGACACCGTCAGATACGACCACACGCTCGGTTATTTATAATCCAAACAGATATTCATTTAGTCGTGTTCTTATTATTGTCACTGTGGTTTACCGGTTTCTGCCATCAGATGAGATTGTTCGCGTGAATGGACCAGAGAACAGTATGGGACTCAGCTCTGGAGATGCCGTCAGATACGACCACACGTTCGGTTATTTATAATCCTGACAGATCTTCGATTTAGCCGTGTTCTTATTTGTCACCGTGGTTTACCGGTTTCTGCCATCAGATGAGATTGTTCGCGTGAATGGACCAGAGAACCGTATGGGACTCAGCTCTGGAGATGCCGTCAGATACGACCACACGCTCGGTTATTTATAATCCTGACAGATCTTCGATTTAGCCGTGTTCTTATTTGTCACCGTGGTTTACCGGTTTCTGCCATCAGATGAGATTGTTCGCGTGAATGGACCAGAGAACCATATGGGACTCAACTCTCGAGACACCGTCAGATACGACCACACGCTCGGTTATTTATAATCCAAACAGATATTCGATTTAGTCGTGTTCTTATTATTGTCACTGTGGTTTACCGGTTTCTGCCATCAGATGAGATTGTTCGCGTGAATGGACCAGAGAACAGTATGGGACTCAGCTCTGGAGATGCCGTCAGATACGACCACACGCTCGGTTATTTATAATCCAGACAGATCTTCGATTTAGCCGTGTTCTTATTTGTCACCGTGGTTTACCGGTTTCTGCCATCAGATGAGATTGTTCGCGTGAATGGACCAGAGAACCGTATGGGACTCAACTCTCGAGACACCGTCAGATACGACCACACGCTCGGTTATTTATAATCCAAACAGATATTCGATTTAGCCGTGTTCTTATTATTGTCATTGTGGTTTACCGGTTTCTGCCATCAGATGAGATTGTTCGCGTGAATGGACCAGAGAACCGTATGGGACTCAGCTCTGGAGATGCCGTCAGATACGACCACACGCTCGGTTATTTATAATCCAGACAGATATTCGATTTAGCCGTGTTCTTATTTGTCATCGTGGTTTACCGGTTTCTGTTCCTACAAGTGAGTTTGGTCCACGTTCCTTTGTTAGCGTTGTGGTTTTTAACTGACTATCTGTGAGGAATATTTTATGTTTTGTTATGTTCTTTAGTCTTCCCTATTCAGTTGTCGTTGTCTGGTTGGCCTCTTAAATTCTTGTCCTTTAACGTGCTCTCTATAGTTAAATTATTCCTTATTTACGATTTAGGGGAGCTCTAAATATTTGGTGTCTACCAAAGGTTGTACACTCTAGATGTGCCTTTGGTAGATCTAAAATACATCTGACTATAAGGTATAGAGTAAAAAATTTAAAAAATAACTTTAGGGCTCTCCCCACGGACTCCCAAAGTTCCTATGTTGTTATGAGAGTATTTTTGTTTATTGTAAAACAGTTTATTATTAAAACTCATATGTATCAACCGTTTGTTTTAAACATATGTATTTCTAAATTTACTTGCATGATTTTTACGGGAGTTAACGTAAATATTTATAAGTAAATATCGGTTGTATGATACGGTAATTGTTCGGCCACACATCTGCAGTGATACCGTCTTCTCTGCATTATGTAGATCGGAAACTAGATTTATTTTGAGCAGTCAGCCTCTCGGTGTTATGAGGCATGTCATGTAGCTGTACGCCTTAAAATGAGGGTGTGAAGTTTTGATGTTTCAATTATTGTTATTATGTTTTGTTTGATGGTCGCCTTATACTCGTATATCCTGAGTACAGAGTTCACCTTCTATTAATATTGATACCAGTAACAATCCAAACGTACTTAGTTACATAACTAAGGTTAGTGCTCGGATTATTAAACGGAATTCGCTAGTGTTGCCGATGTATGCAGTAAGTTTTAGTTTCTAAAATGGCCCTAAACTGCGTTAGAGTAAAATTATGTTTCCTATAAGTTTTAATTAAACTTTGATACCTACTGCTAACTTTTGTACCTACTATTGTACGGATATCACATTATCTTTATTAATGTGTCTATATCTCTGAGATAAGCCGCTGATTTATAGACATACAGTTTGAGCGAATCATATAGTCAGGATTACAGGAGTATAAATTTTAGTAGTAGGCGATGTTATAGTACGAAGCTTGGACCACCTCACAACGAACAATCGATGCTTCTCTATCTTTCTACGAGATGGACAGCTTTTAAGGAAAGTGAAAATGTATACAACCCGACTCAAATCGACAATTACATAATTATTTCGTTGCCAAGTCGTAAATTTAAGTCTACTTAAGGTCATGGAGGAAAATTTAATTCCTTAGAATCAAGGACTCCCCTTCTGTCGTAGTCACCAAGACTGAGAACAGCTGATCTGCGGACAGCGGCCGGCTCTGAATCATTTCCCGGTCTGTAAAAGGCAAGGCATTGTGTCCAGTTTGACGACTCGGGAGGAAGCCGTGGTCGACCGCCTTGCGGAGACCTTGCGACAACTTCCATACCCGCCATCCCCCGGCCGCTGGCCTACTTCTGGGCTCCCGTAGTGTGTTTGCGCGCTTTCTGGGAACCTGAGGAATCATGAAGGTATCATTGATCACCTCGATTCAAACGTTGAATCAGTTTTGTATTCACTTCATTTGCGATGATGGTGTGTACAGTTGAATGATGTTGACATAAAAACAATGTTGACTGGTTTCGCCAGTTTCTTTAATTAAGAATAGGTATCGAGCCTTGATAGTTCAACGTGCTAGTAATAAAAGATGATTCCACGGAGTTTTTAACAAAGCGGTTTACTAGAATAACGATTAGTAATAATAGATACGCTTGTTCATGAAATCGTTTAGTTCAGAGCAAATCCGACGTCAATTACCCGTGACCGAATTCAATTACTGAATTTCCACAACAGACTCCTTGAATATTTTTATTAAAATCTTTATAAATTTGTGTTTATGTAAATATTTCCCATGTGTGTTAGATTGGCCTTGTTCTCACAAGAATCAAGTTTACCCTTGCTTATTTAATTCTCTCTCTATATATAGAAATGTCCCATACAGAATTATGATGCTATAAGGATAGCAAGTGTACTCCAAAGCCACCCCGAGAGAGACATCGTTACAAATCGAGCGGAATGTTAATGGAACAAGTCGAAGCCCGGAGTTAAACCCTGTCTTACAGAAGTACACCGGTAATCCCCCAGTGCTTGCAACAGGTTCCGGCCGGCCGTCCAGGCAACTTGTCGTCCGGGGGCAATTACGTGTCCGGCTCCCGCCATCCGCCGAAACCGCGATTTCGATTAATCACCCCTTCTTCTGGCTCAATTTCTTCATTAATCCCAGTAGCAACGATTCGATAGGACTGGTTCCCGGCCGGAGTCCTTTTTCGGGTTTATTGATTGCTGTGTTTAATTTTCGCCAGTGTCGGTCGGTCCTTTACACGCTCTGAACGGCTGTTCGGAAACCGTTGATATTGTACCGCTCGTTAACCCTAGCGTAATTTGCTGCTCGGTGAAAGTCGATAAAATGTCCCCGTTAACTTTTCTATCAGTGGTCATTGAATTCGTTTATTTTGAAATTCTAAACGAATCAAGGGCTACGATATCTTATTCTAAAGATCCTAGGTGGCTTTTTCCCTAAGAAAAGAATGATATTATTTGAGCGTAGTAAACGGCTTTATGTACCACTAGTTCTAATAAATAAATAATTTATATTTCCATGATTTTTGACCTTTTGTTTGCGGTTCAGTCAATAGCTTTGTTTTATTTTGACGAATAATGAATATTATCCGTGTTAGGGAATGATTCTAATCTGGAATGAGTTTATTAAATTGTTTTTTGGACCTTAAAACAATTATTCATCCACTTCAGGGATTTAACACACACTTTTTGTACTAATATTTATTTCTAGATTTGTATAGCGTGGAATTATAACTTTATTACTATTGATCTTTAGAAATATAATGTAACAATTAATATTTATTTTCTTCAATAAACTATACTAAGCGCTTCTTCAGAGATATTGTCTTTAAAAATAATTTATTATGATTGCCCAAGGAAAAAGTTTCTGAATATATTTTTGTACAACTGAAGGTTATGTAGGCTAATCGATTATTAATTTAAGTATTTTTTTTAACCATGTAATCTTTTCAGAAACTCCCTTGGAGTCAGAAAAAATAAAACAAACGTGTTTCGATCGCTACACCAAGACTTCAAATTAGTAGTTGTTGGCAACTTTCCTTCCAAATCCCCGGAATTCTTAAGATCGTATACATATTTTACTTAATGTTTTCTATATTATTACTGAAGAAAATTACGTGTTTTAATTATTACACATGGAAATCACTAATTTTACATTTTAAAAATTGTATTACCGTCAGTACATTACATATCAAAGCAGCGACAATACCATTTCAACTTCAGCTACTTCTATATGGGCTTCTATTTCGAGTCTTCCCGTATTACTTATTTAATCTCTTCAAGTCCTTGGACGGTTGGCCGTTTTTCCCTTATTCAGGAGTTACCAATAGACTGTAGCTAACTTTTTTTAATTACTAAAGATGTATCGTACTGAAAACCGGTTAAATCACTTAAGTTCGGATCCCTTGAAATTTAATATCATATCTTGGGTTAAGAATACGTTTACTATCATTTGCGTACTGTTTAACCTAAATATTGTATTCATTACCCCCTCCATCGGTATTTTGGCACCGCAAATTGGAATCGCTAATCCTCATTCCTTTCTTATCTAAATGGCCTGCACTGTCCAAGATAAAGGACACAATTATTGGAAACGTCCAATTAACATAATGAACACGAGTAGTCGCGGAGGCTAATTATTGACACAAGGACTGGGCGGCCTGCAGACGTGCCCAAACTTGGAGCCGCTCTCGGAGACAGGACAACGCGATGGTGGGACCATCGTAATATTAGGTAGTCTTGGCACAGAATGTTTGAATTACGGGGAGCCGCACTCGGAGATAGGACAACGCGATGATGGGACCATCGTACAGGTAATATTAGGTAGACTTGGCCCAGAGTGTTTGAGTTACGGGGAGCCGCACTCGGAGACAGGACAACGCGATGGTGGGACCATCGTAATATTAGGTAGTCTTGTAATGTTAGGTAGTCTTGGCCCAGGCCCAGAGTGTTTGAGTTACGGGGAGCCGCACTCGGAGACAGGACAACGTGATGGTGGGACCATCGTAATATTAGGTAGTCTTGGCACAGAAAGTTTGAGTTACGGGGAGCCGCACTCAGAGACAGGACAACGCGATGGTGGGACCATCGTAATATTAGGTAGTCTTGGCACAGAATGTTTGAGTTACGGGAAGCCGCACTCGGAGACAGGACAACGCGATGGTGGGACCATCGTAATGTTAGGTAGTCTTGGCACAGAATGTTTGAGTTACGGGGAGCCGCACTCGGAGACAGGATAACGCGATGGTGGGACCATCGTAATATTAGGTAGTCTTGGCACAGAATGTTTGAGTTACGGGGAGCCGCACTCGGAGACAGGACAACGCGATGGTGGGACCATCGTAATGTTAGGTAGTCTTGGCACAGAATGTTTGAGTTACGGGGAGCCGCACTCGGAGACAGGACAACGCGATGGTGGGACCATCGTAATGTTAGGTAGTCTTGGCACAGAATGTTTGAGTTACGGGGAGCCGCACTCGGAGACAGGACAACGCGATGGTGGGACCATCGTAATGTTAGGTAGTCTTGGCACAGAATGTTTGAGTTACGGGGAGCCGCACTCGGAGACAGGACAACGCGATGGTGGGACCATCGTAATATTAGGTAGTCTTGGCACAGAATGTTTGAGTTAAGGGGAGCCACACTCGGAGACAGGACAACGCGATGGTGGGACCATCGTAATGTTAGGTAGTCTTGGCACAGAATGTTTGAGTTACGGGGAGCCGCACTCGGAGACAGGACAACGCGATGGTGGGACCATCGTAATGTTAGGTAGTCTTGGCACAGAATGTTTGAGTTACGGGGAGCCGCACTCGGATACAGGTCAACGTGATTCATAGTTGACTTGGACACCATTACAAAGTGCATATTATACAAGAGATTAGTTTGAACATTAATATTGAAAGGATAGCTATTCAAAATACCTTAGCCTCAAACCATTCTTGCCATCCCATCTCCAAATGTATGGTTCTTGCCACAGGTCAGTGCAAAAATACATAGAAACCCACCCAGTCCCAGTAATAATAATTGTAAGTATAACCTCTTGTAATTGAGTCGGACCAAAATATCGGCGGGTGTGCGACTCCGCAGCGTACGGATACGGTAGTGTCTGCCTTATCCGGACTCGTCAGCAATGGCCTGCTTGTCCGCCAAGGATGTGCGGCTCCTGAGTCACCGGTGGCTGGTGATTGACGGTAGTGCTTTACCGGTCTGCTGCCATCCTCCACTATCAGGGAGCAGTAGTGCGACATAACTTTCAGTGTAGAGGAGCTCTAAGTGGACTCCTAGTAATTGTACTAACAGTGAATGTATAATTAAACAAGTATGTGACTAGCGTATCTACCTGTATGTATGTATGTATAACGTGTTTACAGCAGCAAGTAACCCCCGTCGTCCTTTTAGTGTAAACCCATAGTCGATACGGTAATTGTTTTTGTTGGAAAATTTTTTATGTTTTTGTTCAAATATTATCGAAACTGAGATTTTCCTCAATTTATTTGATGAGTGAAGCCTTCCGTAGTTTTGTTCTGTTTTAAATATGTTCCCTAAATAGTTTACCCGCTCCTCATTGACATTAATAGTGAAGTTCGTGTTTGGAAATCCCGTTGGTAATTTAATTGAGATCTGTTTTTAAACTCGCGCCTAGAATTAAAATAATTCCACATATTCCATTTGTAATTTTTTAGATTCAAATAATGGTATAGCAATCATGACAAGCATTTGTAGCCGCTAGGCGCCATTTTGTTTTTAAAGTTATTAATAAAATGGCGCCTGTTTGAAAGTTTTAAATCGAATAAAACAAACCAGTACAGTTATAAGAAATTGTACAAGATACCACCCATTTTTGGATTTGTATAGCAATTAAACGGATTGAATTGAATGAAATCCGTCTAATAATCGAGCACAACCACTTCAGGGGTATACTCGCACAATCCTGGAGCAACGCACATTTTATCTGTAGAAATGTAAATGTTCATAAACATTCCAACGGTACTTACTTTTTGAACGAAATTCGTCAACGCATAAGCGAGCATGGCCACTTTAAAGTTACGATTGCAGAAGCCGGAATCAATCGACAGCTGATGTCTCTCATCTTTGATATGTTATTTTAAAATATATAGTTCTTTTTAAGATTCGATTGTTATTGAATTAAATCAAGCTGTTGCCGTGTATGCAAATTAATTTTAATGGATGAAAAAGTCTTTTGACAGATATTTAAACATATACTGTACGTGACATAAACAGTCAAATACAAAATACAAATACAAATTCGTTAATAGTAAGGGCTCTGTGGTAGCATGTTGACAATAATTTGAGATTTCCTTACAATCTATATTAATCTTGTTTGCAATAAACGGTTGATGATGTGGAAAGTACCGACCAAGAGAAATCAGTTCAGTAAGATGATCACTAAGTGACATGTGAAGCTGAACCTGTGGTTGTTCACCTGACCTAGTATACTATAAACTAAATGAATTTGTAATCACATTGGGTAATGGTAATCGACGATTGAAGCCATGTCGCGTCCGTCTGGTGCTCCAGATTTGATTAGCCTCGCTCTCCATATCGTGTCTCACTGCAGTGGTAACGATGGTATAGATAACATTGGTGGAAATATAGGGCCTTGTGGAATACCCGCACTGGTTGTGATGTCGGTTCTGTACGGTGCTTCATACATACTCTGATTGGGATTTTATACTCTTCACAAGGGCGAATCTGTAAACACATTTTACTGCTAAAAAATTATCAATTTGAACTATGCATTATGTGGAACAGCCATAAAACAAATATTTTCAATAACGAGAAAATGTAAAATAGCGTAGATTAAAGTGGTCTATGTGAAGAAAATCTGAAAAGTTCAACCGTAAAGAAGCAACTCTTCTCGAAGCATTTAGCAGTAGTTTGGTGATTTCAACTGCAATTACATAGTTTATTTCACTCAAATACAGGGGATGTACACAGTTTAAAATTTAAAAATATTTAGTAAGAATACTTGCACAATAGCAGTTCCAAATATCAAAGGTGGTATGTAGATAGATAGGGATGTATTTTGCTGTGTTTTAAGTAGTCACGTTTAACAACAATATGTATAGAATTTTACTTTTCGAAATACTTATCGTACGAGTATGGTTAGTAAAATATTAACAGTTAAGCACAAAAACATTGTGTTTTAGGTTTCGTTGTTAGTTGTGCATGCATATTACTAACGGAGACTATTCGGAAAATGCACCATCCATCTCGGTGAGAAATGTTCAGTGGCATTTCACTTATGTAACGTAGTACGCCTTAATTGAAGCATTATGTAAAAGAAAACGGTAATATACAAGATTAAGTGCATTAGAAACGATGTTGTTTCACAGTCTCGTTATTGCTGGCATTGATTAAGAACTTTGTTAGATAAAAAATATCGACATGAAATAGATAGATATACACTACTAGCGAGAATGCATCGGATACATTATTTATGTAGTCTAGCTCATGAATTATTGAGTTCGTTTCAACATAAGAAGCTGCTTGTTTACTGTTGACTTTATACAACACACGATTATAATGTGTTGTTTTGGAGAATTGATTGGTCTACACCGATAAAATCTTTTCAGCGCGAGTAGCATGTTGTAATTTAAATACTTTTGGAATTGTACTAAAACATAATTGGCTCTTACATTCAGAAATTCCTATTTCTAAAATTGGATTTTTCAGTTTTCGAAATCGAGTAAACGATGTTATCATTTCACTCGTAAGACGGAGTTGTATTTCTTATACGTGGTTAAGTGAAGAGTGATGTTGCCTCTTGACCTATGTTGAGTCTCGGCAGTAATCGAGTATCAGAGACGATATTTTCATTCCACTCGTAAGTCTTGGGGTTGTATTTCTTACACGTCGTTAAGTGAGGAGTGATGTTGCCTCTTGACCTATGTTGAGTCTCGGCAGTAATCGAGTATCAGATACGATGTTTTCATTCCACTCGTAAGTCTTGGGGTTGTATTTCTTACACGTGGTTAAGTGAAGAGTGATGTTGCCTCTTGACCTATGTTGAGTCTCGGCAGTAATCGAGTATCAGAGACGATGTTTTCATTCCACTCGTATTTCTTGGGGTTGTATTTCTTACACGTCGTTAAGTGAAGATGGTGTTTCCTCTTGACCTATGATGAGTCTCGGCAGTAATCGAGTATCAGAGACGATGTTTTCATTCCACTCGTGTCTTGGGGTTGTATTTCTTACACGTGGTTAAGTGAAGAGTGATGTTGCCTCTTGACCTATGAGTCTCGACATTAATCGAGTATCAGAACGATGTTTTCATTCCACTCATAAGTCTTGGGGTTGTATTTCTTATACGTGGTTAAGTGAAGTGGCAGTAATCGAGTATCAGAGACGATGGTTAAGTGACACGTGGCTAAGTGAAGAGTGATGCTGACTGTCGACCTATGTTGAGTCTCGGCAGTAAATCATCAAGGAATTCTCAGAACTCCGCACAGCCATGTCGGTTGTGAGCGTGCGCAGTTATATCACTTCTAAGAAATCTCCGTCCTAGGTTTGAATAATGCTCAGATATGAGAGAGCGTTGCGTTATTAGCCTACTCGTTCATTCATAGTATGTTGACAATCCCATTGCCTTCGAATAGTTTTTCAACAACTCAGAATGAATAAGAGCCATATACCGGATGAAACCAGTTACATTTAAAATTTGATCCCTTAGTTTGGAATTTTTGTTTACGTTAGTCTAGTAAAGATTGAGTAAGTACTCGACTAGTTTGGACGATTGGGCGAGTCGAGTTGTAGACGACCCAGCTAGGGGTTAATCGAATAGTATCGGCAGGAAGATACGATGTTTGTCCAATTAAGGGATTGATGACCCTTTTAATAGCACAATATGGGTTTGTTGGTAGATCTGATATGAGCCCCTTTGTACGAGTGATGTGCCATAACAAGAAAAACTTTGGAAAACTCTATCTAATGCTAGTGATTTGTCGAGAATGTCAGAATGTCTACTTGAAGTTCATTGGATGTTTCAAGTGAAACTCACAACACTACGACATAAGTATGTGCAAATAACGGTTGAAAAACGCGGTTCCGTTTGATCCTCAGAGGTATGTGAAAGTTTGAATTGGGGAGTGAGAATACACCGACTGCTTGTCATGTTGTTTAAAGGTGACGGCGTTAATTTGATTGAATTGGCTCTCTAGTGGTTCAATTAAATTGTCGACATCGGGTGGTAATTTATTGTTTGTGCACTTTGTTAGCAGTTCCGGGTACAGTTTCTAACTTAAAATGTAATCAGTTTGGGTTTTAACATTGAAATATTTGTTTGTTTTCATTTTTGAATAACTATGACGAACTTCTCATTCATTACGTTGATCATACGCCTCACTGCCATTGTTCTTGCCGACTTCCAGTTGTTTCTCTCAGCTGAATTTACAGCGTTCCCGGCATTTCAAAGATCCTTGCCCTATTTCGGTTTACTGCCATCCGCCATTGTTCCGTGGCATTCGCCATCTTTGGTTGCCCCTGTGGTCTGTATTTCGCCACAGAGTGTTATGGACTGAAACTGAGCCACTAGAGCGACCGATCTCAAGGTACATCGTAGTCTGCTATATAAGTTGTTATATAAAATTTAATATTTACCAAGCATGTCTTATGTCCCTCATACTTCTATGGCCAATGTTGTTTTAATCCGTGTCTGTAGGAAATGCAGTAAGCCTAGATTATTATTGCGACATTAAATCCTTGTAGGGATTGGTTGTTGCACCAGACACACGCAGTAGAATTGTTCCTATTCGCTTTCTATTGTCTTTATTGTCTTGTATGCTCTATTCGTATGCCGCGTCACTTGCATCTTGCTGAAATATTCGTGTCCAAGTTGGCGTATAAGGTATAACGTTGTTTTATGTAGTGGAGTTTTCAGCATAATGCAGTGGATACACTGCATCAGTGAATACCAACCAAAAGTTTATAAGGGGCCGACTCGCGGAAAAATAGACGTTTTGTTGGCCAATTTTCAGATTATATTAGGAATATTTAAAATATTTTCGCTTCCAAAATGTGATCTGATTTTGAGCCGATTCTTAGCTTTAAAAATGTATACGATTAGGATTATATGCACACGGAATGACAAGTGAGGAGGCTCCCGCCACGCACGTCCTTGTATGTGGAGCGGGTCTGTGTGGGCAGTCGGCGGCGGAGTGTAGGCAGGCTACGTCACTATGACGACATGAACGCATTCCAGGAATGTCCGCACATACCATCTGGGCCCGCCGATATTGTCGACATATAAGGGGAAATCGCTGCCGCTGCCCACGACAGATCCGCGATAGTCATCAATTTTCCGGGATTTCGTTACGAAAACGGTTATGTGCCAACTAAAACGTAGCTGGCTTTAAATGGTTCTGGGTTTGTGAAAACCATATAGGAAGTATCATCTATGACTGGTTTAGTGCACAGCGTTCGTATCTGTTTGATTCAATAACATTTGCCCTGTAGTATTACAAAAACATTATATGGCACCCAAGAAACTTTTTGTGTTCAGCAAATTTCCTTTACCTAAAAAACGATATAATTTTAAAATGTGAACTTTTTTATAAACTATGCAGATTGCAACATTAATGGTTAAAAGTTCAGTTGTTTTATAATTTCTTTCTGTAATTTTTATTTTCGATTTAGCCTTGAAATTTCAGTTTACAAATTTTACAACTTTACTTTAAATCTGGAAGTAAAGATTAGACTAAAAATAGTTGGTTTTTATATCTTAAACCATTTTTTTACTTTGCAGAATGAATTGTGATCCAATTCTTAAATTCGATTGTCCATTAGACGAAGTCTGGAGGTTGGAAGGCTGAGGAATTTGTTGAAAATGTAGTTGTACGTGATTGTCGTGATTCCCTTCTAATATTTATATTAAATCCTTTACTTTAACTTTTAGTATGAATATTATGATGGATGAAGTTTTGTCTAAATTCAGTTTAACATGATAGAGCTAGTTCCCGTGGAGATTAAGACATTGCATGCTTTATTATATTCGCGGTTGCATGTGATACTGTCGACGACACTCCCTGCTACAGGAAGTGTAGAACTTCCGTCAGCCATGAGTGGGAGGACCCAAGGTTGTGTTACGTTCTGCAGTATGTCGCTAACTCACACGTGTCCACCACACACTTGGTCGCCAGTCACACGTAGCCTACATTGTTTTTGTGTGGATTCCAGTGACAAAGTGATTGGAACTTCTATTGTTAAAAACAGTTATTACTAGTTTAAGTTTGTCAATTTAATAAGGTTCCCCTTTTCATAATTTCATAGTTTATGATTGTTTTCCTCACAATTCTTCACTTCTTTTCAATGGAGTTTTATTGTTATATTTTGGGTTGAATAATTACAAGAACAGCTGTTGACTGAACTTTAAGATAAATATACAATTTTAGTCATCCTTGCACATGTTTTCGTACGAGATTTCGTGATCGATGCACTAAATTTTTATAGCAACTACCATATAGTGATTTTTACGTTAGATAGATGCGTGCTAACTCTGATCCGATCCTTTAATATTCCAAGTCATTTATTTGCGATGTCATCTCAGTTGGTTTTCCCACAATTATTGACTATCTCGTGTTGCCCTTTATAGAGTTGGCAGTTAAAAGCTTTTAGTAGGTCGTTTCAGATGAGTTCAGCCGCAAGTTTGCTAAGTGGCGGTCAGGTGACAAATGGACAGATAGGGTCAGTCCTTAGAAGGTGAAATGCTGGAGAAGGCGCTAATGAAAGATTGTAGTCGTTAGCGTTAGTCTCCTTGATATGTCTGTCTGTCTGTCTCGCCGTACTGACCACTGACTGCCAGACCTATTGTTACCATCTTGGGAAGGGATCATAGATGTTAGTGTGGCGCTTACTGCGAGCGCTGACTAGAGTGACGTTGAAAGTTATTAATACCAATACCAAGGACAGGTGTTCCATTGTATTGCGATTCTCGTGTCCAATACCTTTTCAAGTTTAAAGGAAAGTATAAATAGTCACTCTAAATAGTGTACTCTGGATTAGATCGCCGCTTTCGTTCGTTTTAGGTGGAATTTAAGTCAAAGACAGTTTAGGTACTGGTACTAACACAGTGCTGGCATTCTTGTGTGTGAAGGATAAGATTTGGTTGTTAAGTCAGTCCTAATTGAAATTTAAAGTTGAAGATAAATTTATAACACCAAATTATAGTCAGATCCTTAAACAATATTATCCATCTATTGCGCTAGCGCGTTGAGAAAAAAATGCGATACGTGTTATCATTATAGTATATTTCAAACTTGGTTTCTTTCTACTCAGTAACTTTCATTAATGTCTGTACAATGAGCGTGCAAGTTTAATGACAATATTATAGTGAAAGTACGGGCGGATACCTTGGCCATATTCCAGTTTGATATGTAGACTTCTCCAGAATATGAGAGTGGGCAGCAGAACACAATGGAGCGAGATGAAGAGATCTGCCTCAGTTCAGTTCCTGGTGCCAAACGGTCAACTATTGTTAGACTGCCTTCAACTGAGGTCCGTTATTCGCTCTGGCACTGCGTCCACGCATTTATACTCATTGTGTTGCAATTCCGGTCATATGTCAGGTTATAGAAGTAGAGTAGACCGTTCTGTAGAACCATTAGATATATTGTCAAGACAGACGGTGATGGAAAGAAAAATATGGATTTTTCGAAGCAAGTGTCATTAATATTAACAATAACCTAACGAATAAGGAAACTCGACGGATTCCTCTATACGTTTCTGCTAGTAAATAAATAAAGTATCTGTCTTGACCGTTTCTGTAACTTGCAGTTTTCAAATATGGGTTTCACTAGTTTCCAGCGCTAGTATTCCAATGCATATCATCTTTAACCAACAAAAATCCTTGATCTCCAAATAGTCCGTTTAATATAATAGCAATTCCTTAAAAATTGTACTGATGATGCAAAGTATGGTTATCTTTAAAGCAATTGTAAGTTTTTCCTACTTGTTATTTATTAATTAAATTTATTGCATAAATTAACATACACACATCAATATTTTAGGGGGAAAGTAGTAGTACAAATTTAGTGCTTAACACGTTATATATTTAAGTTTATATTTCATGGTGGAGAATTTGAGTTGCAAGGGTTTAACTGATCCTCCGTATTGTGTATGGTTAACTGATCCACTTTATATTTCGAGCTTTGCAGTGCTACCTCATCTTTAGTAGACTAAGTGGGATGATTTCCATAACAGGAACTAAAATTACGGGCAAGATGACGTAGGCGAACTATCCAACACGCTAGTACAATCAAATACCTTTTCCCATGAAAACCATCATCAAGGTCATACCCAAGATTGACACTTAGCTTGAAATGAGGTATACGATTTCAAAAGAACTTTAGGGGTATCTGTAGAATATACGGGAGAGATTTTTCAAGAAAGGCCTCTAACGCGCGCCGTCTTGCATTGGTAAAAATGGTTTGAAGCCTATATACATATATAATTCTTTCAACATTCTAAACACTTCAAAGTTTTCATATTTTGTGGTAGAATTTTTCCACAGAGGTCAGTGATAAACGTCAGTTGCTTTGATGATCTTGGAGTAACTATTAAACAATTAGCACCTGAAATATTCTAGTGACGATGAAGGAGTATTTTGTCACTAATGGGTCTCACGGAATGGTCTATCTCTCTAGTAGAAACAGCAGAATGGCCATGTAAGGGATCGTCTGCGCTAAGGCATGGGAAGGTGAGTGGGCATCTCCAGTGTGACTCATCACCAAGTTCCAGCGGTGTTATCCCAAAAAGATGGTTGGTCGACGTGGTTTACTGTTTTGCTCCTCGTCTTTTTTTTATTGATTCCAAACCTGAAATGAATAGTTCAATTGTTTATGACGAACGTTTTCTGTTAACAGATGGTGGCTTAAAAATGTCATTGTTTTCGCCCATTACTCATCATGCTGTGTCTAATTGTGGGATTTTTATTGTTAACTTTATTATATTCCTTTAAAAAAACTCCTCAAAAACGTTTGTGTATTTTTCAAGCTATGAAGTATTCCAAATTTCGTACATTGAACTAAATTTCTATTCAGTGATAAGTGTCAACTGAATTATTATTATTAAGTATAAAGTTACCGAATGTCTACTTCACTTTAATAGACGTTCTAATGTTATTTTTGTGATAATTGTTTCACTGCAGACCGTGACTTGCCCCAGACAACAATTTGCACACGTAATCAAACATATATGGTTTTGAAGCGGAAAATCGGTAATTTACAGTGTACGTTATTAACAATTTCCAAGTATTATAAGTATTATCCCCTAACATTCCAGTTTTCAGGAGGAGTTTCAAGTGGAGTGAAAGTTTCGCAACACCGTGTCGCTTATTACATACAAGGAAGAAATAAAATGTTAACTACACGCCCAAAGTGATACTTTGGAAGTAAGTGTTTACCCTTCTCACCGATCCTGCAGATAACACCGGTACCGGCTCGGGCCTGTGTACAGATTATAGTCCGCGCCACTTGGCCTCCGGACACACACAAACTGTAGGTTGTAGGTACGAGTACGTACAGGGCCACCATCATAATTAATTACATACCTACACGACTACCGAAAATTGCCAGACTTCTTCCTGATCCTTATCACCCACTCAATGGCTCTCAAGATTTGGCGATATTCAAAATTCGATTGAACTTTTTCTTTTACTGTGTCTAACTGAAACTTGTTTTAATGTAATATTAGACTGTCGTTGTGTAGCCGACGTTAACTAAAAGAAGTACGATCAAACATGACGTAGATGGAAGACTATCAAATTTATGACTATCTGAAATGTATCGACTGATATCCTTATCTTGAGAAACAGTTGAACAGTGGGCGCTTCGAATGCATTTAATCCTGGTAGAATTTCGAACTTATAAAACTAAAACTAATAAAACCCAAATTCCTGTTTCTTTTTATTATCTTAGAGATTTTCTCTGCGTTAGTTAAGTGAAAAAATACTCATCCAGATGGTTCAGTATTACAGTAAACAACTGTGGTCATCCTGCTTTTAATTAAAATAACGATTAGATTTTGTTTATTTAAAATACATCTAAATCAGGACCAGGGGTTTCTCAATTGAATCAAACTTTCTGAAACTTTGTTGTTGAGATTTTATTTTAAACTTACAGTACAGTACAAGTATATGTAGATATTAATACAGCCTGCTGTAGTATGACGCATAAAATTGCAAGACTGGGTGGAGGCAAATGAACTGTTCTTTATTGCACTTTGGGCTGAAAATATATTGTTGAACTTTGCATGAGCATAGAAGATTAGTTTCTTGCGACAACACTAGTGTTGGCATTATTAATTGACATCTCTTAACATTATTAATAAACAATAAAGTTAAACTGCCAGGCTTGCAGTGATATGTCTTGTACTAGAGTAACTTTGTAAAAATTTTCGTTAGCCACGTCTATGAACATGTGGTAAAATATTTCAAGATGGCGGCCGTTTACATTTTTGTGTATGAGTGTTATCTGAGCTATGTGACACAGTAGAGACCAAAAATAAAATAATACCAGTGTGCTTGTACCCAAGAGAAAGTCACACTGGGAAGACAAGTGGCGCTTTTTAAAATAATATAATAAGAAATATTTCTGTTAACAAAAATTGCTTCCAATTGTAAGAAAAATTATTTTGTAACATAAGAATTAATTTTTATTTATAGTAACAATACAACTGTCTATGTTCGATAACTAATACTTCAAGGTGGGTGTCATTTGTAATTTCGAAAAGTAAATAATAATAACCAGCAACACCAGTGATCACGGTAATTGCTGCAGTTTGTAGTGCACACCATAGAAACAGATAGCATCTGATCAGTGACTGGAGATATGAAACAGTTTAACGATTTTATTTATAGCAGACAAATGTGTTCAGGACAAAATATTTACATTATTAAACTTTTGTGAATTTCTTCTAAAGTTTGAATATGACGGAATTTTATCTCAGCTTTTGAATGATTGACACTGTAAATATTTTTTTGTCAAACTCTACTTTATAAATCATAACTAATGTGAATTTAAAAGTGTAATTGCAAAAATGCAAGTTCCAGAAATGCATTTATTTCTTCAAATTGTGTGTGCGTAGAAAATGAATCAATATTTAGGTTATACTGTATTTTAAAGATCCGTTCTTGAGAGTTCTACTTAAGTCAACATACTAGTTGCTATTCCCCGAACACCGGAAATGCGTGAAGAGTGACTGCTCTGCGAAGTACCAGAAGTGACACACTGTGTACAGACCCGCTCTGTTGACGTACAGACATCTGGACAAACACTGTCAGACCTGTTATTATGATGACGTCATTACTTGTGTTGTGATGAAAGTGTGTCATATTTTTCCTTCGAATTATGATAGGCTCACGGCTACCCGTTAGTTGGCTAACAGGAAGTGGTTGTGATATATAAAACGGTTATAGCCCAAGGAAACGCGGTTAGTTGTTTTTAACTCGTTGCAGTGGTTTCGTTAATAATACTCGTATGTTCTTGGTATACGAATGAGATTAGTCAGTGTCCGAAACTCGATCGGATTAACCTAAGTTTATCCTCTTTCGTACTAGATCCACAATTGGAAAAGGCCTTACGGGATCTTGGCCTTCAACACCATACCGTTGTAGAATTTCACTCATTAAAAAATCATCACTCCTTCAACTTACACTGTTCGGTCACAGCTACAGTTTTATATAATTTCAAGTCTTTGTGCCCAACATCAACCAATCCTTTCTCAGCCTTTCCTCGGATCTCCTATTCGTCCTCTAAACATTTTACACCGCCGATGATATGTGTTGGAATACCAGTACCTACGATAATATTCGACGGCCTTGGTGTTTGTAAAATTTGTAGTTTTACTTGTACCGCACCCTTATTTGTATCGGGCCACAAATATTATATCAATATTTTCCATTGTCTCTTCATTCAGCGCAGTGGTCAAATATAGCTTTCACTGAGCATTACGGTAAGGTTGCAAAGTTGTCCCGAAATACCAGACAAAAGCTTTTCTTTGCTTGCTTTATTGCGTTGTGAATCGAAATATAATGTATGGCGTAATAGAATAACGTTTAAAATATGCCTTTCAGTGTATTTGCTACAATATAGATAGTAACAGGTGTCGCATTGTTGCTGAAGATGGCAAGTCTAATGTAACTATAAAGAGCAATTTGCACGATAGTGTAGCCGCAGCCGCGCAGATAGAGGCTATCATGTATTCAGGAAGGGCGTGGTGACCGGCTCTGTACGGCTGCTGCGTGTCCATTCCGTTTACACGCCAATCTTCATTGTGCTATCCCTGCCATTATATCGCCGTGATACGATCGCCTTTTAACTTAACATTCACTTGTTGGGGGTAGGGGTCACATTTGGTGTCTGTTGAGGAAACGTCGGGAACCTCACAGGTTTTATACCGGGAGGTCATGGCTACACATAACTTTGATATCGGCTAGTCTGAGATTTGAACAGTCAGACATTATAGACAGGAATGTTCCTATAATGGAAATATTTTAGAATTTCCACCCATTGAAGATTTAAGCTAAATCAAACAATCAAAATATTTCATTTACTTCTCTAGAAAATTTGTTTTGACATTGTGTATCATACAAGGGACCAGTTTCTAGTCAAGCAATGTTTAATGACTACAATTTTTAAATTTGCGTAAATTTATTATTTACAGCTCTCATGTATATAATCGCTTATAGTGCTTATCGTTAACAATTTTTTTATCGTGAAGATTTTGGATTTAAATTGGCATTTCAATCATTCTACGTTACAAATATTTGAAATAAGCAACTGTTTTTAGATTATTTCCATCTGATCGATTAAAATATATGGATATTTTATTCTTAAATGACTGGTTGATTTAAAAAACTGGATTAAAAATTACATAACATATTATAAAATGATTTATTTTAATAACACAGTTAATAAATAAGTAATACGAAATTTATGTCAATAATGTTAATGGTACATGAATAATTTTAATTGTGATATCTGTTAATATAATCGTATATTTTAATTTATTTTTAAATTGATGCGATGAGTTAGGTGTTTAGGTATCATGGTTTTCTTGGGTTTCATGAATTTTCCTTTTTAATAGTTCAATATATATTAATTTTTATGGTGTTTCACAAAATTTCATACTGGTTTTATCGATGCAGTTGTTTTATTTTTAAATCTTAAATCACAAATTGTAATAACCGAATACGAGTCCAGTGGGTACAACGGATTAAAATGATCAAAGCTCTAATGTCCAAGCGAACGAGATGTTTAGACCCTGTAGTGTTGTAGTGGTGTCTGTCTCTAAGTACAGACCTGGTACTGTGTACTTGAGATGTGGAATGCCTACGGAAGTGCTGGTGCAATTTACGTGGTGATAAGCCGAGCGGTGGTGATAACGTCAAGATAAGAAGGTGATAATTAATAGCCAGTGAGGGTCAGGCTCGCGGATGTGTCAACTGCTGCTAGCAGCACCTCGGATAGTTTAATGACTTGATTACTTTTAGTGGCGACTCATCTGTCTAACCTTGGTGGCGGATTGCTCACTTGGAATCTTTAACTAATTAAAACTTGTCACGTAGATGTTAATGTTTTCTCAAGCAGGATCTTTGGCTTTACAACTAACCCTTTTAATAATGCATACTTTTAATGATAAGTTAAAAAAATTACAAATAACCATTGTATCTAAATTCAAAATAATTGAACACAGAAGTTTTGACATTCTTTCTTTCTATACCTCATACAAGCATTGTCCATTGCCCAGTTGTCCATTCACCGTGTTCCCATCATGCATTACCTAACTTCTCACCTGTAGGGACGAGTTGTGTGCTTTAAACTTTGCTATACATGCTTCTAAATGACACCATTATCGTATGTGTCTCCGAGCCCGGTAGCCCTCTCTACATCTTGGTTCATAACAGTGTGAGCCTCTACCTGTTACGTGTCTCACTTTGTCGTAAAAAGTAATGTTTCCAAAGTACAAAGAAGGGATCCACAGAGTCTCCATTAGTTTTTATGAGGTAGGTAGGAAGTGATAAGGGAGTTTATAGTGTTCAGCCAAAATTAAAAACAAATAATAGATCAAACAAATTAAACGTGCTCTGCTGATCATTTCGTATTTTTAGCTTGGCAAGCTGCGACTGCGAATGCAGTAATCGGCAGATTCCAGACATAACACAAAGTGCGCATTTGTACAAATCTACGGGCTGTAAAACGGGTTGCCATTTGTATCGTTGATTACGAACGAACGTGAAGATATAATACGTTTAAAAACTCTTTAGATAGCTGAAGTATAGCGGGTTACAGTTTAGAACGTTCATATTCATCGAACATTTTAAAACTTTTTTATTTCCTATAGAAGGATATTTTACTCACTTCGGCCACACAATTATCATCTTTATATAGGGTATTACGTATTATACGATATAAAAAGTTAAGACGTTTTTATTTAAAACTTTGATTATAGGGTTGAATACTCGGGTGTAAACCTTTCAGCAAATAAGACACGCAACTGGACTTACGTTCATGTCCCAAGTTTCTGGTTTATAAGATGTTATCATTCGAAAAATATATGGAAAGGTTCTATCATGATGTTTTTAAATCTAGGTTCTCAACTCAGGTGACAGTACACGTTTCCAACCGCCCCACTGGTAATTTCTCTTTTTCCCATATAATTTAGACAGTCCGTGGCCACGTGTGGGATGTTATCTCGTGATAGTCCGGTTTGTTAACTACCCACTTCCACTGTACTTGCTCTCTACTGCTCTCCTTCACCCGACAATTTGTCTAATGAGACGGTTTCAGAAGTGAAATAGATTCCTGGTCGAGGACGCGGGTTTGATTGTTCGTCATTATGTGTCGTTATTTGGTTCATTAGCGAGTGTCCAGCCCTTACCAGCAGTTCCCTATGTTATAATCTCCAGGGCAATGGTGTAATGTTGATCACATGTAATGTTTATACTTCGTTGATAAATGGACTAAATGTGCAAATGCCGTGAAATACAAGATTCAGTGTGAGTATGTTTGGTACTGCAACTTTAAATTTTAGTTCTGCGCATATAACAGTATCAAAATACTGTATATCTAATTGAATATTCCAAATTTAATTAATTCTAAATTATAACTTACCTTGTTTATTGGCATTAACAATATTTTCACTGGATTATGTCTACCAAAATATGATATATCGAAGCTGCAATAATCACCGTACTATACACCGACTGAATAAGTGGTGCTGTATAGTACGTAGCTTGTGCATAAGTAAGGTAAATACAATATTTATTCGATGATAGTTAAGCTAATTTCTCTTTCATGACTTGTTGACGCTGCGCTTACTTCACTATAGGGAGATCTGTTTGCGTCTTTGTTAAGTTCTTTTTCATGCGTGGACAAATTGTTTGGTGTATTGCTTATTTTATCGGAGACCCTCTCGTGATAGATAGATTGTTTGGCGTATTGACTCCTATATATATATATATTCCATATTTTTCACTGTCATCGTCATAATTTATTTGTTGAATTTGCTTAAGTCACTATGTTAAAAATAAATGAATTAAATTTTCCGTTTTGTTAATAAACTATACGTGTTCAAATGTCATTAGAGTTAGGCAGTGTACCGGACCTGAGAGAGTAAGTCGAGGAACAAACTACATTAGATAGATAAACCTTGTAAGTAGCAGCGCTTGTATCTATAGAATGTTTAAATGTTAAAAGGTAAACCAGTTGGTGATCGGTTATTAGAAGATAACCCTTTACAGTAAGTCCATTACTTGTATAACTATACAATTAATTTGGAAAAATATTTACTTTAACTAGGATGCATATTTTGGCCGTTTTGGGATTATGTTTAGCAAACACTTAAATAGTTATATTTCAGGATATGTTTTATGAATTAACATATCCAGTGTAGACCCGACATATAGATGTGAAGAGTAACCACTACTGCGGGGTGTTGAGCAGCCAGCTTGGTCTGCAGAGATAGAAATCTCCCCTCTCCCCGGTCTATACCTATGACATGCTGCAGTGCGGATCTGTGATATGGGTTAATGAACCTCACGTAAAAAGTTTATGTAGTTTCACTTCGCTAATATAACATGATGCGCTTCTCTTGATAGAAAAAATGTAGCTGTTTGTGGATGAGATTCTAAACAAAGCACTCTTATATCCTTGCATTCTAAGTATTTATTGGGTGGTTGGGGAGGATTTCGAAGAATAGGCCAATAACATCAAACTTTATCTTTGGAACAAGCAAAACACTATTTTTTTTTTGTTTTTTGTTAATTAAAGTGCGTAATCTCATGGAACACTACTTTCAGAGGACCCATTGCGGTACTATTTTCTGAGTAAGCGTCGTTGTCAATTTTAAACAACCATTTTTATTTGGCGATCAAAATATATTTGGCATAACAAGGGAATTGTATAATAGGCTTTTCATATAAACCGTCTTAAGCTGAAGAATTATTTTTTACTTTTGGAAGTTTGTTCTATCAATAATGTAGAGCGGGGTTTTGAGAATATCACCAATGCACCAAGCAGGAATTGCTAGTAGTGTAGTAGTTTTGTCCAGAGGATGAACAATGACTACCAGTATTCAGTGTTTGGTCTACCGCTGACGAGTTGGTAGACAAACCCTGATGTTTGCTATATCTCGGTAAACAGTCGCCACCGACTCGTGCTATTGGAAGTTTGTTCTATCAATAATGTAGAGCGGGGTTTTGAGAATATCACCAATGCACCAAGCAGGAATTGCTAGTAGTGTAGTAGTTTTGTCCAGAGGATGAACAATGACTACCAGTATTCAGTGTTTGGTCTACCGCTGACGAGTTGGTAGACAAACCCTGATGTTTGCTATATCTCGGTAAACAGTCGCCACCGACTCGTGCTATTGGAAGTTTGTTCTATCAATAATGTAGAGCGGGGTTTTGAGAATATCACCAATGCACCAAGCAGGAATTGCTAGTAGTGTAGTAGTTTTGTCCAGAGGATGAACAATGACTACCAGTATTCAGTGTTTGGTCTACCGCTGACGAGTTGGTAGACAAACCCTGATGTTTGCTATATCTCGGTAAACAGTCGCCACCGACTCGTGCTATTGGAAGTTTGTTCTATCAATAATGTAGAGCGGGGTTTTGAGAATATCACCAATGCACCAAGCAGGAATTGCTAGTAGTGTAGTAGTTTTGTCCAGAGGATGAACAATGACTACCAGTATTCAGTGTTTGGTCTACCGCTGACGAGTTGGTAGACAAACCCTGATGTTTGCTATATCTCGGTAAACAGTCGCCACCGACTCGTGCTATTGGAAGTTTGTTCTATCTGTAGAGCGGGGTTTTGAGTATCACCAATCAGGAATTGCTAGTAGTGTAGTAGTTTTGTATGAACAATGACTACCAGTATTCAGTGTTTGGTCTACCGCTGACGAGTTGGTAGACAAATGATGTTTGCTATATCTCGGTAAACAGTCGCCACCGACTCGTGCTATTGAAGTTTGTTCTATCAATAATGTAGAGCGGGGTTTTGAGAATATCACCAATGCACCAAGCAGGAATTGCTAGTAGTGTAGTAGGTTTGTACCAGTATTCAGTGTTTGGTCTACCGCTGACGATAGACAAACCCTGATGTTTGCTATATCTCGGTAAACAGTCGCCACCGAGCTATTGGAATATCATGTAGAGCGGGGTTTTGAGAATATCACCAATAGCAGGAATTGCAGTAGTCCAGAGGATGAACAATGACTACCAGTATTCAGTGTTTGGTCTACCGCTGACGAGTTGGTAGACAAACCCTGATGTTTGCTATATCTCGGTAAACAGTCGCCACCGACTCGTGCTATTGGAAGGAGTTGGCGCTGCGCCAGTCGACCTTGAATTGTGTGTCCTTGAAAAACTTTAAATTTTCTCGAAGATTACTCAAACTTTATTTGCTAACTAATGTTTGCCTTGGAATTTGATGGATCGGGTTCCTTACAAACGTGTCACCTCGGTTGGCGTCTTTTGCAGATAGAATTTGCATATCGATAGAAGCATCAACAAGATTTACATATTTAAAATGTCTATTAGAAAAGCCACTAACGCCAGATCCCGTTCCTTGTCAATTACTTCGCCAAAATTGTTGTGGTGATAATTAAAAACATCGTTAATGGTTTAGCATAATAAACAATATATTTATGGGCAATCCGTTTCCTAAATATTATTCAATTTTAATTATGTTTTATTAATTATATTTTTCGTAAGGCTGCTCGCCGTAAAGGGAAATTAAGTACAGCTATCCAAAATGATGGGATTTATGACAACACCATTTTAGAACGTCATTGACTGTACAGTACTTCCCTGGAATCTTTTGTAAATTGTTTAAGCCTCATGCAGTAGAGTAGATCATATAACCATATAGTAACGATATTGTCCTCCCTATCGCACTGATCCACCACATCGGCCCACGGATCCCGTGTCGTGGGTGTGGACAGACAGACGTAGGGCGGTCTCCACAGTTAATCAGTCAAACCGCTCATTAAATCTAGCCCGCAACCCTGCGCTCTTCGACTAGCTGGCCAGGCGCCAGACCTTGAGCAGAATTATTGACTCCGCGGCTCGTTTGGACGCAAATGATAGTATATTTTCCTATTTGTTGACTAAGATAAGTGCTCTTGATGCTTTTATGAATAATAATTAAAAAATTGTAAAAGTATTGTCTAGTCTTACAATTTCAGTACCCACGACATCTCATAAGTTCATACAGGGTTTGAAAATCACATTGGTTTTATGGAATTCAAATTACGTACATTGTTATTTTTTGTGCCTTTGTCTGTGTATTATTTGATAAAAATATACTCTGGCTGTAGACTGCGTCAAACAACAGAAATATTATGATACAATATACATAAATAACTACACAGTCTTCAACAGTGTTGTTTTATTGAGTATATTCTGACAGTATTATAGCATAGTATATACTTTCAATTGATGAACACGAGGTTCATCAACTGAACTTTTTAATATGGATTTACAAATCATAACAATAGAGTGAGCACGGTAACGTTACCTGTACACAGAAGCACGGATCTGACAATCACCGCACGGTGAATCTGCTTCACCATCATCAGATCGTTGTGAAGTATCTTGCAAGTCTAAGGTGAAGAATCACTTTATTCGTGACCCGATTCCTTCTCGTCTGGTAGCAAACTCAGTGGAATCTGAACGCGGTTGATTACGAGTACTCTGCTGAACTCAGCATGACTGGCTGTACACCGACCTAAGGAGATTCGCAACCGGCCATTTATACTACTGGATTATACTCTCATGGTATTTGTGCGTAATTCACTTAATTTACACTACACCATCGTATATATACGTTGTGTAATTATTTAGAATTTTTGTTAGGAACTTGAGCAATTATTTTATTTTCTAAACATCTATATTTGATTGTTCTGCATTTGATTGTTTCTGATAAACTGTTATCGTACCCCACGTACTTAGTACCTCTAACCTTAATTGGTTCGGACCTGTGATATATTAGTCGTTCTACTCACTGTATTTCATTGCATTAAGTGCTGCTCGAAAAGTTTTGGGGTTTTGAAGATGTTAGTTCCAGTAATAGTGAATATTAATCGAATATTGGGATCTAATCTTGTTACATCCCAATACTTGTAACAAGAGCGTGATAGAGATGGATCGTTTCATCTAATTGACCTTTATCTAGAGTCTATGTCTCTATAGAGATTAATCTGGACATCTATGTCGTCTTATTATTTTGGTATTTTGAAAAACAAGCCAGACCTCATGCTTTCCGTAGTTCATAATGGTCACTTCTACCACGTTGCGAGTTTTTTTCAATGTTCAAACTATACAGCTTGAGGTTTGTCTGTGTCCCGTAACACTTGAGTTTGTGTTAGCTATGTTACCACGATCTCGGTGACGTGTGTTGCCACTCGCCTACCACTGCAAGAGCCGGGCCCGGCTTGTGGGCTGCAGACGCGGTCAGACACTCGCATAAACCAGCGCCGGCCTGCGCCTCTGCCCACCTTACACCTCCTACGCCTCTGGTTCGATAGTATTAATAATCATACGTTCACAGTGCCAGGATAAGAAATTAAACAAAACTCGATACTTACCGATCGTATATTTGTCGCATAATGTTCAGATAAACATTTTTGTTTTTGGGATGTGCATTATTACTTTACGTGTAAAATTAATCTACGCATGACATCTTAAAAGCCCAACAGTCAAATAAAAAAATATTTTTGAACGAATTATCGTAAAATATGATGATAAGGTATTGAATGCTTAACGTAGATGATAAATGCCCGGTCGCGACGGTATATCGAGGGCAATTATGCAGAGAGGACAGTACACGTTGTAACATAACTTGCATCATAAGCTATAATGTAATGGATGGCTTCGTTATTCCTCCTAGTGATTGTGTAATGAATTTTTGTGAAGGAAATTCAATTTAGACTCAACCAAGAAACCGATGTAGAAAATAGACAGCAACACGTCGTTCAACGAAGGGTCTAGCTTTCACAAAGCTACTCTCATAAACAACGAGAATTTGAAGAACATAAGTGGATTCATCCTGATCTCGTAGTTTACTTTCTCTATGTAGGTCGCATTTACAAAGGTGAAAGTCCGCAAAGGAAATGCGGCTGTGATAAGTGATCATCGGCTGCAATCGACTGCCCTTCAGAACGCGAAACTTATACTTTCCGCCAGCGATTTCCCTGTCTAAAAGCTCGTATAAAGTCGATAGGTTGAGACTATGAACATGATGTGTGCGCGACACTGATAGCCATTGCCTCGCGTTATGTCCCGCCGCTTTCTCGGTTATTTATCGTACGCAGCACCGCGCTTTAGAGACAATAGGCGGAAAAAACATGGTCGTCGGTCGTTATTGGTACTAATTGTCGCTGACGGTAGCCTGTTTCCCGCGAACAATCGGTCAGTGCCCGAGTGATCGACTGTCATTGCGCGTTATGATTTCTGCGCCAACACGAGAGGCAAGTCTTAGACTCTTATGTACAACTTTTTAACGGAATTTTTAAACAATTATCTTAAACGGCCGGGCAGATAGCTTAAACTTCTCAATTACGTATATAATAGCTCGTTGATAAAGGTTTATGTAGTCGTAACTTATAACACTGTTTATTTTATTAGTGTGAAAATGTAATCTGTAGGATGTGTATGTGACGTTATGGTAATAATGTGATGCCGCCTGAGCGAATCCTCGACCTCATTAGTCACGCGTGTTGTAGAATATTTTTAGTGTTGCTCAGCGATAGAGATATTATGTGTATCATCATTTTTGACCAGAGATGATTTTATGGGCATGCCGAGTTAAGGAGATGTGTTAATTGTTACAATAACAGAATAACGGGGTTTCGAAAATTGGTATCCGCAATCTTCTTCAGGTATCGAATCGTAAAACACAAGGTTTGTGAATGTCAGGAGAAGAACAAACGGCACGAAAACCTTATGTCGTTTGAATACATTTTGTGCATGCTTAACCTTATGCTGTACAATTTAACAACTGAAGAATGGAACAGATACCGGTATCTGTAATTGTAATATTGGTCTAAAAGTAGCAAAAGCAGCAATACTGCCAACACTGTACTACATCGCCCTAATCAGTCCGTAGTGTGCTTTCGATATTTACGTTTTGATTAATACTCATCCCTAGTCCCTGTACAAGGAACCTGTAAATAGTTAATTCGCGAAACACTGTCTGTGAACATAAATATATAATTCGTCTTCCAATCGTAACTCTGGTTGCATTTCGGTTGTTAAGTTACAGTCTGATAGGTGGTCCAGGAATATTGAAATTTCATTTTATGATCTCCTTACAAGACTAACTACACAAAAACAAAATTAAATTATTAATTAATAATTAATAATATATAATAAATAAATACATACATACATATATATATATATATATATATATATATATATATATATATATATACACGTTATATTTAATTATTATTAATTTTTAAATTATTTTTTGGCATTATTAAAATGTAATATTTTAATATATTTCAACTTATATAGTTATGTTTTGTGTGATACTTTAAATATATGTCGTTTTGTTTAATTATTTACACCAAGAATTAATTTTCTAGCAGTTAACATTGCCTGCCAATTGGATTGGTTTGGAAATATAGTAACTAACAAGCATTAATATATGTAAGTGACGTAATGAAAGTAAGTGGCTTTAGTCTTGTAACTAGGTCACGTGACCCTTGTATCGGGGACGATATCGTTTACTGTCGTGTACTCGCCAACACACACTCACAATGAACGGTTCTGGGTGGAGTCCAACAGCTGGTAACATTCGGTTGTCAATAAAGTCTGTACACTCGTATTTCCAGTACCAGGCAATACGGCGTTTCCAACGAAGATGGTTTTTTTGCAGCGCTTCAGTGGGGATAGCGAGAGAGAATTTCAGTTTGCGGCTGGTAGAAACTCTGTGTGCTATTAGGTGTTGCATTAAGGATTGAGAGTACGTTTTGTTTCATATTTGGTACCTGATCATACCATATATGATCATATACAATGTCAGAATCGTATAGATTTCGGTACTGTCGTTTCTGAAATGTACAGAACCTTCCCACCGGTGTGTAATGTTACAAGTATCTTTTCACTCTAAATCGAGCTTTGAATGATTTCTTTAAATTTCCCGACTTTTTCTACTTGTGCATTTATTTGATAATAAAAAGTGCATATCTGTAAGTGGGGAAATCAAATCACGGATCCACAGTTTGGATTGTTTCTGCACGAATCAGAGTAATATACAGGGTGTACATAAATCTGCACGGGTATAATATTTTCTGAACGATAACAGATAAATAAACAAGATTTGGTACATCAATACTACACCTAAAAATCTACTTCATTTGAAGGAACTATTCAGTTTTCTTGTAATATCATGGGGACGTCCCGCAAGGAGTCAGAAGGAAATCTTAAATAGCAGCATAGGTCAATATGGACATCATTTTAAAGGGCTTATCTAGCAGAGTTTAATGCCGCAAACCGCACTCAAAAAGATTGATCCAGTAAAAAATGGCGGCTGTTCAAAGATTTTACTTGGTTACATTTTATTAGTAGCCATAACCCCAGTAAAGGAAAACTGCAACCAAACGAATACTGCAGCTAACTACTACATTATGCTTGTCAGTTGTACAAAAGTGAATTATGACATTAGTTATCCTCAAGGGTTACAAATTTGGTCCTAATATATTGATAACGGGGAAAACCTGATAACAGTAACAATTAGAAATCTCTTATCTTTGGGTCGCAGTTAGGACTTTCCTATTAGCCAGTCTATTCATAGTAGGCTATTCTAGTTTTCTTGTTTTAGTAGTGCTGTCCATCCATTTTATCAGTGCGCTTTAGTACAAAAGAGTTTGTCGTATTGCTTGTAGTTCTTCAACTACACTATGTCGCTTGACGAACGTGAACGTATAGACGATCACACGAGGAAGCATGCCATTTATTTAATGACTACTTTCACGAGAGGCAGCCAATTTCTAGAACAACTGTAGGGAGAACTGTTCAACACTTTATGAACAGGAAGTGTTTCCGATCGTCATAGGTCGCTGAGATTTCTAATTGTTACTGTTATCAGGTTTTCCCCGTTATCAATATATTAGGACCAAATTTGTAACCCTTGAGGATAACTAATGTCATAATTCACTTCTGTACAACTGACAAGCATAATGTAGTAGTTAGCTGCAGTATTCGTTTGGTTGCAGTTTTCCTTTACTGGGGTTATGGCTACTAATAAAATGTAACCAAGTAAAATCTTTGAACAGCCGCCATTTTTTACTGGATCAATCTTTTTGAGTGCGGTTTGCGGCATTAAACTCTGCTAGATAAGCCCTTTAAAATGATGTCCATATTGACCTATGCTCCTATTTAAGATTTCCTTCTGACTCCTTGTGGGACGTCCCCATGATATTACAGAAAAACTGATAGTTCCTTCAAAAAGTAGATTTTTAGGTGTAGTATTGATGTACCAAATCTTGTTTATTTATCTGTTATCGTTTAGAAAATATTATACCCGTGCAGGACTTTATGTACACCCTGTATATTGCATGAATGGTTTCGGTCGTATACAGTCGATCCTTGTACAAGTGTACAGGATGATTGCAGTTACGTAAATTCTTTCGGGGTCGTAATCTCAGGGTATAAATAAGACATTGTCTTCCACCGGACATCGAAAATCAACCCATCATGACCTTTGGGATCAATATGGTTACAAATTTACCATATAAAAATTGCTTCTTTTTTTGCACTAATATAATGTACAATACATTTTATATCAGCGCCGTTTATTTACATAAATGTGATTCTTGCCATAGCACATTTGACATCTTAGCGGTTTTTGTCAGATTGAACGAGAACAACAATCATTGTTGTCATTTTTGGATTACGCGTGTTTACAACAAAAGAAAGTCTGATTCTAACGGCAAGAATTCGATATTGACAACTTTTATTTGGTTTGAAAAACTCTCTACCGGAGTCATTATTTCGAGAGCCTCCATTTTTACCCTTTTGGGTGAAGAAAGTCTTGCTTCGTTTTGGCAATACAGTATCCTTACACATCGAGTTAATAAATTTTCTATCGAAGAAGGCAACAGTATTCGCTTTAGATTTCGTGAGCAAATTATTTGCACTGTGATGATCTCAATGTAAGATTACACTTATATCTATCAGTAGTAATTGCTTCGTAGTTGTGGAATGTGGTTGACGATGTACCTCGTTTACAGTCATGAAAAACGTAGCATTTTTTTCAAATTTAAGAACGTCAGAGTTTCTGAGTGTAGTTTTTGTAACACTGAAAGAGAAATACGCCTATTGACGCATAACGCTTAAATGATGTTCATCTTTAAAAAAGTAATGTCCTAGTTAGTTAATTTGTACGTATTTGGCAAATAATTGAAAATGTTTTAATAAACTTTCGTGCAAATTTACCTTTAAATCAAGCAATAAATCTCAAGTGATATATTTTCGATTGAATGGGAGTGATAATTTAAACTAAGCATTTTTATAAAAAATTGCTAAAGACCATTTTTTGTGTTATCTGAATTGTGTTACCCATCATCAATAAATTTCATTATGGTATTTCTTATAGTATTAAATTCCATAAAATGTATCAATTGGAATGAAAACATGTTTCTATTTGGTTCGGAACCAAAAGGTTAAATCATTATTTACTCCACATTGATTAGGTACATTGAATAAAGGTCAAGTGTAGATTTAAATATTAACATTTTGTATTATAAAATCTGAGCTTTGCATTTTTGTATCGGGTAGACGATGCGATTGTATGATTCTTGATATGAGCTTTACACGCAGCAAATTCAAAAATTTGAAAAACTTGTAAGTGAATCTTAGTATTATTTTTATTATTTATTATTTATCCGAGTAGGCTATGTATATTCCCCAAGTTGCTTGCTTAAGCTAGGTCACAAGTAGCTGAGACGCTAAGACGAGCAAGTATGAGTAATAACTGTAGTATGGTTTGTAAAATCTAAATATGTTGCGAACCTTTGTAGTAGTAGCAATAAGTGAATTCACTTTATCTCACTAAAATGTTACTTTACGTAGCGTTTGCTCTCATTGTATAACTTCGACACATCATGGCAGTAATTCGGTTCGGCGTGTAATTTTGTATTTTACAAAAACATGGATACTCTGGAAATTGAACACCCATCTGGATTAATTATGATGAAACCAAAATGTCCTCGTGTTTTTTTTTTCAAATTTTATAACCTAATAACATTTACATTGGAGTGTGATGAGCACGTGAAAATAATAAACTGGTTAGAAGTAGTAAAGTTGTTAGGCATTGATCCAAGTCCCACCAACTGACCATTACTCTGTAATGTCTACTCCAGTAATGCATATATCCTTTATACTGATTCTATAAACAATTATAAAAGTGGTATAATTGTATGTTGATCTATTGATATACGTATTCATAAACCGTGTTCTGTATATGGTACTGTCGTGTACGAATCCGTTTCTGTTCTGATCAGAACTGGTAAATGTGTACTACTGTATAGAAGCATGGTATCAGTATGTTGAATGTGTTTGCCATACTCCCATTACTGTAGATAATGCACTTGGCTTGCCTTGCCAAACACACCTGTTTTGTCTAATACTTTACCTGCCAATAATTATTTGTTTCTTTTTTATTGCTTGCCTCCAAAGCATTGGAAGTACGTCAAGGTTAGTACCTCTTTTATTTGCAATCTTAACTTTGTTTTGAGCTGGAATTCGTTAAACTTACGAATGGTCTTACCTCATAATTTTTGTATTATTGTATTTTGGAGAGGAAATATTTTGATTTCCTTTCATTCGGCATTTTGCCCTGCATGCTCTGCTTTGATTAAGAAAAGGTATTAACTGTTCCTTGGTAAATGGATTTTGATACTGCATAATGTAAATTGTAATTTGCAATGATATGTAGTATATTATATTTTGGATGGATTTTAGATTTAAATCTATTATATTACATATTTTTTATTACGTATTTTACTTATTTTTTTTAATAGGATACTTATAAAGAAATTGATTTGCTTTTGATTTATTTTGTTTGTGTGCTTATACTTTGTCAAATAAACTCGCTTTAAAAACAAATTTTAAGTATAAGAAAAGAATGTGTTTGCTGAACTTTCAAGAGGTGTTCGTTCATTATTCCAGTATTATACGTGGATTAACAGTCGGTACAGCGGTATCATAGGACCGGACGTTACGTAACGAAGGAATTATCGCACAGGCGTACATAATAGTGATGGTCTTAAAATTTGCTGCTGTTCTCTGCAAAATTACAAATGTTACAGTATTTAAATCGGTACAAAGGTTTTTCTAATGGATTGTTAATTTGTTTTTACGAATATTACTATTGATTAGGACTTAATTTAATTTGAATTTTAAGTATTACGAGTTTGAGATTTTTAATTATTGATTTTATGCAATTTTGGAAATATGTATTTTGGTACCTGTATTATGAATTTCTCCTTGAAAATAGAATTATAAGATACAATATAATTGTTAGTTTTCTTGCTGAAACAATTTGTTCACATGAACATGTAACAGCAGAGATTTCTTCGCAAAAATAATTTCGGTGTAGTAAAACAATTCGTTAGCAGGTAATAAGTTTAGTGAGACACCTTTATCCAAGTAATGATCTTTTATCGAGATTCTCGGCACAGGTGTTTCAATCGGGAGTCGTCAAACATTTAATGGGCTTTTCAAGAAAACATGTTGAGGTCACACAGAGGCTAGTAGAGATGATGACCGGTTCCAGTACTACGTGTTTAGCATAAGCCAAGGTATATAGGCCCGGTTACATACTGGCGTGGCCTTCGGTTCTGTCAAAACAAATCTCATGCTTCACCGTGTCTTACGGAAATATTACTTATCTCAAGATTTCACAATTTTAACGTTCGTCTAGTCATTTCTGAGAAGGAGATTAGATCTTTTAGTGGTTACAGGTCATGGTGGTAAAGCAGTTACGAATATCTCGTTTAGGCCGAACTACTGAAACTATTTATAACATTGTAGTACGTGACTAGCAATAGGAGTGGCGGTAATTATTATTACTACGTAGAGTATGTTTCATTTATTACCTTAACTGGATTTCGAATTGTTTAATACAAATATTTACACGTGTGAGATTGAAAAATTGTTTTATAAGTTTGGTATTTGCACCCTGTAGGAGCAAGGTCACTGCTACTTTCCTGCATATAGTCTCGTTAAAATGTACTATATTCCTCTGATTGTTTTTGCTTGTTTATGCATTGTTTTATTTATTATACCTGAAAAAGGTAGCAATCTTGCTGATTCCAGTCCTAAGGGGTGAGGGGGGAGTGGTTAGCAGATCTACATAGAATTGGATAGGTAATGTTTAGTATTTCTAGAACATAATGCAATACGTAGGGGACAACAGCTAAGGCATAGATTGGGAGGAAATGAAAGCATTATTTAATCTGTGATATTTAACGATGTATTGGAGTCTCGCTGTACAATATTATTTTGGTATGTTTACAATGTGTACTTTAGTTTTGAGTCGATTCCAACCAAAATATTTATTTATAAATTACTGGTAGGTACTTTAATATAAACCTTTATTAAACATTTTAAGTTTATCGTGCAATGCTTAAGTCTAAATTGCTAAACACAGTTCGTTTAAACGCCATCAACATACTTATAAAAAACTTTCAACATTTTCTAAAGGAAAGGATACCCCAGAATAAAATGAATAATTCGAAATGAAATTCTAACTTCGTAAAATATAATAAAATTATAAAATAACTAAAAGGGTACTATCTTTGAAATATAACATAAAATAAAATCCTATTATATACGCAAAAATTCAAATATAAAAAATTATATACTGTAATATCTTTTAAATTGAAAATTAAAAAAAAATATCTTCAAACAAATAAACTTTTCACCGAAATTTCGTATCGTATCCTCAGTGGTGTTCGAACACTAACAGTTCTTAAAAATTCTAAATTCCAAATAATTAACAAGCACAATAAAACAATGAAATCAAATATCATTATGAATATTTCGTAGAAGTATGATTATTTCCCGCAGATTAAGCTTTTTCTTCAAATTCTCTAAGAAGTTGACGCTTCATACTCAACTTGTATTATGCTTATTTTTCATGTCAAGATTCAGTTCCACATCACACGATTCCTAAAGCTGGCATTTTCGTCAAGGCCTGTATTGTGTCTGGCCGCATATTGACGAAGCAGCTGTCGATATTGTAAAGGTACTAGTTTCATGCCGTCCTATAAATCCTCTCTCCACAGCTGTCTCCCACATACACCGCAATTATTCACAATTACCACCGATCTGACGGTGCTTATATGATCTACGGCTCAATCTACCCACAGAGTACAGTCCTGCGCCACCCCAGCATAAGGCAAGACGTGAGTAGTAATTCTTTCCTCTGACCTGTCGCAGAGGCTGGTGTTGTAATTGACCGTATCGTGTGGCCGGTAGTTGAAGCGGTTTCGTCATCGCTTCACCCTTGTTAGAGATTGGTTCCACGTCTCAATCTGTAATATATCGAGTAATAGGAGCAATTACAGATTGCTCTTTAACAAACACGTAATATATTTTGTCACTTAGCTTTTGTACGAAGCCATGTAGTTAATATAGCTGAAAAACGATTTAAAATTGCAGTTCTAAGTTTTCACCAAAAGGCAGATGAACCTCCAGTCCTTAGACTGTGTTGTAAACAACTTTTAAGATGAAACAAGCATTTCAAGCTCTGTAGTTGTTTGGTGAAATTCGTTTTAATTTTTACGAATTGTAGATTGATTTCTACTTGTGCTTTTATACTCAAAACGGATTTTGTTTGTACATGCAAGGAAGACGGAGAATCATCTGAAAACGAATGTTAGGCAACAAAAGGAAAGGAATGAATGGCCGAACCTAAACGGAAAACCAAATATAGAGAGGGAGTTGAGAGTAACTATGAAAGGAATATAGAAAAAGCATGACCGGCATATCGAATTCCTAGGACAGATGAGGAAAGATTAAGTACGAAAGTAGGTATTGAGAGTAAGACCTAAATAAAAAATGTTAAGAGTAGTGATCAAGTGATAAGTAGGTACTAAAATAGTTGTGGGCGTAGGTCTAAATGAAAATAGAGGGGCAACGGTAAAGTTGGCATGATCGTGTAGAACAAAACAGCGAGACAGAAAGATACAAAGACAATAAGTAACGTGAAAGCAAGATGAAATAAATCTACATGCAAATGAGTGGGTGAAGAGAATGCGCTAAAAACAATTTTGGAAACAAATAATTTGTACAATATTGAAGTTTTTTGTTGAGCAAGTCTCTTGTCACAGCAAATCGATGTGATCACTCAAAAGTGCAGTAAGGTCACTCACTGCCTGTGCTTCACTGTGCCTGTTGGTGTTGATTTATTCATCACAAGTACCAGGTAATTTGAAAAGCGTTAATATAACCTGATTGATATATCATCATGTAGATCTCAATGAGTTCCATCCATCATGACTCCAGCGTGCAAGTAGATGAGGTGAGGACGTGCCGAGCATGGGTCAGTCTCGACCTTGACATTTCGTTACACGCACACCTTCATCATCGCAGAGATTTACGGTTACCCGAGGTGTAAACCCTGATCCGGACACAGGGCACACTCGCAATAGACCATATGGCCCTCACGTAACCGTTCTATCTATTTTTGTTACGTAAAATGTAAAGGCCTACATGTAACTGATTCTTGATTTTCTGTCTGAATGTCTCTGTCCTGTAGAATCTCGATTACGTTTAGACAGATTAACTGACTGTCACGCTTCTTGGAATAAAGATTTCCTGTGAATAATCTGATCCCTGGAAGGTATGCAAGTGTGAATAGGCCGATCGTCAATGTATATGATGACATCATTTCGGAAATGGTCGTACATGCTTGATACTTAGTACATAGGCCCCTCTTTGTCCTCTATTATTTAGGGGTCAACTGGTAGAAGGCAGTCTGTATCTGTGCAATAACTGTTTCGTTACGTTTTGCCCGATGCTCCGTTGTATCGCTCTATTTTTAAGTGTAGATTTAGATCTGGCGCAAAATATATTTTCTGTGTTTCCCCATCATCGTCTCTTTATAGCATTATAAGCACCTTTTCTGATATTAATCCAGTACTTTCCATTTGTACAAATATTTACGCAGAACGGAATTCGGTGAACTCATATTTTAGTTGATCATAATAATCTCCTGACTGATTTAATTTCAGATTTAGTTTGAAATATCTGTTAATGGCAATTAACATGGTGGGTGGATTTGGTTTTAGAGCACACCATTGTAACTTTTTAAGCCTCTACCTTTAGACTATTTGATAGATTTATAAAATACCAAATCTTCGTTCCGTACAGTCCTTTTCGCTTTATAGAAGCGATTTGTTAACACGAAGTTTTGTTTCGTTGTAATTAAATGATGATTTACAATAACCTTCGACAAAATCTTACAATTGTTTTACTCAGTGTTATGTGACTTTAACTGTAGGAGGTTTGTCAATTGCCTAGAACTGAAACTATACAATGAACTGATGGGGATAATCTGCCTGTATTTAATGAGGAGGCTAAATTTCTAACTCTGCCGTGGACTTAAGGTAATATATCTGCTTAAAATGTAGGCTACAGGTAAAGGCTATTTTAGAAAATGGTGTACTCGCGTCATAAAATGACCTTGGTAATTTACTTTATTGTTGAATTGACGTATTTTTTACAACCAAGGCTACGCTTGTGGACACGCATGTGTGGCGTTATTCAGTTCTGTCGGTTGTGCTGTGTAAGTTGTGTATAACCTGTGACCCCTGGTATAACCTGTGGTGTGTTTCCAGACATACACGTGCCTGCACGTGTGTACGGAGAGTGGCAGCGGGTCTTGCCCCCATGTCGTAAGTCACACTCTCCCACCTCCTGTGTGTGTTTGTGTGTGCATGTAGTTGTGCCCTCACCAGACCTAGATGTTGCACTCTCCACTTTTCCGACCCCTAGTCATTAACAAGTGTTCTCAGACATGTGAATTGATTCAGAAAAGCTAAGGTTGTACGGTCAATTTGAAGGCAATACTTAATTTTATACAATTCCGTTCAATTGATCGTATTCTGCTGTCTGTTAATATAATGAATAATATATGTAATCGGGTTGTAAATGCAATTGTAAATGCAATCGCGTTGTGAAAACTAATTATAACATATTAGTAAACTAGCAATATTATCGGACATTACTTTCGATTTGTTTTTAACACTTAATCATTAGTTTTTTATTTTTAGGTAAGGAAGTACATAAATTGAGCTATTAACCGACAACTTTTTACTCTTGTACATCATTCGATAATATAGGACTGAGTTTAATATCTGGAACTTGAGCTGTTTGTTTAAGATTTTAGTACACTTCAAAATATGTAACAAACTGCAGTTCCGTAGGTGAGGGAAGCACCCATTCACAATAAGTGGCCATGAACCTCGTACAACTGTATTCATTTCATTAAATCAACGTAAATAGAATGACAAACATAACTTCATAGTTCCTCGCTATATTAACCCAAGGAAAGAGTAGCTACAAATTTATTGATTTGATTCAATTCAAGTCAAATCGATAGAAATTATAACTCATTTCGTAATATTTGCTGTTGTAATAACTCGATTACGGAGAGAGAACATCCGTATCGTCCATGTTAAATTAACCGTTATTAGGTACCATTAACAAATGTACAATCGGTTATTTGATTTTGGTGCATTCATTGTTTGTATCTTTGTAACTGCTGTGGAGAAAATGTTCTGTCTCTACTTTATCAAAAGTTTGATTTCAAAATCTTAAAAAATAATTTGTGTATATTTCTTTTTAGAATCTAGCTATATAACTTCATGTTATTGTTGATTCTCGTACTAGTTTCTTACATAACATAAATATTTTGAATTTGTTATTTTAAAGATAAATTTACTAAAATAGAACATTTGGTCAATTAAGACGTGGTAAATTTACTTTTTTTTAAATGGAAAAGTGAATTTAATTTACTGGTTACATTCAGGTTGAGTATTACTGTTCCTGGTTGAAATCTTCAGGAAGATTTTATTGAAAATATTTATTTACTACAAAGAATAACCACGTAAACCATACGTATCATTAAATTCAGGATACCAAAGAATGAATAACAATTATAAAATAACTAGCCAGCATATTTAATATTTGGCGTACCTGTCCCTTAGACACAACCGAATCACAACCAGTTCACATTAGTCCAGTCTGTTATCTTCTACAAACATTTGGATAGTTAACTAGGGTCGACTTCTCTGTTTAATTGATCCCTGATTAATTGTGTTTCAAAGCCTGTTATCATTGTATACGACCTTGTAACGACCCATCCTTTTGCTTTGCAGTACCAAACTCGGGAGATTAAAGTGGGTCTTCAATGTAAATCGTTGTACATTTATTTACAACATTATTATATAGTTCTCATTAGTAATTCTAATTTTCCTAATTAGTAACCATGAAACAAACATCTATTGTCATCTTTAACATAAAACATTAGATAGTGTAATTTTTCTCCCAAGCCCGGTTTTCTTGTGTTTTGTTTTTCAATATTGTGAAATTTAAAAAACTAAGGAGCTTTGAATTAGATGTGAGGAGTTTTCCAATTTTTTTGTATGATATAAGTAAATTTTTTGGGTCTTAATGAGTATGTAGACTTAAGCGGCAGGATATCGCGCATACTTACAGACACTAGCTGTACTTACAATAACATCGAGGTCTAATTTGTATGAAGGCATTTCTTTTGAAAGTTAACATTCTCTATGTAAGTCAATGATTATGAACGTGTACTGTTTGTAAACAAATCTTAAATTTTTAATCCAATCCGTATTTTGAGTTAACATTTTACGTGGCTAAACTTTTACTCCTTGAAAACTTTTATACCGCATACGAATTTCGAGGTGTTACTAATAGTAATATTTTGATTGTTAAGAAGTAGGAATAAAAAAAAAATAATTTAATTTAATGTGTACACGCTTTAAAAACTTAACATATACATGAAGTTTAGTTTTAGTTGTCTTTTCGAGCTGCATGTCTTGTTTGTGTGTTTTATGTGTAGTTGAAATCAGTAACTTATTTTGGCACTGGAGTTGTAGTTTTAGTTTTTGCACATCGTCTTATCAGTAGCCTGTTGAAGTGTTGCAATAACGATGCGACGTCACACTTATACGATATGTTATCACTAATTACTGTGACTCGATGTGTTGTAACACAGTTTTTGCTAAAACTTGTCAATATTGTTATCGTGTTTAGCACTTGATCGTTTAGTGATCTGATGTAATGGCTATTCTTAGCGTTGCACGGCGTTTCAAGTTCCGTGTGCCGTCTTGTCTGTCTTATGTATTCTTGGATTTATTTTGACTTTTTGACTTAAACTAATGTATATTATTTTATTTTGAATAAAGTAATGTATATTATTTTATTTTGAATAAACTAATTTATTATTGATGTAATTATTTGATGTTTAAGGAACATGGTTAAAACCAATTTTTTAAATTTCCAATTTTATTGGGGTTTTAATTTTGTTAAAATGGCCTTACAAGCAAAAGTCTGAAAACTTTAAATTAAACTTATAACTAAGAATATCAGTATGAAACAGTAAGCTATAAATTTATTGCCTAAAGGTGATTGATATCGATGTCAGAGTTTTGGAATATTTTGGCAAGTTTAATACTCTGTGGTGTGAGCACCAATTGTGTTTGTAGTGCACGAGAACACAATCTTAACTTTTCGTGAAACCAGTTGAGGACATTCTCCAGAAGGGAGCTGCTCTAACGTTGATGTCAGAGTTTTGGAATATTTTGGCAAGTTTAATACTCTGTGGTGTGAGCACCAATTGTGTTTGTAGTGCACGAGAACACAATCTTAACTTTTCGTGAAACCAGGTGAGGACATTCTCCAGAAGGGAGCTGCTCTAACGTTGATGTCAGAGTTTTGGAATATTTTGGCAAGTTTAATACTCTGTGGTGTGAGCACCAATTGTGTTTGTAGTGCACGAGAACACAATCTTAACTTTTCGTGAAACCAGGTGAGGACATTCTCCAGAAGGGAGCTGCTCTAACGTTGATGTCAGAGTTTTGGAATATTTTGGCAAGTTTAATACTCTGTGGTGTGAGCACCAATTGTGTTTGTAGTGCACGAGAACACAATCTTAACTTTTCGTGAAACCAGGTGAGGACATTCTCCAGAAGGGAGCTGCTCTAACGTTGATGGGAGTCATATCAGCGTCTGTCAACGAAGTTTAACAATTTAAATTCTACTTTTTCTTATTATTGTACGTCGGTAGCTGATGCGTAAATATGTAAAATTATTAACATAAACAATATATAACAAAATAGTATAAACATATAACAAATAATATAGATTGTTAAATTAGTTAAAGTATTTAACCTAGCAATTACTTAGGCTATAGTTGTGATTCTATTACTAATAGGTTCAACGTGTTTCGTGTTCTAAGGTCTTTAACTTGTTATGGAACACAAGCCATCTTGCTGTTTAAGAATCTTTAAAACAACTATGAGTTTTTCTGCTCACGAGCCGAATTTGATTGCCTGATCGTTGATACTGGAAAGAGTGGTTTAAAGTCCTCTTTTTGAATCAGCAGTATAGTTTCGAGTTGGTAGGAAACTACACTAGTTGTAATAACTGTAAATCGCCTTTTTCCTGAATTTAGACTAATGGACAACTATATCGTTTCATAAAAAAGGGTATAAACTTTTTAATCTTGATACGAATTTTAAGAAAGTTTGTAACGCTCTTCTCTGTCCGCAGGCGAACAGACATGTGGGGGATCTCTTCCTGGACCTGCAGGACGGCCTCAACCTCATCTCTCTACTGGAGGTTCTCTCCGGCGAACATCTGGTGAGTAATGGTCTTTCTTACAATTATAGTTGTTTCTCCGCCTCTTCTGTAGAAGATTTCCCCTAACAATCGGAACTCGATACATAGATTCCTCCTGGTTTAAGGAAGAAATCTATTGAGTTTTTGATCAAAGTTAAAATAAATGTTTTCTTTGGTCTTATGAGTCCCCAAGATAACAACGGGAAAATCGCAGTATTAACAAATTTGTATAATTGTATCAATCATCTGACAATGTTTCAGTAAGTTACGAACACGCGATGGATGTTAATCTATTGGGTCGGCATCGTGTCCTCTATTGTAAACACAATGCAGTGGCGGGTAGATCTTCAATCAACTACGAGATGGAATAGTATGTAATTCTTCATAGTTATTACACCAAGAACTGTGGGATTAGTCAAATATTTTCCAATTGAGTGAGTCTATAATTTACACATATTTACTTACTTAAAAAAAATAACATTGCCATCATAACATATTCTACTTAAATATGTGATCTGTAAAACTGTTAATTAATATCGTATATTTTTGCTGTTTTGCTCAATTCTTAAATAGTTGTGTCGTCTCTACAATGCAACTTTATATTAATTGTCATATGGAAGAAAACTAGAAGAAGCTTGAGGTAGCGGATTGCTCAGTTTAACGCACGTATCCCCTTCCCCCCTAGTATCTGTAACGTGACATCGGCTCAGGCGCTGCTTGTACAAGTGGCATTTAAATTATGGCCCAAACTCATTAGTTAATTGTAGGTGAAAGGTTGTTATAGTGTCGGTGATATTTCTTTGTTAGGTCGGCACTTTTGTGGCGGTGCTTTTGCCTGAAATATACAAAATTAACTAAACGGCAGTTCTTCTAACAGAATGTTTTGTCACATTTTCTTAGTAGGAAGTTAGTTAAGAGGCGGTAGTAATGCTCTTAATACCCCTGCTGTACAAGTTCGTGTGTGTTAAAAACAATATATTTTACTTTGTACATTTTAGATATATTGTACTCATTAGAAAAATTGTAATGTAGCATAAAAAAGCAGGAATTATAAGATGAAAATTTTATAATAATTTTTTTACACTATGTCATTTCGAACACAAAATTTTAACATTTGTTTGCTATTTATTTTAAAAGGTTTTAGTACATATATAAAATATTATAATTTTACCAAACTCTGTATATCATAAAAATAAAATTATATTGTATTAGTATTTCGTTGCAAAAAGATAAATAACAGCAAACTGTGGGTTTTTAATCACATGTTTGTTACAAATCGAAAAGTTTTAAGGTGTAGATAATACGATTCTAAACTAAATTTGTTACAATTGTGTGAGTATTCAGACAAATTCTACTACCTGTAATGCGGAATATAAATGATGGTGGATGTGAAGAAGGCTCATTATTTAGGTTATATGAAATAGCACTAGCACTTGCACTGTTGAATTATGGGCTGTCAGTATATACTTGGATGGTAATGCTACATAAAAATCGGATGAATGCGGAAACAACAGTGTGGACAAAGATGGACCTTGTGGTAGTCCGCAATCAGGAGGAGCCAGGTGGCGGCGGACATCAAACCCGAGTGGAGTTCCTGTGCTATTGCGTGCAGGCAGGCAAAACAAGGGTTTATGGCTTAATGTGGACATGCTGACTTGCGGCATCATTGCAGTCCGTGACTCAGTTTATGGGAACTCATAACGGTTTTAGGGCGTCTACGCGAGCAATCTACCCGGTACAGTACTTCAAGTACATTGGCATGTTTTCGCGTTTTGCGTTATTTAGCTGTCTTGCGTGGGCTCATATCAGCGAACACTTAAAGAATAATATAATTGGTTTCACGTTTTGGTTTATATACATTCGTGCACTTCCTGTTCGTTATGGTAGTAACGTCTATAATTCTGGCTCTGCTGTGCACGTTAAGAATGAAGCATTATTAGGATTACTGTCGTTTAAATTTGTTCATTAAACGATAAATATTTTGGGGTAAATCTAAATCTAATTTAAATTAAGAAGGATAGGCAAACCCCTTGTCATGACGAATGTACAATCTGTGCGCAGTGCGGTGTCACCTGATGGAGCGAATAATTAATACAACCGCGTTACCAAACCACCGTGACACGTTTGTTACCAAAGTTTTTCTCCCATACTTTGTCTACAATAATTGCTGTTTAAAGGTTAACTTCTCTCCCGACTGAAATGTTCGATTCGCCGCGAGATACCGTGCAGATCGGAGCCCGATATTCGGCTGTTTGTTATACATCTCCCCTTGCTGAATTGAGATCGCAATCAGTTAATCTGTAATTGAAGTGTTGGATGGCACACATATGGCATTACTTGACGCATTAGTTATTTTGTAGGCTGCTTTTGATTTTACTGAGGATTTGTGAAGACGCCGAATGACGTGGTTTATGAAAGAATTGCTGAACTATAATATAAGTAAACCAGACTGACATTATGACTTTGGAATGTGATCAATGCAAATCTTATACTTTCATATAATGCAGAAAGATGGTAAAATCCTGTGATCTACATTAGAGTAAGTAACTGTTTTGGCACCACAAGTCTCCCACTGCATCAGACCCGTATGCTTGTTGGTTCAGTTGTGACTACTATCGAGCACTGTTCACTCATAACTGTAAGCACACGTTTACATCTTCTTAGGTTTAATAATCCAGGGGCACGTGAGCAATATCACGGTTTTTCATGAGTTCTTCTGATTGATTATGAAAACATGCAAAACTCTTGTCTAGAGCATATCTAATTGACGCATATGGAATTCTAATGTTATTTGTAATTAAAAAAAACTTATGTAATGTAAACTGCTATTAAAAATGTAGAGGACTTTCACAGATTTCCGTGCTTAGGCTGTGATTTTTTTTAAAAATTGTTTCTTAGGGAACATGTAAGAAGACAAACGTATGTACAAAGTTTGATATTAATCCATTTTTTATTTTTAGAGATTTGTTAATGAATCAGTCAGTGGTATTAGGTTTTTATGTATATAGGTTTTTACATATTTTGTTAATAACTGGAAGAATTTAAATCTATAGAATAAGGGAATGTTTGAAATAGCTATGTAGAAATATGTGCATATTCTTCAGTCAATTAAAATTTCTTAGACTATGACCTGAGCAAAAAGTAAAATAGAATCTACTTATGTGATCTTTATATTCTGTGACACTTAAGTTTATAGAAATACAGAAATGTTTCTCACTTAATGCACCAAGTAGAATACAGATTTCATGATTATATCTTATCACCGGTTCCCTAAAGCGGCACTGAATCTAAGAAGTAAAATTATAGGCTAATCTGACCCATTACGGTAATGGACTGTAATTTGAAAGGATGACCTCTCATCAACAGCGAGTGAGTCAGTCACCTCTGAGGCTTCTGGTGAGTCAGTACAGACCCTGTGGACGGAAGCCTCGCAGATTGCGTGATGTCAGGATGACCGAGGGCTGATGTCATTTTACCGTATCTACTGTACGTTAATTAAAGTGAGGCTTCCTTCCATCCCTAAAAAGATGGTCAATAACGTGGAATGCTGTGAATACTAATGACAAGGAAAGTGGAAGTCTTATCTTGAACATGACACATTTTCGTGAACTACCTGGAAGTATAAGCTTTTCCTATTCTTTATTGTCTATAAATGGTAATGTGGCCTTCTTATGAAATCCAGTATTATCCTGTAAAGGTTTCCTTCATTAATTATTATGTTGGCCTGGAATTTTCCCGTAAGGCAAACAACACGTGAGGGGGGAGGGGTTGTAAAACTGGTCTTGTACTAGTTAAGTATTGAGTTCTCATGTCATAGTTTTCAACAAAACCCCATACACTCGAACAGCCAGGATCCTCATGAACATTCAGGTCTCATGTAGGAATTAGCTTCCGAAGTTATGAGCACTGACTGTCAGGAAGATAGTCGAAGTGGAAAAGTAAAAAGGAAAAATAAAGATGAAAAGACTAAAATGTCACGTTCTTTAGATACATTGCTTCAGTTGTGAGGAATCATAATTATTTGATGTTTTATTAATGACAACGAAACTTATCAGTAGGGCATTGTAGAAAGTTCCTTTTTTTAAAAGCCATCAGTGACCTGTTCTGGTTTGCAATTCATGAGTAATTAATAGAGAATTGTAAATTTTATCAGAGGTCAAGTTATAAATAATATTTAATATGTTAAACATGGATTTTTAAATGAAAGAATTAAAAATGAAGACCACTGGTTAAAAAAATGGTTTGTACATATGTTTAAGACTACACTAAATCAGTAATGTAAGAGTTTTTGACCCTACGATATTCTCGAAAACTGGTTTTAAAATTAATTTAAGATATTGAACGCTAAAAATAATCTGTCACAATGTAACACACTTGGCAAGGATGGATGGGGGGGGGGTAGGCTAAAACCAAAATGGTATCTGTTTACTAGGTTCTGACGTTTTAGTAAAAATAAACTTTTGTTTGTTCAACTTAATGTGAAGATAATATTACACATTAACAAATACATTATTATTCTGGCACAGTCTGAAGAAAAGTACATTTAAATGCATATCGTTATCTTGAAATATCAAATGGAAGATGTGTGAATACTGTTCACTGTACATTTGTACAAACCTTCTGCAATAACGGCCTTTAAAGACAAAAATACGGTCACCGTTCGGATTTTTGTAGTGATTTGAACTATTGACCTTTTTCAGGATGAATTTTGCCTGGTTTTGTTGTTATCAGTTGGGTAATTTGGTCATGAACATTCCTATTGTTATATGTAAAAAAAAACAGAAAAAATATATGCAAATAATGTATCAGAGCAAAAGTTGTAACTGGTCTGATAATCTAAAACCCTTCTCGGTCTTAACCAATATATTCCCAATATATTAGTACTTTGAATGTTATGACTATTTCCATTTGAACTTTTGAATGGCTGGCTACTTTCTTAATGTCTTTGATGTTTTAAACTCCTTACGGTACCGAGAATCACTTTACCTTTGTGTATTACATTTTACCTAGTATGTAATAGTCAAGATAAAAACTTAGCAAAATACGAGCAGCAAACATCTTGGAACTGTTTAACGAGGCTGGTGTTGATGGTCTCTGTTATAAATTATGATAGTCATCATATGTACTTGTATTGATGCTGGTTATTCTATATTCCGTCACAACGTTGTTTGGCCGTAAACTCGAAACTTGAAGAAATATTAAAACCGATAAATAACATTAACTGTCATTAATTAGTAAAATATTATAGAACGTTTTAAATATTGCTTCACAATGGCTTTATTGTGAAGACAAAATAGACTCTGCATATGGGGTACATATGCGGATTGTGTCAGTGGATAGAATTACAATGCTAATTATTTTACTTATACATGTAATCCCCAGTAACGTCTTCACTGTAATGATTGAATGTATAATCTCTGTCTCTTTTGTTTACTGCTGGGTGCCGAGCAAGAAGAACGTTCAATTACAAATCAATGCTAACATATTTATCCTTCTCATAGGCTGTTATATAAACAAAAAGAGAATGCCAAATAATAACATAAGACTATGTGTTTTACTTTGAAAGTCTATACCATCTTAACATCTGAATACATATCGAAATTGTATTAATTAATGTTTTAAATAGCTTAAAATAAACATAGTACTTTTGGTCTGTATTTTTGGTTGTTAAGATATGGTTGTTCATGAATGTGATGGACTATGTCTCAATCTGTTTGTAATGAGATTGACAAGCAAACTTATGATACTGGTACGATTCTGTTACCAGGCTCAGTCTGAGCTATGTAGAAACCTTGGAAGCTATAATTATGTACTTAACTCAACGTTTGTATATCACATAATCTCTGGCAGGGCTTGAGTTGGGGATGTCACGAGAGGTATTGCAATATGCAGAATTCTATTAAGGTTATATACAACCATTTTGGCAAAATGTATAAAAAAGGTTTGTTAAATAATTTTCTTGTTGATTTGACTTTTTTAAATAATTGTACAAACTAAAAACCATACATACCATTGATTTGTTTATTATTTAAAGCGATACCCTTCAGAATCTACTCCACTACACCAGCAAAGCATTTATTCTACTTCCATTTTCTCTCAAGCAAAGATGTTATTACTACTTCTTAGGTGCTTGTTATTAAAACGTGTGTGGACCATTAAAAATTAAATAAACACTTATTTGTGAGGCCGGTGAGCGTCATTCAGCTCTAGTTTAAATTTTAATTGATAAATAAAGAAATCTGCAGCTTCACGTTTATGGAAAGGCCATTAAAACATGTACAGTAAACATAAATCCATATGTTGGAATTTATGAAGCCGGTGAGTCTCTTTTAACTCTAGGTATTAAATTATTAATTAATACTGTAGAGAATTCTGCAGCCTCAAATCTGTGGGAACGACATTAAAACATTTACAGCCCATCTAATAGAGAGTGGAGCAGTGAATGTGGAGAAATTATCAACAACAAAAAACGACTGGACATGTCAGTTATTACCGGGAGTGATCTCGACTTTTTGCTGTGAAAGTTTAATAGTTCTGTGGACAGCTGTGGACTTAAGAAAAAGTTGATGATTTACATTTAATTATTTGTCAGCAATACATAAATAGTGCAAGCATATAACTTTTGTTTTACAAACGGTTGGTTTTGAGCTGGATAGCTGAGCAATGTTGGTTAGATGAATGAATGAATAATCTTTAGATTAGTCCAATCGCTCGACCATCACTTAGGTTCCTTCCTTTAATAGATCATTAAGTAGTTAGTGCTTTTGGGAAATACAGTGTGATGTTTAATAAAAGAATTACAGAAAGTGTATGTTCATTCCCAAAACGATTTAGTGTACTAAAGTGAACAAGATTATGCCTTATTATTTCCAAAATAAATTATTTTAGCCTACCGACTGTATCTTTATAGTTGTAAATACAAATAATGTATAATTTAATTTATAAAAGTTTACTTTATCTGCACAGGTGTTAGATTGTAGGAGGATTAAGTGGTCCATTGAATAAACTGTTAAGCACATCTACTAAGCTGTGACTTCGTAAATCGAATGTGTAGGGAATTCATTCTCTAACCGATAAATTGTGGGTTTTGATAACACTTAAGTTTGATGCCGTAGGAAATACTAAGTTAGGGTATCATAGAAAGTTGGTGTAGGTCAGTGATAAAATGATACACTGTGTGATCCGGTCCTTATATTCCACAGCTGAGCATCTAAAAGGATTATTATTAGTAAACAACTGCCCAGCCAGAAGTAGGGCAAGCTTAGGAATCCTCTCATTGGACTTAGTCTAGTAAACAAATGCCCAGCCATAATTAGGGTAAGAATCTGAGAAATCCCCTCTTTAAACTTATAATAAACAACTGCCCAGCCAGAATTGGGGTAAGAAGCTGAGAAATTTCCTCATTAAACTTTCTAGTAAACAACTGCCCAACCAGAATTGGTACAAGAAGCTGAGGAATCCCCTCATTAAACTTTCTAGAAAACAACTGCACAGCCAGAATTGGGGCAAGAAGTTGAGGAATCTTCTCATTGCACTTTCTAGTAAACAACTGCCCAACCAGAATTGATACAAGAAGCTGAGGAATCCTCTCATTGAACTTTCTAGTAAACAACTGCCAACCAGAATTGGGGCAAGAAGCTGAGAAATCCCCTCATTACACTTTCTAGTAAACAACTGCCCAGCCAAAATTGGGGCAAGAAGCTGAGAAATCCCCTCATTGCACTTATCCTAGAAGAGCATCTGTGCTCTCTTCCGAAGTGAGAGATTCAGGATTGGGACGGTTGTGTACTGTGACTGTTGCGGATAGTGATGTGCCGCTCCTGGACATCTATAGGGTTGTCCAGATGTAAGTAATATGGAGTTTTGCTGTGGCCAGTGTAGGTTGAACTAGAAGGCATACACCAGCCAAAATTGAATTCTCCTGAGGACGTCAAATTACAGATGATAGATTGTCAAAGGGTCATCTAGTACTACAATCTCATTCAGTGGTGAGTATTGATGTTTGTAACTCTATAGTTACATAGCTACTCTTCTATTTTTCTGCGGTTAGAGGTTTTCAAACCCTAGGACACATAAAACCAGACATCTACTTCAGTTTTCCTCGTGATAAATTAAAAAAAAAAAACGAAAAAAATTAAGAATACATCTGCTAAGAGGAATAAACGATTCTCACAGGTTCTGGCAATTTAAAGACTTTTGTTGTTAAGTAAGTGACAAGGCCAACAAGGGTTATCAAAGCTGAGAGAATGAAGGAAGGGGTCATCAGAGATGTCATGGGTCACTTCGATTAGTGTCATCAGTAGCTCTTAATTGACTCTGGATCCGTTTGTCACAGAAAGTATGGGTGGAAGAGCAATTAATTTTGTCCGATGGATGATTTAATAAGTCTGGCAGTTGGAACATGAGTTGGCGTTGATGGGTGATTCGATAAAGATGGGACAAGACATATTTATCATCTCTTCTCTTCTTACATCCTCTACTGTTTTAACATATAAAGCTTGTCAGTAATTTCAGGAAATGTTTAAGCTAAAATGTACTGTCAGATAGATTTTTGTAAACACTGGTGTTGATTAACAGAAAACCTGGTTAAAAGAATTTTCAGATTAACTGAATAGATGCAAAGCAAACAATCATTTGTTTGAGTTTCTTTTATATAAACAAATAACGACGATATTATAAAATGCAATAATTAATACTCCTTGATTTGCAGGCGCACTCATTTTAAAGGACAATTTTGTACGTTTATATTGTATTCATTGAATAATAACTTCTCGGCCTCATCTAATTCGGTTGAACGAGAATCTAATATATTTAAAAGCATGAGATCATACTTTGCAATTCTTTTGGAATCAGTTTGTTTTTTGACTTATTAATGAATTTTTATGCAATTCTTGTCTGTCAATTATTCACACAGGATGAGTTCATGAATGGGTTTTGTTCTTTAATAAGGTATTTTAGTCTCGTCATTTACTATTGAGTTGAGACAATTTTTACTCGTATTGTTACTTTTGTTAACTCATGTAAGTATACATGAATGGTACAGTTATAGCTATGCGAGTGGATAAAATAGATTGGTATGAAAACTAAATGTAGTAGATAAGACTGCAGCGGTTCCCATCCTGTATAACGCGTACCTCTAGGGGTACGGAAGAGGACGTGTGTGGACACGCAAAAAAATATCAGGCATGGCGAAAATATGCATTTTATAAATTATTGTATTGCGGTGTAATGAACAGCCGTGAGTTGTCAGCCGTCAAAGCATGCATGCATGACTCGTACTGAGCAAGCATGGACTGGATGCCTGAACAAAACTAACACCACTTATGATCTGTGGTTAATGATTGTTGGTGTGTATGTATTGTTTAATATTTGTCATAACAGTATTTACACCTTAAATGGGATAAATAGCTGAAAACTGGAATACTATAGAACCTCTGCAAGTAACTCAGAGTCTCATTTTGGCAAATTTGCAGTAACAAGCATAACTTCAGTACAAATTAACTGTCAAACTTTCAAATAGAGAGCCCCAATATAGGGAGGAAAGTCCTATGATATTTTGTTTTTTTACTTCCGGCTGTCCTGATAGGTGAAATTTGACTGACACGTGTGTGTATTATGCACTCAGCAGACTATCTGTACAGGAAGTATATTAAATTAAAAGTAGATACCGGTAGTGCTGGCCGAAAGTAGTCGTTTTTTAACTGAAGTAAACTTTTTAGATCAACACATTTATATAATTAATTGTTTGATTGGGACAAGGCAAACGCTACTAGTCACCCGAAATACATTGGGCCATAATATCAATGGCCGGAAGTAGAAGCTTTTTCAAGGAATAAGACTTTTCAGACCTACGCAAGTATATATTTTCTTGATTTGGGCAACAATACAAATGCTACTACGGCACCAGACCAGCAGTAGATTACAGCAACTTGAAGTAGGCGCCTTTTGACTGAATTAGACCTTTCAAACCCGCTGCGTGACATTACATTTATCGCATCTTGTATCTTGATCGGGACAATGCAAACATTGTTAGAGCAACGGAAGAATATTACAAGGGGCTAAAGTAGACAATGTTTTATTAAAGTAGGCTTCTTTATCAGACCCAGTATGTATGTCATTCTGGATCGTGGCAGCAATACAAACTCTACTAGGGAAATATTATGGATTCGAGCTAGAAATGGTTCTTCACGCACATAGAAACTGCTTCAGTCTTCGACTTCAGGGCCCCAAACCACAGGCTTGTTCTCAAGTAGTACGGGATATGAAACAGATTAGGAACCATTGGGTGAGACCATCCTACTGCCAGTTCTGGTCACACAGATCAACTTTAGTCCTCAAAGTACTTCCTGCAAGCTATTCGCTATTTATGTAATTTTGATAAAAGAAACTATATAAATGTATTATGCAATTAAACGGATCAATAGAATACATATCCTGTAGAAAGTAAAGGATATGTAGTCCCTGCTGCTGTGGGAACGCAGTAACGGACATAATTGAGGCGATAACTAATGATCATGTAGATAATCAGCAATAGCTGACCACCTGGTGGTGTTCATGGCCATGTTCGCCGCCGCTGAGCTGACTGACTACTCCTGTAATGTCATCGTAAATCCTCTTAATAATTGGTTGTCAATTGAAAGTGCTGGTTTCATCAGTTGGTATTTATAAATTGAGCGGCTCTATATTTCATTAGCTGCACTACCAACACAAATTGTATGGGAATGGTCAGTTTACTTTCTTACACTGTTTCCCATTAAAACTTTGTTATCTTGTAGTCTGAAGAAAAATATTATAAAAGGTGTAATGTAGCATCTTAATTTTATATTTCTGTTAATGTTAAAATAAAAAACTATACAAATACCTTTTTTGGGAATGAATTAAAAGTTAAACCTGTAACAAGTAGAAGCTTTTCAACATTAAAGAATAAAAGAGGTAAATTATATCTGTAAGCAATACTTATCGAGTTAATATTTTGTAGGAACAAATAAATATTAAAAGGATCTTAAGCTTTGTGTTAAGTAGTTTTTAAATGAATATATATATATATATATATATATATATATATATATATATATATATATGATTTAGTCTTTAATGTGTGCAAATATGCCAAAATGGATGAAAATTTGCTGTGAATAACTAGTTTAGCAACGGACAGAAAGTTTTAAATTTCGTAAAATATGAACAGAAACTTAAATGTATGCTATTACCTTTTCATAATTACAGTAATCCTCTTTAACATCAACAAAATGTATTTTAACTCACTAATAAAATTGTAATTTCTTGTATACAAAATTGAAGATATATATTACTGAGGCTTTTTTATTGATTTAAACTTGACTTGATTTGGAGATAGTACTTACACATGTCTTTGGTAAGTACAGTACTAATCATTAAAAATCTAAGAAGACAGCTATTCCTATTTGTGCAAGTTATTGTCTCAGTTTCTCATAATAAATATGAAGATTGAAACATTATTTAAAATCAGCTGTTCCAAGTAACTGTTATACTTCCTTATTATTATTTTTTTTTTTTTTTTTAAGGTTGATGGTAGCAATTCAGTGTTGAATAATGATTGTTAATCTCAGCTATTACACTGAAGAAAAACTGTTTTATAACTCTTAATTTTTTTATGCAAATAAGTTTTCCATATGGTTGATAGAATACATTGAGATACAATTTAGATGAATATTTACAAAAATAATTTATGTTTGTAACCAAATCAAATCCACTTGTTAAGAAACTTTTATGTTTATAACTTTATCAGATATGTTATTCCTCATAAACTAATAATATACGAGTATTATATAGGTTTGTGTAATGTTACCAAACAATATATTTTGAGATGTGTATTGAAGTTTTCCCCAGCCCATTAGAACACTTTGATGGAAGAATTAAATGGCAGTATAAAAAGATTGTGGGGAAAGTTAACAAAGGGGTATTGTCTGGAATAGCAAGCCTGGGAGAGGAGATTGAGGTTTACTGCCAGTAAGACCCAGTGGGGGTGAGGCCATAGAGAGTTGTCATGTTATTATAAGTGAGTGATATACAGCAGATGTCTGTACATCAGCTGTTAAAGGATGCGATTGATGCCATAATCTTACTTGAGATTTTTACCTGTCTATAAATTTAATAATGATTCATTCTGAACCCAGTAACACGAATGAGCAAGAAGTCAAGGGAAGTTGAAAGTGAAAGGCAATGAGAGTTGGTAGTACAACCAGCGTCCATTAAGATATGGTTAAATGTTTACTTTGTCTCATCAACCAGTGTCTGTTTGTGAGAATATTTATTTATTATTACGTTGTTTACACTTAAAACAAGAGTACCTTGATAAATACAAAAATATAATCCGTCAGAAATAGTATTAAAACAAAAAAACAACTACTTGATTAATGGGCTCTTACTATTATTATACAAGTAGATGAAATTACGAATATAAGGTTCTGACGACCATCCTGGTACAGCACTTGCCCTTGGTTAATTCGTTTTTCGTTTACCACCTCAGACTCCAACTCCACCTGAGAATGGTCCAAATTTGGAATTACATCTGACATTGCAAATGAGATACTCCTCAGACATTGGAACACTATTTTCATAACAGAACAGTACATAATAATGCATAATTTCACAAAACTGGTTATTTGTGACAGAATAATTCTAAATATGAAGCAATTAATGGACAAAAAGTACTGGCTCTTAGTGTAGTAAATGGCTTGTTTATTCATGTAATTAGACATCAGGGTTCCAGTTCCATTGTTGGAATTAAATAATAAAAGTAGGCTCTTGCTAAAGTTTAATGAATAAGAATAGGATCTGTCAATCTAGTCTCTTAATACTTCGGGCATTATATGTTAGTTTTGAAGAATTGAAAATGTAAAATAGACAAGAAACTGGAATAAATCAATAAGCTGACACTGAGCTTTCATGAATAAATTACTTTTTTATGGTATTCTCTCTACTTGTATGGATATTGTGTACACTAATACCACATGTAGGTATGAAAATTTCGGTATTGTGCCTACCTGCACCATTGTTTTCTGTTTATTTTTCTGGTGTAAAAAAATGAAATTTCAAATAAAATATGTTGAGTTTAACAAGTATCTGTTGTTTTGTTGCAGCCCAGAGAGAGAGGCAAGATGCGGTTCCACATGCTGCAGAATGTGCAAATGGCCCTGGACTTCCTCAGGTACAAGAAGGTGAGTTGCCAATACCTTTATTTATTATTTCATAAAAATTATGGCCTGGTAAGTTTTGAGATTCCAAAACAAATGTATGCACTAATTAAACAAGAAAGTTTGAGTCATTAATTATAGAGATTTTCTAAACAGTTAGTTTGTTTAATTTGTTGTTGGTCAGTTTATTAGCAATTCCAATAGATTTTGTTATAAGTTGATACCATGATGCTTGCAACTGTAAGTCTGCAATTTACCTATACTTACATATTCACCTATAATTTACCTCTATATTATTTAGTTTAAGATGAGAACTCATTGGAGCACATTGTAGCCAACTTCTTTACTGCATGATGTCATGAAGTAATTATTAATTTACTATATTTAAGTGTGGTGATATAGTGCATTTATCAATGGTAAATTGTGGTAGTTAAATATATACTTCAGGTAACATGTATAGAATGGTGAGGCCAAGCTGCACCTTTTCTGTGATAGATTTGTTATCTTATAAAACTGTTATTTTACACACTGAAATGTTTATTGATTGCTGTAGAAAGTTCTGAACATTTTATTTAGTGTGGCTTCACTCAGTATCTTATAAAATGAATAACACTCATTACTATGTAGTAAGAAATATAAAAACGCATGTTTATAATTAGTGATCATCATTTAGTTTAATTTGTTGTAAATACCTTCACGTAAACTGTGCAGTAATTTCCGTAAATAAGTTTTAGAGTAAGAAATGAAGTTAAGGAAACGTTTTAGAGAAGAGCAGGTCATAGAGATGTCAAGGGAATATTTATAGAAATACCTACCTAAATGAAACTTGCAATCTCAGTAATTTTGATTTTTTATAGTTGATGGTAATAATTTTGATGATATTGATAAAGAATGTGATGCCTGTTCCAGATCAAACTGGTCAACATCAGGGCGGAAGACATTGTTGACGGCAACCCTAAGCTGACCTTAGGCCTTATCTGGACCATCATTTTGCACTTCCAGGTCAGTCTTGCTTTTTTTTCTTTTATCACTTTTGCTCTGTTTGTCAGAAGAGTGAAGAAATTGAGCAACATTCCCATGTTAGCTTGTAATACCTTTTTATAGGGCAAATTGTGTATTATTCAGTGTAAATACAGTCCCGTATAAAATAGTATATTTTATATGATTTTCAATTATCAATCGTTACAGTTAGAAGTTTTAAGAAAATGTGAAATAATATTAGAGGGAAAAAAATTACTTTATAGTACTGGGCTTTATTTGTTTATTTATTTTGAAAATATTTAAGCACACAATATGTAGAAATAATAAATCATAAATACATGTTTCATGTAAGGATTCTTACTGATTTGGAATTTTTTATGTTTTATGTTTATAAGTTTTAATTAAATGCTCAAATCTCCGAAATATCAAAATTGTGTATTATTTAACACTAATTGCAACATTTAGATAATTGATAATTGTAACATTGATCATCAAGAATATAATACCAGGTTTTAAAATGTAAGGGGTAAACATTGTATTATTTTGGGTACTAAATTTTTAGATGATACAGTAAAGAAAATTCATTAATTAAAGAATAACATTTTTCTTGTTCAATTTAAGTCTAAAAGTGACAAGTATACTGTAGGTACGCATTTCAAACACAAGAGCAATTTATGGTATGTATTTTGTAATATTTTACACGGTTCAATAATGACTGACTCATATAGAAAATAAAATGTTTGATAATTTCACCAGGAATAACCAGTTTTGCATATGCTGAAACCAAAATGAGCACAAGTTATGCACAGGGCACTCCTTCTTTGAGGCCATTTCAATAAAACAGTCAGAAACATGTGCCCCCTCCCCACTCAGCCTGTCTCGAGAATGTATCTTATTTCAACTCATTAAGATTTTATCTGTTTCTAATTCACTGTAAATCTTATGTCAGATAAGGCTAATATACCTGCCTTGTAGCCCTGGCTGGCCAGATTGAGAGAGAGTTTTTACATTAGGTTTGTTTATGTGATCCGTTTTATTTCAACACCCTTCCTGACACAACAATCAGAGAATTTATTTTAATACTGTTCATGAAAAAAGACTAATAAGCATAATTTAAACATCAATCGCAATTATTTTGACTTCAATGAATTTTGTATTACATTATCTAAAAGTCAAAATTTTAACTCTGTCGGATAGTTAATTATGAAAGTGGAAATTAGTCTCTAAAATATCAGACAATAACCCCTTAAGCATACGTTCAAACTTAATCATGTAATTTATTTGGATGTAAGGTAGTTAAAAACATTTTTGTTAAAATATTCAAAATTCTTTCCAGTTTTCAAATGTTTGTAGGTATATTACTTGTTCTTAAATAAGAATACCCCACACTATTTAACCCATTTTTATTTCATATAAACAACTATTTTTGTTCATACTACTAAATATGACACACAAACATAACAGTTAAATATAGGAATTACAGTATTATTAGTTTAATTTGAAAGCATATGGTTGTTCTGTTACTCATCATCTTTTAAAGCTGTCTGTATTGCGTTACAATTAATCAATACATTCAAATCTTTATACATTTGTGTATGAAACCTTTACATTTGTGTATAAAACCGTGTGCTACATTTTTACTTTGTTTGTCTATTGAAGCCAGTTGATGGATTATGATACTCTTGGTTCATACCATAGTTACAGACTAGGAGTAAGCCTTTGACAATGTCACAAAAAGTAAATATGTACAATGTTTAAGCATTTAATGTATTATATTTTTTTAATCTCTCATATTTTATTATATTGTAATTTATTTCTCCTTAAGTATATATAGAGACACAGATTGTAAATATCATTTTCACGTTTTTTATTGGTTTGCTCTAACTGTCAATGCATATGAAAACTTAAAAGTTGCTATAACTGCTTCGTATTTAGTCTTTTCTAAATACAATTTCAAAAGCAGGTTAACAGTTGGTTCAAAAAGTCAATCAGTGCATTTAAAAAATTTCTCATAGTAGTCATGGGACTTATTGTTGTTCTGTCTTCAATCATCTTGTTGATCAATCAACATTTCTGTGTATTTAACTGCGGGACTACTTTTCGAATATCTTGTAGGAAAAAATATGTAAAATTAATATTATAGTATACTCTATTTCTGTGTCAGTGCTATAAATCAAAACACGTTCAGATATATGGAAATTCCAGTCTTTTATTAACAGTTTATTACTTTTTAATGAACCAGATATTTTGCAAGCGAGTTAAATTCTTTGCAGTATATATTATTCAATATGTTACACAACTGATAACAGGCAGTCAGGGTGATGTATCTAAATAGATTTGTGTTATGTAAAGGGTTGAATTTATTTTACTTCAAAAATTATAATTTTATTATCACAGTGATAAAAGTAAACATTGAGATAAGGGAGTTAAATAATTGATTTGTCACTTGCATGGCTCATACAATCTAGTTATTTTTCCCTAAAATTAAAGTTAAATTGATCTCTTTTGTAACTCATGTTTTCAGATTTTTTCTTTCCAGATATTAACTAATATCTTTGCCTGTTACTTTTTTATGCAAATCAATATTAATAATGTTTCATATAGAGAATACAATATATCACACATGTATGTATATGCATAAAGAATAAATTTGTGTAGATTTTTGGATAGTACATTAAAAAAATTTCTGAAGGTGTATGATACCACATAATAAATCTACTTCGTCTTCTATAACTTAATTTGAAAGTTAGAGGGAAAGAGAGCATTAAAAGTAACTATATTTAATTCCCCATTTTTGTTTCCTGTAGGGAGTACTGAGTATATTCAAAGGTGAATGGCTTATTGAGTTTAGCACTTCATAACTAAGTCTTTGGTAGTAAATCTAGTATTGTACAGAGCCTGCCAGTGTAAATGGTGAACAACGGTCTCTTAATGTACCAACCGTCTTGAGGACAAAGTATGTAGACTTGACATAAGCATCTCTATTGTTGACTTCTCAAGCTCTCATACAAACACTGCAAAGCCCTATTCACACTATAATTAACAATAGTTATTTTTCCTTTTAGGCTTGGATGGGAAATGTAGCATAACAAGTTTTTAAAGAAAGTACAGGTTTTTTTTTATTCAGCCTAAACCAATGTTCTCAGTACACTTAGCAGAATCTCCATAAGAGATTCTAAGACGATCCTTACATGCTGTCATAATCTGCAAACCATACGTGTGGCCCGTATCTGACAGTCATACTCGCACATACGGTCCAGCCAGGGTGGTGGTAATCTGTCTTGCAGCGGTTAGTAGCAGCGGTAGTTACAGCTCTGCGACGTAATGAGGTGGACTTGGGCTGTGGTGACGATCTGTCATCATTAGGTGATGATTGATGCCATCGGGCAGATGTTGGCAGCAGACCAGCGCCTGCGTGCTCACATCACTCGACAGGCAACAGTGGACATGTTGTGAGAGACGGGCTGTCCATCGACGGTGACAGAGACGTTGGCATTTCTTAGGAAGATTGGATCAAACAGTTTTCCAGCATATACAAAACAGTATTGTGTAAAGAAATTTAAAAATAAATCCATGAAATTTTCTATGAATATACTTTACACTGTGCAGTTGTGCTCCTTAGCGAATTTTGTTTAATTTTTAAAAAGGTCTGCAATGATTGGAGTATCTCATAATTTATAATCCAATCCATATGGAAATTTGTTCACTTAAAGTTCCTCTTTGACCAAATATTCATTAATATTTTTTTATATAATATAGCACCGTCTTTCAATCCACATAACATACTATCGTAGGTTATCTTTATTTATTGTTTATATTTTTCATACATTTAAAACTGATCAGCCTAATCATTTATCATTTCTTTATAGATGTTGAGTAAAGCAATATTTGTGACTAATAACAAAAAAACAGTAATTGTAAATTATGTAATACAATTATATATTTTAGCAAAGTAAAGCATTAAACTGAATATTACATAAACAAAATTTGTAAATTTTTCAATGCATCTTAAGAATTCTGCTTTTAATACAAGGAGATAAATTTGTTACTTTTGATTAGAATGAGCATTATTGAAACGTACAAAATATGCTTAACACTTTCACTGTGACCGGACTATGTACCAACTTACCTCAACTGGATTAGTAACAAGCTGTGTCCATCACATTGCTACAGATTCACCAAAACAGTGCAACATAGTTATATGAATATAATGCTTTAAAAACTTCAAATTCAGTGGTCCCAAAATTGAATTTTCTTTCAATCTTAAGTAAATAAACTTGACAAAAGTGCTCATGGTTTTGTTTTAATTTTTCTTTTACTTGCTATCATATGAGGTGTTCAAAGGCCAAACTGTCTAACTCCATACTTCAATAGTTTGCTAACAGAATGCCCTATTCACTTAGGTAACTGAGTATTTTACCAGTGTCAGAGGCCAAAGTGAGTAACTCCCTGGCTCCATGACAGCTGATGTTTATTGTTGAACTGACTTTTGTAAAAGGTTATGTAAGTGCAAATGTGTTTTATCTACAGTATACAGTGTTTGTGTGTGTAGTATTACTCATGTGTATTACCTTATTTCATCCAAAAAATAGCTCATTAGTGAAATTGACATTTGTGCTGACAACACGGACTCAGATCCAGACATTACACCACGTTCAGATGTAGGTGTAAGTTTCAAAAATACTTCATTCACGCAGAGGCCTGAATAGTAATAATAAATTAGGCTCTAATGAGGTTCACCAACTAAATGACAATGATGTTATAGGCGAGGAAAATAGTGACTCTCCTCTTTCAGATAATGAGGTTAGGTCTACTCTGAGTCCATTAAAGGTCATAAACGTAAATGAAACTGAGATATTTGGAAGAGGTTGCAGAATAATAAAAGGAGAATTTCTGATAAAAGCTATCAAATTAGATCAGAATACACAGTTGGTGCAAAAACCTTACATGACAAACAGTGCAAGAGTGTAAGAAAACTACAACGAAAAAAGAAAAAATATCTATGGACGAGAGGGAAACTTTTTTCAAGTCTTCTACAGTTTTAACTAATCACACCTAGAAAAATATTTATCTCAATGGTTGTATCAAATCAAGTGCTTTTATTAGACGTCAACCTACTGATCGGTCTAAATATTCAAGAATGTAGTTTTATTTTTTTCTTCGAGTCAAGAAGAATGATATTTGAGTTACAAACTGCAGGATGAACTTGAAAGTGATGACTGCATCACTTACTCAGACTAGAGTTGTTTAAAAACAAATGTTTATATTATATTTTATGCTTAGGATCAGTTTTTGTTCTGTTTCCCGAAACCAGGCTACCATGTTAGTTACTTCAATGTATACTGTTTAGTTTTTCATGCGAAAGAGTTTTGTTTTGTGTGCATTTGTTTAACAAAGTGACTTGTGTACAAACCAATTGGAATATTTTTTTAATACCTTTCAGTTAGCAATGTGAATAACACCATATAAATTTAATTTTTTATCTTACTTAAATTAATTGAATTTTTATTATACATGAATAAAGTGATGAAAACATGTCCTAAAGTATTAAAAAGATGAGTTTATTAAAAACATGCTTAACAATGACTACAGTTTTTCTATATTTCAATAACTTTCGGTATCTTTACTGAAAATTTTAGTTATTTAGAGTTAGTCAGATTGGCTTTGGAATGCCTCATTTATTAGTATAAAATATTTCAACTTTTTCTTACTTTTTCTATTAACTATGTATAGGCATGATTTACAAAATATAAATGTATACATTACTTATTGAAAGATTATTTTTACACGGTTTTAGAAACCAAGCTTAAGACCTTCTTTTGCTTATAAGTGAAATTGTGGTAAAAGTGTTCAGCATTAAATGAGGAAGACTGAGTTTTATAAATTTCTTGTAAATTTTTTGATATAAAAAAGTTTTGTCGCAGAATCAACCATGCTATGTAAGTGTGTAACTTTGTATAACTATATATAAAATTACACATTAAATACAAAACTCACTTAAATAAGCAAACACTATAAATGAGTCAGCTACTGGCGCAAACTGTGTGAATACCTGCACTCATTGACATATCTGTTTTTGTCATGACAATGAAAGAGTATACGTTATTTATGAAGACCACTGGATAATTTTTCAAACTGGTACTCGTAAACGTCTAAAATTCCTGTAGCTTATAGCATATTTAATAAGAGTGTCAAATATGATTTCTATGAATCTCGAACCATCCTTCTATTCATTGTATTACCATAAATAAAATATTACTAAAAGAAATGATTAGATTTTTCTTTAAATTGACAGTTAAATCAACTAATTATAATTTAACACTAATAACTTGTGTAATATTTTTACTGCTGCTTGAAAATGTACTAACAGTGAAAATTGTGAAGAACCAAATGCGTGCTTCACAATCAGCCAATTTGCGGTTAGTTAAAAATAAAACAAATGGAACATCTAAACAACACAGGTGAGGAATTGTCCCGAAGTTATGTTGAGACAGTGTATAGGCAGTATTTGCAGCGGAGGTGTATGCTAATGGAGCACGCAGTGTTACGCAGCCCATGTTTATGGTTGTCTTTGTGTCTGAACGACCACGACCACGGCTGTTATAACTTATGGGACCAGTTTCAGCTGGGATATTTCCTACCGCAACCGGTCACTTTCTGCTTGTTTTTTTCCCAAGGTCACAGCTTTGGTTTTTTACACAAACTAACAAATAATGTCTTGTCACACACTCCTGTTCTTACTTTTCCTATTGGTTCTTTCTGTTAAATATGACCTGATTAGTATTACATTTTCTGTATGTATTGAATTGGTATATTTAACAAGTCGAAAAATTTCTTTAAGAACCTCTTTCTTTTCAGACAGGTTTTATTTTAAGTAAGTGATAATCTAAAAAAATGAACATAATTTAGATTGTATTTTTGTATTATTAAAAATATTCACCTATGGAATAGATCTTAATTACAGTCTTATATTTATTCCTTCAAACTTTAACTACAAATTTCATATTATTTATAAGAATTTTATTTGAAGGAAATATTTGTAGCAACATTATAAATGAAGATATATATGACAATTATAATTAATTATATCATATAGATATAAAAGTACATATAGGAACATTAAAAATGCTTTTGTAACTATTAAGAAATTGAATTATTTCAAATTACATTCATTAAAACATTCTTAATGCCATCACCAGTATTACATCTGATGAGTATCTTCACGTAGTTATATATTGTAGTAAACATTTTATTATTACTGTTTTGCTTACAAAAATTGTGCATGTAAGAAAGGATACAAACAATTAATGTAAAATCCAATACAAGTTAGAAACAAGCAAGATGTAAAATTAGCTCTGTAATGTATGATCTCACTTAACAAAGTTGCAGAAACAGCTGCAGCAATACACAGAAACAAGGAATGAACATAAACATGAATGAACCAGATAGTTACAATATATGAGTCATGTACTTTGAATTAGCTGTTTGGTTATGCAAGACCTAATCAGGTGTATGTCAGTTCAGAGTTGTTTTTTAAAATCAAAAATTTAATTCAATTCAATTTAAAACCACTGTATTCATAATTTTATTAATAATATACTTTTATATTACATTTAACTAAATTATGTTGTTTCAGTACTAAGACGTTAAATATTTTAAGAACAAATTAAACTTAAAAGTTTTCAAGAGTATTTATTCTTAGAAATTACAAGCTATACATATAGACTCTCCTTAACCCTCAATGTATTTAATATTGCAATGTACAGATCGAACAGTAAGAAGTCATTAAATGAATATAGTCAAAATATATTAAATATTTAAAAATACAGTTTTTATTGGTTTTTATGCTAATTTACTAGTAAAAAAAATTCACTGAAGAAATAGGTCTCTAAAATGGTCTATTGGCTCTCCTAGCAAGTCTGTTCGTCTCTTGATTTTTTAACCTCGGGATAAATAACCTTCGTGTTGTTAGAGCCTCATGCACTGCAGCCTTAAGTCTTGTTGTACAGGTGCAGCTGCATGACAGACAAGTCGGATGGCATTAGGTAATGAGAAAGTAATATCTGACTCTACATTACTCTACCAGAGGTATGGATTACAACAGGTACAAAACAGGAAACCTACGCAATACCCCAAGATACTAATGTTGTAGGGTTATAAGAAGTCCTAATTTGCTTAATATTGGTTAAAATCAACATTTTATGTCCAAAATAAAACTTTACTTGTTCTAAAATAGTCATAATTTCTGTGGGACAGTTAGTATCAAAATCTCCAAAAGACATACCTTTCTCATTAAAAGCAACAAATTAACATATACATTAAAAAAGTAGCTCTCTGTAGATAATCACACCAATCATTAGAAAATACCACACAAGTGATTTCAAGAACAAAATTTTATCATTTTTTCCATTTAGAAATGGTAAAGGTACATCAGACTTTTAGAGTTTGTGTAATATTTAATAAACTACTTTAAATGCTTTACTTTACTTTTTTTATATTTTTTTGTTTGTGGCATCTACTTGATGTCAACAAGATGCCACAATGTCTCTGTTACATTACTTACATTTCACACCACCCTCTAGATAAGTTGTCTGGTAGTAGCTTATGGCTCTATCGCCAAAGTTTTCTTAACCGCTACAGACACTATCAAACATAAATACAGAACGAGTAAATACCAACCGAACACAACAGCACGTGAAACTGATAACCGATGAACAACTGTCGTCTCGTTTCAACTGATCAAATAATCCTTGAATGAATATCATTTTAAAACAACGAAAAATCATTTTATTTTGCGTATTTATAGCAAACACATAATAAATAATATTTTTTAAACTTTTAGTGTTCGCGACCGGTGTCACGAGTATCATAAAGGTTTATCTCTTCAAACTGCGTCTAACACAATATTTAAATGTATTTATTGGTTGAAGATGTCCACACCAAGGACGATGTATTTCCTGGTTTTAATTGTGTTAGCAGTTTTTCGATGCAGCTTAACAGGAAAGTTTTGATAACAGTCAGAACTGATATTGTTATCTTAAGTTAAAGTCGATAAGAGTCGCATTCTTTTACTCCTTGTATGAGCGACAACGTTTTAAATATACCCGTCTCTCAAAATTTATCTAATGCAAAATATCAACGTAAAAATATGATTTTCTCATTACATGAATTTATTTCGATTTTCCGAAATAAAACGTGGAAAATATTTATACAGTAATATAATAAATTAAGCAAATTAAAGGTTATTACAGGTTTGAAACCAGAGTAGTCAGGGCTGTGAAAAACTTTAGTCATGTATCAGGGATGTAATGTTTGGAACTAGAATGAATGTAACAATATCCACACGTCTGCAAAGTTACTCCATATTCCTTCAATGAATATAAACTCTCTGACAATATTTCCCAAGGTATAATCTTTTCTGAATAGAGAATAAAAATTGTTATTGTTTTAATGTTATACACATTTTTACTATACATTCAAACCATTGAATTATAATTTACTTCACTCATTTCATGGAATACAAATGGCTCTTTCAGGGTATGCAAAACGTTGGTGTAAAAAGATTGGAATTATGTAATGTTTTACTATTGTATTTTACATTTTACTCATAATTTAATTTCTTATTGTCGACAAGAGTTGATTGAATAAAAAGAATTTCTCTATCTCCAAAAATTCACTTTTAAATCCTTTTTAATTTATAATTTATATTTAAATATTTTTCGTGCATAAAAGACTAAAATAAGTTAAAATCGTGGAATTTTTATTTAGGTTTTATTTAACGTTCTAACAAGTATAATTTCTTTAATATGAATATCTTGACACATTTTGTACATATTCGTAATTATAAGCAATGTATTCATGGTTTTAGTAATGTCAGTAATATAGATTAGTTTATTTTTTGCTGCGACAATCGTGCTAGTTTTAGAACATCTATTTGCCTCAACATTTGATTCGCCTTCAAAACTGTTGATACTATACCTCTATTCATTCATGTCCAGTTTATGTATAATGTATTTGAAGGAGCAGTTTTTGTATTTACAATAATTTAAAAACAATCATCAGATATCTCAAAGTGATTTTTGGTGCCTGTACTTGAGCACTACTTAGACTACGTACAAATATAAATTATTATTTTCCCTGTTTCTTCCAGGGAGTGCCTTAGTCTAAACAGTGACTTTGTTAATTTCAAATCTTTTAGATTTGTTGTGGTTTGTGCACACATTATCGTTTGCTTATTATATTCTCACCTTGAAATGTATTTTGTTTGCTGCACCTTGCACTGCTGGTCTGTTCAGGAGGTAAGTCCCACAGAGGTACTGCTGCTGCTTGTATATATATATCTGTCTGTGTGGGTGTCGCATGTCTGTACCTCTGTCTGTAAGTTTCTGTGCAAGCGCAGCTGTGTATCCTGTGGAGGCTTACTAAAACATACAAAAATGTTACGGTATCGAAATTAAGGTTATAAATCATACATACGATTAAGTGGTAATATCAATATAATTGTATTTAAAATTGTTTAGGATTTCCTAAAATAATGGGTTTTAACGTTAATTTCAAAATACTGGCTAATATATTACGTCTATAATATACAATGTGCTTTTATAAATTACGAATACCCGAAGTAATAGAGTTTAGTATTAATCTTAAGTGTATTTATTGTTTTTAGTATTTTTATTGTTGTTTATAGTCTCCCCAAGAGTAAAGCATAGCAAAATTTGATACAGTTCTAATCTAATTTATCATCACAAGCTAACAGATTATCGGTCGCCGCTTGATGGCACTGTAGTATGTAAATAGCTATCTGCGGTAGAGAGCGTTGCGGAATGTAGTTCAGTCAACCGTTAACAGATAGCGTGCGATGCTCCTCTCTGTTGCTGCTGAAGATTTAAAATACCGAAGTATTAATGTTCATCAATTTTGATCGTACAAAATGTTCAAAAATTATACTTGAACACTGTGGTATTTTGTGAAGGGCGGTAGTTGCCCATAAAAGCGCTAAGGGTGCTTGTGCTGAGTTATTTTAAATAGTTATTATTATCACGGAACATCTTTGGATGTCGATATTCATATATTATGTTAAATTATTCTACAGTGGTATTTAAAAGACCATTTTTGCTTCTTCAATTTGAATATGTGTTGAAGCTTGCTTTAAAACTTTAAAACTGTAAACCACATGAAATGTGTATCTAAACCTGAGAAATGTATATCGCAACTCTTAAGTCAATTTTTGAATAAGTCATTATCACTATTATACGGTGGTGTGGCGCCCCGTTTAGAGTATCTAAAGAACTATTTAAAATCCTGAGTTTTAAAGTAATCTAATTTCGAAAATAATAACTTTAGGTCATCAGGGCCAGAACAGGCGTTTTGTTTATTAATCGGTACTTAATAAATTTTCTTGCTCATCTCACAAAATTCAAAATTATATTATATTAGTAGCTTCAAGCCGAAGTTTTTTTGTAACTTTTACTCGTATTTCAGTACGAAATATCTTTTAAGTTCGTAAATTAATCAAAATGTATTATTATAGTTGAACAAATCTATGTTTAAAATTTTAATAGTATTACTAAAATAAAAGTGCTTTCTTTATTTGCATTGTGGCAGTTGAATCTTCTCCAGATAGTATAAAGTGTGGTCTCTCAGGAATCTCTCCAAAAAATCTTACATGATTTTCTTGAAACTGTACTACTTTAACAAGTGTGTTTCAGTTACAGGAAAGTTATCATATTGAATTTAATGGCGCTTTTTATTTGGACTATTTAACGTTTCTGTGTTTTGTTACAAGCTATCATGTTTATGTTATTATTGCTTGCATAATTATTTTTGTAGACCGTAATGACACGACGAGGGATATGTTAATTACTTTTCTGTAATGAACTGTTTGTATTGTTTTGCTTTCTTTGTTATACATAAAATAAATGTTCAATTTATATAAATTTATGTCGTGTTTTGTGTGTAGTTGTGATAGTCGTCTGTGTGTTTTGTTGTTTGTTGTAGCACATTTATGTGAAAGCTTGTCATTGTTTCTACTTGTATGATATTTTTGTGTATGACCAAATGTCAGGCTGTAGTGGAGCCTTTTTAACTATTTTAGAACCTTACTGGCTAGAAGGCAGAGTGACGACGTCGCACACACAGTGGCGTATCAGGACTTGGACAAATGGGAGGGCTGTGACCAGTGAGGGAAGAATGACAGTTTAAGTTTGAAGGGATGGCCCTGTGTCCATATAGTACGCGCGTCCTTACTATTAATAATGAACACTACAAATTGTGTTCATAGTTTTTGTATTCATCTCTATCAATTTGGACGGCAAGAGCTAATCTGTATTAAATCAAAAGTTCGCAGATGCACATCCTGAAGAGGTTTGTTTCTTTTAAAAATACAAATTTAAGATGTGTTATGTTAGATCATTATGTCATGATTGGCGTCGTTCTGATGGTAGCACATATGTTCAATTCCGATATTGTAAACCACGTTTTTAGAAAACCATTTTTTTTATATATACCTCCTGATAAAGAACATTTTTTTATACCCACGACCGTTAAACATTCTCTTTAATGTGCATAGTTTTATTTACATTATTGTACAGTTTAGAAGAAAGTGTAATGTTTGCAGTAAGAGGCTAGCCGCTAGTTAGTTGTATGTCACTGCCAGGCTGGACGAGATGGCGAACACGGGTGTGTTGCCAAACTGTATAAACCCCAGTGAAAAACAAAGGGCATACGCACTGTAAAGGTTATAACATCTTTAGTGTATTCCGAGTTGACACTTCGGAGATCTCACATTAGCTCACCGGAAACCCTAGAGGATGTCGTGTTTCCGGTCTAGCCTTGCTCACCTCACGTCCGACTGTCTGTCCGTCACGGTCACACCTTGCGGTTGTCACACCTCGAGTGTGCACTCTTATCTGTCTGGGATACGAAGTTATAGTTGAGAACCACTGACATTGTGTGCCAACACACGTTTGTATCCGGCTGTGGATAGTGGACACTGAGGTCTTCCTATCTTAATTCAGTTGTTGAATTCTAAAGATTTCCTGGTTTTTGCCTCATGACGTACATCAGGTCAAATCTAATCTTATTAAATCACCCAAGTACATAAATTCAGAGAGTACCTCCCAAGTACAATAATGGATTCATAGAGCATTCCTTTACTACACACTACCTGTCGGCTAGTTCTAAGTACCTACAGAGAACTCGACTGTCAAACGTTGTTATATCAATCACATCATCTAAATACTTGGATTGAGAAAGCTGGCCACGTGTCCCGGTCAGTTTCCAGAACGTATTAATTAATTACAGCAATAGGAAATAATGTCGACCTTCATACCGACAAGTGTTCGCCATCTTGCCGTACGCTTCCCACATCGCTAATGCCGCATCGGACATAAATGGCACGTTCGGACCAGCGACCACGTGCTATTTTATCTTTGTATTCTCTTCGTCTTCAGTTTCCTGAAAGGTAAAAATATGGGCCACCTTGACGTTCCTGGCCTTATACAGCAGTAGCGGCTGAGTATGGGCGGAGGGGGGGGGGCGAGTCATTCCTGTGCCGCCATTACTATCTCATATCTCGTACTGACATGTACACATGTAAGATACACTGTTGTAGTACTACAGCACAATCTCAGCATATTGTGAGCTTTGGGGGAATTGGGTAGTTTTTACTAAAAAAAGAGAAATGTCATATGACTTGCTTGATATAACATAATGACAGTAAAAAGAAATATGACCGTAATATAAAATTGAGAATATAACAACATTCAAAGAACGATCGATATAGGAGCGTCAGACTTTCTACAGGACGATGTCTTCACAATTACAGTCGATCTGAGTGTCGCCCACCTTTCACCGCCTTATAACCTGTCATTGTTGTTCTTTGTTTTTGATGTCGCCTGTATTGTATAATCGTCTTAAGGCGTCGCTCTTCTCAGAAGTGTTTCGAATTGTCAGCTCTCACTGGATCGGACCAACTCGATGTGGGATGTGTTCTTTTCGGTGAACTCATCCAAGAGACAATAATTCATGATATTTTGACCTCTGGAATAATTTTATAAATGTAACGTGTCTGATGTAGTGCTGACGTAGTGACTGACGTGGGCTGTTGAATGTTGAAAGTCGACAACGGCCTGTGAACGATGCCGAATATGGTCTTCTCAACCTTGGCAGTGCATTAGCATTTTCAGCGGTAACAGTCCAGCAGAGAGTAGCACGCGTACCCCGCGCGTGCACCGAGATAAGCGACAAGGAGAGGTGTGGCGGAATGTGAGTGTCGCTCGCCCCACTCGGTCATTGTCATGCAGATGTCGCTGTAGACCCGAGCCGTGCCAACGTACAGGACTCACTGTTGCCAGAGTTTGGCTTGGCGATAGCATCGGAATCTTTTAAATATTCCGGAGCAACACCATCGAAACTTACATTTTTGTATAAACAAATATGTTGCGAGTATATTACATACAGTCTGGGCAGTACAACCTGTCGCATTCCCCAGTTCGGTCAAAGTAAAGGGGATAACCTGATAAGAAGCTAGTCGGTTGTTGGTACGGGAAACATGAGGCCGCGGCAAGTACCCATCACTGACACATCACTATAGTTTACTCATGTGATACTGTTGAATTATTTTAATATATGTGTAATTTAATTCAAGAGCTATTACATTCAGTAATGAATTAACTTAATCTTTGCGGGTTCCAAAATACTAATTAAAATTGTAGGAATTGCGAAAGAACTGTTACAAATGTTGATTGGTTCTTACGTAAGAACAATATGATGTGCGAACTTTGTGTTTTCGGAAACCACGCTATAGAGGAAAATACACTCAGAAACGGTGCAAATGGTTTCATAGTAAGAAATATACAATATTTATGTTGTGCACATGCCACATACATTTTATTCGTAATTCTTACGCAGTTTTTATCTGACACAATTATAGACAAAATATTTGACGTTTCACTTTTTCATCTGGTCATAGCGGGTCTGACATATGTTGAAAATTGTTTGTTTGTGTTATTTGTAAGAGGCTATAAATTGGATGGAATGTACCTAGTACGTAATATATTCAACAGTTCAGTTGGTAAACATGAGACACTGCATCTGCATTGTGTACAGACCTACAATGTTGACTATTATTAGCAACTCCTCACCTATCAAGAGGACGACCCAATCGGTTGATTGATTATCAGTCTTGAATTTCGACGAAGGTCAAGTGGACTACCTCTTTAACAACGGCCTTCATTAGACGAGACAGTGGTGTAAACAAAGTGAAGTTAGGAAGTTTTTGAAGATTGGGTAATGAGGACGCTATTTATTTTATGCACGAACGTTTACCAAAAATGGACCAAAATTAATTTTTTAATATGTCAACTAACATATTATATGTCACAAGTAGGTACTTCTAAAATGTGTGCATTGTCGGTCCTGGTCGTTTATAAGTCGTAAATATATAATAAAACATGCAGAACTCTGCGACTGTAAATAAAACTGAAACTGAGATAGCCTAGTTTATGTACTTTGTTTTTATGGGCTAAAACTCAAAATCGTTTCAATAAACCTTAAGTTGTGTTGACAGTTTCATGAAAAGTTTTCTTGGTCAATTTTCTTTTCAGCAAATTCTGATGCACACAATGCGAATAAATTCTGCAGAAAGTATTGGTCGGTACAGTCAGTGGCAGCAACAGGTAGTGTACGCGAGTGTACCTGCATGACCTTGACGATCACCTGGCCCCCACCTCTGCTGACACCGCCTCTATGATCGCCTCGCCAGTCCGCATACAGTCGGCCGTGGTAAAAGATGGCGCTCGCGCCCTGTCAGCTGATCGCCGATTCACATTCAGTGTTTTGACAGTCGTCCGGCAGTGTTGTGTGCGGGCTATCTGCATCTCGAGAACATTTTATTGGTTGCCCATCTGGATTAGAGATCTGCTTTATTGTTAGTATTTTGTTGTTCATTGGACACTTTGTTTGTTTTAAGTAATCGGCCGAAATTAAATCTCTCCCACAAAATACTAGGTTAGGGTTTGTTGTTTTGTCTCTCCGCGTTATCGGATGATGTCTTGGTCTTAATATACCTGTGAGTTTGGGATTGTTATTTACAGTTCACTGACTTAGGCAATGTGAACGCATTAGTTGTCAACGTTTAAGAGGGAGCATTTTAATACCTTGCCCTTTAACATTGATAGATAGTTAAAGGCACTTTATAATAAAACAATGCGAAACCGTTTATGTAGACATTTAGCATAATTTAGTTATTGAATACAAACATTAAATCGAAAATCGGCCGTATGCTATGTAGCTCGATAATCATTGGACTTTAAAACGCTGTCGTATGTTTCTAATTATAATTAATTACTTGTAAATCAACCTGAATTATGCAGTTTTATATTTAAGAATAGGAAAATAAGGAAATTAAACAACATTAATTTTTAATACTCCAACTTTTAAACACTTTAGTAATTACGATTTAGTATAAATAAATGTCAAAATCACTGTTTAGACTAAATTTGTAAAATGTAATTACCCATTATTTAGCGTTAGATTTGCATGCCAAGGTGATGTGAGTCAAGTGGAAGTGACTAAAGTAAACATTTACCAAGTTCAGATTAGAGCCGTGCTGTTAATTCCACTTTCTTTTTGGTCTTAGTTTGGAAATCTGCCATTGTCATCAGTTAATACTGTAAATGAGTCCTTAACGTACTTGATTACAAATATTTAACTACATTTGTTCAAAGAATAATTCTTTAGTCCTCAATGCATGTCAAATTTAGAAACGTATGTCAAGGTGCAGTAATCTCGGAACCGTTTCTAGGCTTTACATAATTTCTATTTCGCGAATGAATGTGTTGCTATCTCTCGTTCATATCTTAGTTTTCGATTTCAGTTTATTAGAATATGTTACATACTGCAATCAAAAATATTCTTTCAAGTGTTTATGTCATTGGATAATATCTATTTTAGGACAGTGCATTGCGCATTTGAATGGAAGCGAGTTAACGAACTAGCCTTTATTGATTTCAAAAATACAGCAAAGTTTAGGTTTGAAAGCTTGTTAGAATTGCCTGCTGACAAATTAAAAGCAAAGGAGCGAACAAGTAGATAAAGAATAATGAAATCCAAGATCGGTATGGTATTAAATAAATTGATTTTGACGAAAATACTGTATAAAATGCAACAAAGGTTTTTATTTATGACATTGGAGTCGGTTATTACCTAATAAGAATTGTGTGTAGTTTGTGTACCTGAAACAGTTTTCGTAGTTGTATAGTTGTTATATGGGCCATTAAGCAGAAATGAGATTAAGATCGAGGTCTCGTCTAATCCTACCGTAAATCAATAAAGCAATGCGAGCATATATAACGAAGCAAAAGAATTATTCGCGTATACTTTGCTCTAGAATAAGATTAAACGAGATTTTCTCTGTTGGGTCTACTTTGTGGTATAGGCCTCCCAGATAGATGAGACAATATAGATCGACCGGATAGGTGATCGATATGTAGAGCCAAATGTTACTGTTTGACTTTTATTTCTGCAGCGACTCAACTTGGGTTTAGATTCGCAGTAACTTTTTACATTTTATCGTATTATCTTCCAACATTAAAAATCAGATTTGAACTTGTGTTTTATCCGCAACACACATTCCTCCCATATCTCCGACAATGAAACTTTCGAATCTTTAAATAATTTATATTTTGGGTTTATATATTACATTTCCGCAATATCGACACTTGGAATTTAACGAAGAGCTTCAGCCCCACTACCTACCATCGAATGCCGTTTTCGCAATGGTCCTACTCCTCCTCTCCTATCCATTACCTCACCTCGCGTCACCGGCACAGATTCTCTGACTTGGCTCATTCACTATTCATTCCTATTTTTAGTCACAACCTGTCCGCAGAGGCCGTGACTTGACATATTTGTTTATCATTAGCTGCTTTATCTCGGAATTTATGGACAGGAAGGAGGGAAGTGCGGGCTTCCTAGTACGCTATCTTTCGTGTCTTTCAAGCGAAATGTTTTGGAATGTAGTTTGGCGTGGACAGGGCGAATAGTTCTATTGTATTTGTGGGTAGAGTCGAGCTGACTCCCAACTGACAAGCAGATCTCTGATCCAGGGATGAAGTGGTCTGGTGCGAAGTGAAGTGCGGAAGATGTCACTTTACAAGTTTGTGAAGACTTCGTCGTCGACCCGCGAGGGTAGGGGGTTGTCTCCGGGCCGCCTTTTCGTGGAGGGTCGTACCCAGGAGGATGGGGTCACCTCCGTGGAGGCGGTCTACACCAGGAGACACCTTACGTCCGACTACCAGGGACATGCGGAGGAGTCCCGCCACTCGGCCCGCAGGTACTCCTGGCAACATCCATATATAAAAATGTTTTGAGCTTGAAACTGCCAAGCGCACTTTTTTCAATATAATTTTCTAAAAAAATTAAATAATTAATGTATTGGTTTTGATCAAAGTAAATACCGACTGTCTTTTAAGGATTTGCCATTGTCTTTCGAAAAGTAATTATTTTAAACTAAATTTTTTAACTGTGGGGGATTAATTTCGTAACTAATGTCTAGATATATTTGGTTTGTATGGGTTTGAATCGTTGATACATTTACCTATACAAACCCAACATTAAAATTTAAACTTGGACTTACCCTTGTACAGTGATAGCGGTCATTTCTAGTTAAACAGTCAAACTACCATTTTTTATTAGATTTCGTTTTTGTTTATTTAACGTTTTAAAACTATTCAGAACGCATCATTTAAATTAACGGTTCGGAAAATTGGCAAATGACTGTATGAATTGCTGGTGATTGAGGGATGGATGTTGCCTGGATGTACCAAACGTTGTGACTGCAGGCCTGGCGGGGTGAAGAGTGTGACGACCAGAGTGGTGAGGAAGACGACAACTTTGACCCGCGGCGAGGAGCGCAGCGTCACCGAGAGTCTGATGAGGGAGGGCCGCCAGAGGATAGAGAGTGTGCCGCTGGAGCGGAGCTACGATCGCCGCGCCATACAGGCCAAACGGGCTAAGGTACAGTAGTAGAAACATGGCATATCACCCGCTCCCGCACCCAGTCTCGTCACGGTACTCTCAAGAAGACGTAACTAGGTGAAGGATCGCTGTTAGAAAGGCCTCTTGAACGGAACTTTCGGCGGAGCAGCAGAAGAGCTTGTTGGCACGGGTTACATGCCTGTTGCAAGCACTGGCTGAACCTTACTTATTTTCAGATCTCCAAAACTAATGCTACACAACATGTAATAATGTAATTTTATTATACAGGAAAAAATAAAATACTCCAACTTGGATGAAATATTTTTCTTGCAGTCTGAAATCTAGAGGAAATAAATATCATATTATCATATCACGTTTAAAAATGGCGGACGGTTTAGTTTTTAAAGCGTAATAACGTAAAAGCTTAATAAGATTATGAAAATTGATATATGACAATAAAAGTTGTCTAATCTAATTTCAAACATTTTCACACCTAAAACACATAGACTAATAAATAATGTAGATGTAAGCTTTTAACTGTGGTAATGGACGGAACAATGTCTGTTTACATATTTTCGGCAGCACTGCCCATTTAATATTACTATCGTTAAAAACAAATTCAACATTATTTACTGACCGATTTTATGATCTAGGTAGCAAAGTGTTTGCAATTAAATTTAGCGAAGTTAAATATTTTTTATTTTCATCATTTTATTTTTTTACGGTTTTTAGATTTAAAAACTTCATGAGCCCGCCATCTTGAAACGTGATATTATTACATAATATTAATATTTATCTTATTTCACACTACAAGAAACATAATTGTGCCAAATTTGAGCTTTGTAGACCTGTAAAATAAATAAGTAAATTATATTACACATGCAAACATACAGATGACAAATTAAGCATCTCTGACCCATATTTATATTGAGTTTTTGTTTGTCTTAACACGAACTACTAATTTCCAAAATATTTCTAGAGAGTTCGAAATATTTCTGTGTAATATGTTTTAAACCTGAAAATCTGTTACACCCCGTTTTGGAAATCACCAGTTTCTTTTCCTGGATCGCTGATCGAACAATGTTTTAAAATGATTTTTTATATTTTTTACGGTAAACAAGTAAATGTACGTAAAATACATCATGACAAACACCCAACATCTCTTGTTCTGTTTATAGGATATTTCGCAAACCTAGCTGCTGAGTAATAGATTTTGTTTCCTTGTTACTAGAAAATATAAGATATAACCAATATGTTTACATTCACTGACGTAATACTGAATATGGCTATATATTAATGTTCTTATGCAGCTTTTCAGTGTTGTATCAGAGCTTGTTGACATGAGCATAAAATATTACATCATTATATAAGAGGAACAAGATGGGCAACAACATTAGTGCCTTTATTGTCTCTGTAAACCTCCCGTCTTATCCTGCGTTTAGGTAATCCGTGCTGGGTTATAAATACACATTTGCAGTAGCTATCGACGGCATCGTTATTCTTTACCATTTCTGTGGTGTTAGAGGGAGCTAGAGAAGAGTTTGGCTGGTTCCAAATCCACTTTTTCTCGATTCTTGAGTTGCTAGAAATAGAACGGGCCATGAACATTCAGACAATAGCTGTGTTGACTTACATGTATAACAATCTCAAGGATCTATTTAGTTACTTAATTAAGTTTGGTAGCAATTGCTCAGTTTAGGATATTTTTCAACAATGTGTCTGAAGATTAATTGATGAAACTTCATGTTTCAGTATTAATTACATTGATACAAATATGAAAATGTGAGACTCGCCTTGGATGTTTTATGAAAAGTTGGCATTTTGCAATCCATCATTATTGTTTTACTCTTGAGGCTGTTTACTAACAATTTACTTATTAATGAGAACTATATTTAATCGGAAGATTTGAACACTCTGAATGCCATGTACTGTACTCTTTGAGTTGAATTGGTTAGTTTGGTTCCACTGGCTTTTCGATTTGTGGTTGGATTCTTCAATCTTTTTTACAGAAATCGTAATATTTAACAATAGTATTGGACATTTAATGTTTCATTTCCTGGAGAGTACACAACTACGGGAAAAAGTTCAAATTACTGTTGCAGTCTAATTGTGAAGGTCGGATTAAACGAAGATTGTGATCAGGTGTAATATTTTTGGGATGAAATAATGCTGCCCAATAATCATCAGTCTTTACGCTCAGTTATGTAGGACTTGGCAAGTTGGTCTAATTTTTGATAGCTGAGAGAAAGTCGGTCGTTCTTCAGACGCGATGGAGCATGAAGGCGGTGGTTCTGCCGCCAAAGATGACTCGGAAGCGCCAGGTCAGACGGGTCGCTCCAGTTGTCCCGGCCAGAGAAGAGAGCGGGGAGTGACAAACAATTTCGACACGGCTCGGTGACGGCAAATGTCAATCACGCAGGCCAAGCGCAGGCGCCGTGTTGCTTAACGGTTCCAAAGCCATATGGCGTGACCTGCGCAGGCGCCGCATCGTGCTCGCACATAGTCGGGGCGATACAGTTACAATAAAATGTCATTCAGAAGTAAAATATCTAAAAACGTCTGTTCCGAAAATTCTCAGGTATCCATCTTAGGAGAAACTGTTCCCACTAACTTATCAAATGTCCAACTATAATGCTTTAGACTTACATCTTTAACTCAAGTCATTGCTCGGTCGGACGTATTTTAAACTCATCGCTAGGAGAGGGCTATGTACGATTGGTGACCACTGGTCGTGGCCAGGAGAAACTGCGGAACGGACTCTGGCGACTGTAGACAGGAGGAACGACGACCTGACTTCAAATGACGTCGTTAAGGTTTCGCTCCTTTGTTAAATCCGGTGTTGCACTTTTTATTAACCTCCTTTAACAAGTGCTTTTTAGTTACTAGATCTGAGCCATATTAGGAGTTTTTTCTCAACCGCTACGTAACTCTAAATTAATTAGAAACAATTTATCAGATCTGTTGCAGTCTTCATTGTCATTATTGATTATTCTTCACAGTATGATTGTATTTCTTGTGGATCGAAACTTTTAAGTTTTCTTTAAAGTGTCATTTATCATATAGAGAGAGTATGGCAACGAAGATTTCAATTTATATTCCAGTTTAGTGAAGAAGTAATGTTCGATACAATGGATTCCATTTAATAAAGAATCTCTCACCGCATTTAGTGGTATTTAAAACGGTATTCGACCGGATGTCTCATTAGAAACTAATCAATGCCTTCCCTCTATTCTATTCAATAGCTTCCTTTGGTGCGTTAAATCTGTCATAGTCTAATTACAAACCGGTAATTTTCTCTCTCGAGGTTACTGATTTTGTACATATTTTTCACTCCATATTACATGAATTTTGTCTATTTACAGTTTAACTTTTTTGTTTTATTACATAAATATTCTGCGATGATCTCTTGACATAATTTCTAAAGTGAAATGTTGATTTAAAGCTTTAGAGTGCCCTTTGTATTTATTACCAATACATCACGATTAATGGATATGTTCAGAGTTATTAGGAAGAAATATACTATTTCTAATTTTTTTAGAGACAAGTATGTTATTCGAGATATTATTTTCTGTTTAGGTCAAAGCTTCAATAAGCAGATACATACGCGAGTTAGTTATAAATCTTAGATGATTCCACTTCAGCAAATTTCTGTGTTTGTCTGTGTACTCCCACGCCTCTGTAAACGCTGTCTTTAGTATGGATTGACTTGGAGGGCTGAAACCCCTCTCTATCTTCCTCTAACTACCTTTATATCGAAACTCTAAATAGTAAAACATCGGTCCTTTGGAAGTCGCTTCCAGGCGCTGGATGTTGTCTGCTGTGGTGCGACGCCTCCCGCGCTTGTAAATATTAAATATGTTAGCCGATTCAATCGTTCATCAATAGAGCTCAATAATTCTAAGACATCTCCACGATCAGGAAGGGCGCTGGATAAACGAACGGGTGAGGATAAACAGTGGCAGAGATTAGACCCGACTCCTGGAATCTTCTGTCACGACCCGTCTGAAGAGATCCAAACGAAGTCGGCGACGACGAAGCTAAAGACGAACGCTTCAAGTCGGAAATAAGTCTGTGACAGCGGCAGACTTCAGACGCTGCCCTGACCGGAAGGTGAAATGGAGCTGAATTCAACATCAGTATTGAATCAACCCTTCCAGCCATAGCATGTGATGTGTGGTGAAAGAGATGGTGCGATGTAGTCATTTACCGTAGGGATGCTTCGACAAACAAGTGATTTAAACTGTTGCAAAAAATATGTCGGTATAAAAAAGTTATTTTAAATTTATTTAAAAGTAGTTGTATTTTTCGTTTAGACTTGTGTTGTTTGCCGACATCAAAGCTTCCTCCGTTGTCCCTCAGATTTGTCTTCGTTATGAATGAGGCTTGTTTCAGTATGCATTCTTTATTGGGAGCATGATATTCGTTGTTCGAGGCTGCTTTTGACTCTTTATTAACGCGAGTGTTGTATAAAGTGTAGGTGTTTTTACAGAGGGAAAAATGCTTTACATTTTGGTTGCGTTATATGACTTGAATAAAGGATTAGAAGTGCGCAAAGGTTTTAGAGAGTATAAAAGGCTATTTTTCAGTTTTCTCTTGTTCTTTAGTCCAAACAATTTTGACATCAAAATTGTCTTCCTTAACGCTTGCTTCAGTAGTGGGGATAGTAAAGAGACAATGTGTTGATTGTGGTCCAAAACGAACTTTGACATTATTGTGTTACTTAATTTAAAAACAATCTTTCCAATAATCATTGAATAAAACGTGTTATTTCAGTTATGTGGATCTGACGATGTTTCTTTGAGTACGAAAGGCTTTGCAGAAATAAAATTCAATGAATTTTGGAGTGTCTGTTATAAAATTAAGTGATCTATTCCAGTAAGAAAACGCTGTTACAATGAATAATAGTGTTGTATTAGTTAGATACAATCAAGTTAGGTCAAGTTGATTCTTTGTTCCATGTTTTACGATATTTCTAGTAGTTTCCCGTTCACGAATCGTTCGTAATGAAATCGTGTTCGTGAGTTTGTGTAATTTATTATTTACGCTTTACGAAACACCTTCTTCTATGATAATTCCTTAAGAAGTGGCTGTTTGCGAGTTATCACCAGTATCAGACGTGTTTTGCTTTCTTAAAATTCTAAATTAATTTGATTTCGATTTTCTGATAGTCCATTTTACATCCGAGTCTAATAGTACGTGAAAGCCACTTATCTTCTTCTTTTCGGTCAGTTTTCTTTTATTATTTTCAGTCATAGTTATTTTATTGTCATATTCCTCGTATTATTTCTCATATCCTGATGTCATAGAACAGGAACTTTGTAATTCTTGCAAAGAATTATTAATATGAACTTTTCTCATATTCTTCCAAAAAGATAAAAAGGTTGTAAAAAATTCGTTGAGATCTTTTTAATTTAGGTATTCGCAAATGATTACACAACGTTTTACGTATATACGCTTTTAACTAGGTTTGCTGCGGCAGTTTTGTGGCGCGACAGTAGTTAGGCAAGTTATACTGATAACGTGACAGTTCCACTGCTATCAGCTGTAACTGTTTATCAGCCGGGATTGCTAACTTCTTAGCTAATTGTTCCAACACAAAGTGACTCGAACGTTCTTCGTATGTTTAACGGAGTTGAACTGGGATCAAAGCATGATTCTGTTAACGGTCGGATTAATGTAGATCTTCAGTACTTAGATATAGTGGATTAAATCTCCTCCACGAGTGCTCACTTACATAACGGTATAAATTATTAAAATATTGTCGAAACTCAAAAATGGTTCGGTTTTATGTTTAATATATGTAAAGACACAAAGTTTTTCAATTGATTTAAGAAGTAAAAAATATCTTCTCTTTTAAAATGACTCACTGCCGGAAATTAATTGAGTGTTAAAATAAATTATTTTTTTGATTCGGAGATTATTGTAGCATTTTTGCAAAAAGTGGTGATATAGTCATACATTTTTGTTTAATGTGGCACTACGGTAACACTGTTTGTTAAAAATTATTGAAATTGTTTTGTATTTAGCTTGGTCTTAGTGGTTATAAACGGTATCTAATAATAACACATCTAAGTTAGACCCGTCCATAGTGTTGTCTAATGCACGATTGTCAGTGATCTGAAGGACAGGTGGACTGTCGTGGGCAATCTGGATCGCGGTATAATTGATTGGCCTAGATGTGTACAAACAAACAGGTGTAAGTACGAGTAGGCGAGTACAGGCGTGACACGTGGGCCGCAAGGACTGGCGTGGGGCCGTCCTCTCGTGGGCCCACAGTGCCAGATGGTGCCCAAGTGTAGGAATAATGCGAAACGTTAGAATATTCTGTTTAAAATACAGTACAGGCCTGAGAAGATCCAGGACTGATGTGGTGTGCAATTCAATTTTGGAAATGTCAAGGAAGTACGTTTTTGTTGAGAAGTGGATTTTTGGATATAAGAGGTATGGCTGGAAACAAATTCTTGTTACCTGAATTGACTGCTGCTCGTATTTATAAAGTTTTTTCTTTTTTGTTTTTATAATAAACTACGTATTTTCTTGAACTTAATCTTTAGATTTCAAAACCATAGTAGAATTGATCTATAATAATTCTTGTGCTCTGAGATAAAAATAAAACCATTTTAAGTGTGTTTTTGCTTTAAATTTTTTTTTTTAGTTTTCTTTTCTTCTTTCGTTTTCTTGATTTTTTTTAATAATCCGAAAATGCTGATTTACCTTCTTTAGTTTTTCCAAGCATCTAAAATAAAATATTTATAAAAATGGACTGGCAACATTCTGAAGGAAAAGAATACAACAATGTGAACAAATCAAGTAATTATCCAGTATTTTTGTATAATTAACACTGAACTGGTGTATATACGTTGTTAAATGATATACAGATTGTCTCTGGAGAAACCAAGATTTGAGAGTAAAATAGGCGACTAGTTTAGTCACAGCGTCTGCGGTGAAGACAGAAGGCAAATGAACACATTCTCTACACAGCCTTCTGCTTCACTGATACTTATACTCACGATGTAATGTTATTGGCAATTTGTGGAGATTTCAGAAAATACTTCCATGTATTTGTGAAGGTTTATATTGTTTTGGATTGATGAGATAACGTTTTATGATATGTTATTTGGAGATAATATATCATAACACCTCATTGACCGTTAGAATTACAGTATTTAAAGATTCTACACATAGAGCTCGGTCTCAATCCAAGAATTTGAGTCAGTTTTGCAGCTAGATATCACTAAAGTGTAAAGTTGTGCAGGGCGGAGAGCGTGTAAGAGTCACGAGTGAATAAGAACTAGGAATGGTTTACCAGTAAATCCGGCTCGGTTCGTTTGGGTTTGGGAGTTGATAGTGCAGCTTAAATTGATAAACTACTGGCATATTTAACCCATATAAATACCCATTCACGATCCTGGAACTATTTTATTGAGTTCCCTGCCTGATGCCTCAATTATGGAGCTGTGAGCACATATGATTTAAGTTTATACTGAATTTGTGTATCAACGAATAGCATTGTATTTCTAATCTGGATTCGAACAAATAACTGCAAATTCATGAATATTTAGTTTTCCAACATTCGTTCATCAGACGCTGCAATAATAGACGTTTTTCGTGACAAAGTGTAGTTAAAATGTTCAAATTATCGAGAGACAAGAAAGTAACAAGAAGAATGTGTCGAATCTGGATTCCGTTGGTTAGTGTATCCATCGACGTCGAAAACCACAAGGTGTTTACAGTGAAGTCTGTCTGTCGTCCCTATCACAAACAATATTCACGGTCTCGCCGCACTTCAGTTCGGCTAAATCGGATCCGGCGGTGACCAGGAGGTAATGACGGCAATTTCGCGGCCGCTGCCGTCGTTTCCGCGAGGAGAGATGGTCGGTGACGGTGTAACGGGCTCCCGACGTTGCCACATCTCCGGCCTCCGGTCTTCGCGGTCCAGTAGGCGGCCGGGGAAAGCGAGAAGCCGAGGGTGGCTCGAGTGTCCGCCGTCTGCCGGCAGTCAAGAGGTTTGCATCACAGAATTCTATGGGTAAGGATCCTCCAGTACTGAAGTGGTCGGAGTTTAGGGTCAGTGGACGCCTAAGGATGTTATATATCCTTATGGAAGTTCATCAAGGCCTTGCGTCACTGCAATAGGTACTTGTCGGAAATCTGCTCTCACTTTGTGCAGCGCGGGTAGATTGTACTGCAAAACATTTGACTCCATCGGAATATAATGGTTTGACATTCTTAAAGACATGTTTGTATTTTTGTGATTAATAGAATAGATTTCAATTATGCCAAGCTGATTTTCCTCTCTTAATTTACTCAGTTCACAGCATTGAACGCTTCCAGTAAAATAATTAAATTCAAAACAATTTTACAATAAAAAGAGTCGAGTAATGTCAGTTTGGTAACAACTGTTGCTTTATCGATTGAATTTGAATAATACATGTAAGTCAGATTTTCAAAATTAAATTTAAAGACCCGATTTTAGGCTCTACGAATTCTTTATATAGTAGAAGTATTGTTAAGTATTGTTCAAACCGAGAGAGTATGCTCATCGTCTGATGCTCCTCTGGAAGAAAGTAGGTATAATGAAGATGGCCTCCTAATAACGGTTTGAATGCGATACACGGGAGGTGAAACTAAATTCATTCCATCTGAATTTTCATGAGGACCATTATGTGTACTTCTAATGATGAATGCGTACAACGAAAGTTTGAGCAGTCAACTATGGATGGTTAATTTCTTACAATGGTTTTATCAAGCATCGTGAATCCTCATATATCATTGAAACAATGTTAGACCAGAGTATGATTGATGCATACTCTACGTACACATGATTGGGAATATCTAATGATTGGTGATGCAAAGAAAGAGCATATGGCGACGAGTGTTTTCAGTTATCGAGGGTGTTTTCCCGTCTGAGCTGAGAAATCCATTCAGATTAAATTATTATCTTGGCTCACAAAGAATGACTATTTTCTGCGTCCTTGCCAGACAATAATTGGGTCATTCTACAATTAGATGTTACGGGATGTATTAAATCGCACTGCCGATAATGGAGGGACATGTAACAAGGGAATCGAGGCACAGGTTTTTGCTCTAAAACAATGTATTAGGAGACATGGCGCTCATAAGAAGGTTTTGGCTAATACATACAATCGATGCAGTTATTAAACACTTATTCACATGGTTTAGCTCCAGCAGACTTCATGCTGTCTCCCACACTAAAGGTTAAGAGGTGTGTACAAAGTTGAGAAGAACGTTACGTCAATTTTGAACAGCGCTCTTTGAGAGGACAGTGCCTTGAATTGTTAATAGAACATCGTTATGAGTGCACAGCACTAGTAACAATATAACTATAGTAGGTAACTAAATGAATTTATTCTTTCTTTTTCTGTTATTTTAGTTTTGGAATAATTCTGGAACTTTCCGTATTCACTATTTACACCTGTTTACAACCGTACACTTATTAAAATAAATTGGTTTTTTTATTGTTCACAGTTTTTTGCCATCAATTAAACATACATGTGGTATCCAGGGATTGGAATGGAAATATAAAATCAAATTCTTGGTTAGTGAAACAAGGTAGAAGTACGCCATACCGCTTGTAGCGTAACAAACTTTGCTTAAGTTGCAAAATTTCAAGTCTATAGCTTATTTTGTTCTCTAGATAACCTGCGAATAGACAGGTAGGTAGGCATCATATAGAAAAGACATTTATCCACCCCCCCCTCCCCCCACAGAATCAGAAGAGGTATTGTGTCAGCCTACTTAGTGATCAATGAATGACGCTCAGCCAAATTCGATGGTTAGGTTCACATTAATGCAAAATTTAACTCGGCTTGTTTACTAATTATTTTTAGGCCTATTTTCTCGTTGGCGTCACAGTCACTCATAGAGCAAAAACTATTACCTAACGCCCAGTCAACGCTCATGGAGGGACATGCACACTTGTACTTGTGTCATGAAAGTTTGTAGGTCAGTTTTTTTTTTTTTGAGATATCGTGTGGCCAGATATAAATTCAATTTTCCAGCCCCCCGATTGAGGCTTTGCTAACGCTTAGCCGACTAACAACTCATTGTGGTTATTGAGAACGTAAAACGTTTTCCTTGAATTCCAAGATTTATAGCACGGCATTTGCGAAATACTCTGGAATGACGTCAGGTGGAAGACAACGGGATGACGTCAGGTGGAAGACAACGGGATGACGTCAGGTGGAAGACAAGCTGGATGACATCATGTGGGATACGACGAGTGAAATGGTCCTTGACGGGCCCAGAAGTTAAGTGGTGTCAGTCTTACCGTCTCGATGCGATAAACAATGCGTACATGAGAGTGCTACATGTACAACACCGTGCAGTTGAGGGGCATTGTCATGTCATGGGTTCAAAGCAAGGAACGGGTCGGCATAGAAAGTGGTACAGTCAGCGGCCTTAGTTGGGCATGGCTTGACGTCACCGGTACAGTCGCTGACAGTCGAAAGTGGTTGTGAGTTTTTTGGCCGTTGCCTTCGTGGCTTTTGGTTTTTGAGTTTCACAAAATCAAGTCGATGAATTCTGGATGAACTGTTGAAAAAATGTGTTAATTTTTGCAACGTAACGTGTTTATTAAAAAACACAAATTCCGTTAAAACAATTTAAAGGATAAATTTATACATACACTCCATTGAGTTCTTCATGTTTTGGGTGCTTTTAATATACTCGAATATACATGGAAATCAACCAAGGTGACTCAATCGGCAAGTGGCTCTACTGTCTCACGATAAATCACCTGAGTGCGGAGCGGCGCGGCGCGGCGGCGGCGGCGGGAGTAAACGTATGTTTCAGGTGGTAATGAGTATGTGGTAACAAAGAGAGGATGTGAAGCGAGGTCTCGTGTACCATGGGAGTGGCAACTGGCAACCCACCACGTTAACGAGGCATACAGCACGACCTCTCACGTTTGTACTTGTCTCAGGCTCAATATAGGCTACCTGTAGCTGAACAAGTTCGATATATCATTTGGTTAGCAGAATATATGGATTAGTCCGAGAACAACGGAAGAATTTCGACATATTGGGAAAATACATTTTATTTCCGTATCTATTCAATCAGCAGCATTAAGCGGCAACTCAATATTATTAGAAGTTTAAGTATAGGGTCTTCCGCAATACATCCTGGAGATAATCGATCGGGCACTTGTGGGTGTTCCCGTCAATTAAGTGCAAAGCCCGTAGTCGTCATCTTATTGCACTTTTGTACATTATTTACTCAATAACGTAAACTGGTAAGCCGAAGTCCACACCTGTGATCGATATTCGCCAACCAAAGTTTATGTTGTTTCCGAAAATCTGCGTTTGTTCAATTTTGTTGCGCTGAAAGGAAACCCTAAAATGGAATTATAATGTCTACTAAATTGTCTTGCTTGATCTGAATTTTAATTCATTATTATGCCATTGATCGACGTCTGAAAAAATGTAAATAAGCAAAGAGCCAACGTGGATTAACATAAGATGACCGAGGATTACTTCAAGATGACAAGTTTAATCCTTTCTTCAATTTAATGTACAGTTGTTGTCGCATGGCAAATGTCCTCCACACCCAAGCCCCCACACGTGCATACGTCACGGAGTGGGCCTCCGATATGCAGTCACCCCACTCACAGTTACACGCGTGGGCTACCAGGTTCCTTGACTTATCCTGGAGGTTGTGTGACGTCACAGCCAGCGCCAAGAACGTGATCGAACTGTGAACAAACACTTCCAGCGGTTAGCGGGTGGGTGCCAAGAGTGTATCTCGCTTGCATAATGGGTTGTTCGTTTGGAGGTATACCATTTTCGGATGCAAACATTTAGAGTAAAGGAAGATAGCAACAATCACAATGTGCCGTAATAGCAATAATCACATTGTATGCTCTTACTTTGTTTTATGTCTAATCCGTTTATATGTGAGATGATTGAGGATAGATGAAATTATCTTCTATATTAAAAAAAAGTCTTATTTTACCAGACGAAGTTAGGGCTAAGAAGCCCTCTCTAACACTTAACCTGGGGACCAACGGCTCAAAGGTGACTTCCGAACCACCACCAATGGCCGGGCAGGCGGGCCGCTTGCAAGGACACGATCGCTCAGCGGTCACCTATCCAAGCAGTCACCTATATTTACTCATGTTGCTCAAAATATTTATGGACTGGTGATCGATATGTATTCAATTTTGGCTGTAGAAGTACTTTGAGATATCACAGTGTCGTTGATTTTTAAAGTTTGCAAACATATTTTTTTAAATGGAGATGATGATTTTGAAATTGCCAAAGATTTTAATAACGTAGTCCAGAAATGTTTGAAAAATATGAATTCTCAAAGGAATATTATATTGCCGGTTTAACTTTATAAGTAATCCGGTGTACCAAGACTTGATATAGTAGTACACGAGAGCAAAATTATTAGGCCGAACTTCCCATTGAGAATTTTTGTGTGCGGATTGAACCGCTGAAGGTGTTCAGCAAGTCGTGGGATGGTGGTGTTTGACAGCTGGGCGGACGGTACAGGCCCACGCCGCGTCACACCTCTTCCCATGTACGGGCAGTTCTGGTGGTCTTGACCCACTGGTGCTTCCCTTCCGCTCCCCGTCACTGTCACCCATCAAGTCCGCGACAGTATCGTACATTTCAGGATAGACTTTTACGTCTAGTAAAATTCTCCAGGACTGCTACCGTAGCATAGCCTGTAAAGGTACCTGTATTACTTGTCTGAATGTTAAGCACGAAGACGCTATGGTTTCTTTTATCACGTTAATTTCACATGATGTCGTTCATTTCAAAAAATTTTATTTCTAAATGATGTGTTGGTTGATTTAAGCGTATGCCTTCTACTTTACATACCCAGGAAAGGCGGTTGGGATATTAGGCGACCCATGGAACAGCGCGGATGCCAATAGGCTGTTCACAGTACACTGGAGCGATGATTTTTACCGTGGATACCTATACGTCATTATGTATAAACTTAATTATTTTATGTACATTTTTTCTTAATTTTTGAAATTAATTTATGCCTATTGTTACATGTTGTATTTTTGTTATTTCTTTCATGTAACACTTGTACATTGTCCCAATAGATTTGTATTTTAGACTTCTTTTAATAATATTATGTCGGGTGGAAATCGATGCAATAAGTAGAGAAAACCAATACAATTGTGTTTATAAAACATAGTGGTTTATTATAGGCGTCAATGACACAAATCACAGATTTGTATTGACATTTCGAGAATATGCACGTGGACGAAGGATATCATGTTCTTGCAACTTCTCTGGACGATACAAGTACGAGTAACGTTGCCAAATTTTCTTGTAAGCAGTGCTTGTTTCTTATGTTCGTAATTTTATTCCTTAAAACTTCTGCGATGAAAGTGCTTTACATAACAAGAATTGTATACTCTTAACAAACGGGGTCTTAGAAAAAAATTGTGCTTTTTTCTTGGCTTAACTGGGTACTAAAAAACACCGAGACAGTTGCTGTTGAGAGCAATTATCGCGTCATCGCGTCAGTCCTGCGCCGTGAATCTGGGACTGAGCCGGTATTTTAATAGCCACCTTCCGTTACCGCCATTACAGAGTCCCACAATAGCTGTAACCGTCGCGGCTGTTCAGTTTGCGCGAATATTGTGCTTTAGGCCATTAAGTGTCAAAGTGTATGTTACAACATCTGCTGACCCTCGAAACACAACATCGTGCCTAGCGACACAACATTTCGTTCTGGTTCTCCAGTCTTCTCCCTTGATCAGAATTATAAAGTAGAGAGGTTACTGTCTGTGAACTGACAGAAAGGTCTGAGAAATATGAAACTTGATACATAGGTTCCTCTTGGTGCAAGGAAGAACGAATTATATGAATTTTGGGATCATAAAGTCAAAGATCCGTCTATCTCTCTTTGTCCGTCTGTGTGAGAATATTTTCCTTAGCTACGTTCTCTCGGGTTCTTCGATACACTGTTGTAAAAGTTAAGTAATACCTTATTTTAACAGGCGAAGATAGCGCTAAGAAGCCATCTCTAACACAACCTGGGGACCAACGGCTTAAAGGTGACCTGCGAACCACCACCAATGATGTTGTATCTGTTTATTAAAACCGTCATTTTGATTTTGAGGAGACACAATAAATATCGAACTTGTCATAGATTCGGTAAATTGGGAAATTGTGTTTCTATATCTTGCTGAGGTTTACATAATACGGTGTACTTAATACCGGTTTACGGAATACATAATCCATCTTATGGAATTTTAATATTTAAAAAAGTGTGAATCATTTTATTACATCACAGAAAGATATAAAATAATATTTGTATATGTTTTGCTATAATTCTCAGTTAACGACGAGATTGGCTCATGTTTCAAGTTTTTGTGAGAACTCTGTGATCTTACTTATTTAAAGAAGTTGTGAAATTATCACAACTTCTGCTCGGTATCATGCAGCTTTTCTCCGGAAGAATTTCAATGCAGCATTTTAAATAAGCATATATTTCCTCGTTCTTCCTGTGACTGTTGATTTCTCTGATAGTCCGGGTACGGTACCCAGGAAGGTAGGAGGCGTTGGGCAATTTTGGCGGTTGGTCCTAGAGTCGCTGCCTTATATGTCATCTGATGAGGCAATAGTTGACTTAAGCCGGCCACATGGTTGTCCACCTTGGGTCTCGTGTTCGGATCCGCGTCTCGCCGCCGTGACTGCCATACAGTACGTCACAGCTTGACGTGTCAAGGGTGCGTCACTTTTAGTCGACACATATATGATTAGGTATAGCATTTATTTTGTCTATATCTGCATTTGGCTCTTGTACTTTAGATGTAACATGTCAGTCAGAGCAGCCTCAGTAACAGCGTAGATGTCACAGTTTTGTGCCATTAGAACTAAAAAATACTTAATCTTGTTTAAAAACTTGGCGCGAATAAGGTAAATTCTAATAAACCATAAGTGTATTTTATTCACCACCAGCACTTTACAACCCCGAGTTGGCTGTTAATGAACAGTCAAATCTTGTATTGTAACGCAGAAGAATTGTCACTCCAAGGATGTTAACTGTGCACCTTGAGTCGGCCTCCGTGGGAGACTTTACGACCAGTCAAGGGCTTGGCGGCAGGATGCGCATCCGGCAATGGGTTGACCACAGTTTATGACTGTCGTGCACGCACTGTCACTAATATTACTGACGACTTTTAATGACTTCATTGTAGCGGTTGAGCAACTGCTGCAAGAATGCCTCGATAAGTGAGCTATTCAGTAGCAAATTTATGAGAAACTCTCTCTGTAGCATTCTGTGACGGCAGTCTATGGCAGAGAGGTCACAGGCCACCGGCACGCCATCAGTTCCGAAGCGTGCTCGAGTCACAGACCCTAGTTCCGCCCCGCCTCTGTCCTTTCCTGTGTTCCCGGCGGTTTGTTTTAAACACCAGATCTCGCCAACGTGGACTATCACTTTCATGACTTTCTTTGATCACTTCGTTTTTAAAGAATGACTAGAACCTGAATATACTTACATATAAGAACATAATTTGCTATGTGCAATAAACATATATTCAGAGTTGGATTATTTTATTGGTGTGTTTAATTCAACAACGTTACCAAGTCGTTCCGTGAAATAAACTTTGGTGGGTGTATTGTAGTATTGGTTAATAGTTGATTATTTGTCTGATCTCCAGGATGTATGCCTAGGTATCTGAAATTCGCTGAAGTAAGAGACCAGAATTCACGATTAGAAAAGGCTAAATATATATCGTCATTATTCATATAGGAAGACGCAGCAATAGTGTTCGATTAAAATCCTCCATCGCTTATATTCAGTATTTACAGAACCAAACCACATCAGTGGATGTTGCCACAACAAGTTGCTGTCCGGTGTCCACGGTAGCGCAGAAGTGAGGTTATGTTGTCTTGTGCTAGGCCTACACTACACCGCGACATCTTGTGTTGCTCACCGTAGTCCCGTCACGCTCAGTCGCCCATCCCTTCCGCAATATTCACATCCCAACCTACCAACCAAGCTCCGATTGCACACTCGATCGTCTTGTGAACTTCTCTTGTGTTCAATATTACCGTGGAATTCGCATAATCTCTTCTTTTCCTATTCTTAATGGTATTTACAGACATGTGTTTGTGTTTTTCCATTGTTGGTCACTGATATGGAATACTTATACAAAAATATAACACAGTTTTAACACATTCCAGTCTATTCTATTACTTTGACAAGTTACCCCAAAATCCAGATACTTTATCAAACATATATGCGTTATGTTCCACATCTTTTTCATGGCGTACCGCTACACGGCTATGGATTATTTTCATTTTATTTTTTTAACGCTCTAATGGTTTTTATTAACCGTTTAGAGACACAAGAGAAGTAGATCTTCAGCAAGCGTGGAGTTTCAAAATTTGAGAGCGATCCATGTTACTGTACTCGTAAATTAAATTTCAAGGACACACCATCTGCAATTAAAATAATTTGTATTCATGGCAAAAATAGCCTGAAACTGAATATGACCTTCAGTTTGAGACGTGGGGTTTTTCAATCCTGGAAGTAGCCAAATATTAGTACCTTAAATTTGTAATGCATTTCTCCAGTGGCAAATGACTAGTACTAACTAACTAGCTTTTTAGATGATGTTACCAACTAGCAAAGTGTCTGTCGTAACAGGTTTGGCAACTGCCACTTCCAGGGTTAATGGTTCGTTTCGCTCATATAATAATTATTTCAGTACTTGGTGTTTTTAGTTAAACCCAACGGTAACGCCTTTATCTGATCCTGATGTTTGACCTGTCTCAAACGAACCTTCACAATTAGTTCTGGCTTCTGCACCCGCTCTTGTATTCCTGCCTGTTGCTTGCATGCTACTCCCGTACATGTCTCATACCCAGACTTCTGCACTACACAATCAGTTACTTGAGATACACAGAGTTGATTGAAATTAACACTGATAAAAACTATGATGATAAGTGAAGAAATAAAAAAAAATTAGATAGTGTTTTTGCATGTAACTGATCTGAAAATTTATCATTTAGGCCCTTATGTTCTGATTTCTGGAGTAACTTAAAAATTTGCTGAAGGGGTGAATTCTGGAATTCTAATTAATGCAATTCAGATTTGTTAGGATTTTATTTATTTATTCATATCAGTGACTAACTTTTACTGGTGTATATTACACATTTTGATGAATCTCTATACAAAATTACATAACAAACACAACTGAGATATTAACATAGAAAACAATGATACATTTGTAGGGTATTATTCATTGTAATGTAAAGGAAGAAGCTAGGGGAATTTTGCACTTAAACCCAAGACGTGTTTATGAAGTTTCAAGAGTGACAGGACATTGAGGGTATAAAGGGAAATGATTTAGAACTGCCTGATGCCGAAATCCCTTGGAATAGTCATTATAGAGGAGGAGCTGCTCTCGGCCTAAGCATTCATTTGCTACGTGAAAAAGACTATAGTATGACTACTCTAGCCTCTTCCAAACTAAGTGTAAAAGGGAGGTGTGACTCTATCAGGGTTAGGTATCCTAATAATGTCTTTAACTTGGAGGGAAATTCACTCACACTCCTGGTAGGTGAAGTAGAACTCACAGTGATGTCTGGAATCAACACTGACATTTCACTGATGGTATGGAATCTTAACTAGTCGTTGTTCCAGTACTATCTAGTAGTGAAAAGATATAGCATATAAATTAAATACCTATATTTACTGCACAATTTTTGTCATCATTATGCTTGTTGCACTTGAAGGGAACTCTTGTCTGACTTAGTCCTTGCACCGAATTAGTGAATAAAAATAAAAAAGTTGATGAAGAAGATCGCCCAAGAATATATTACAAAATATGATCTTGCAGTAAAAGCTTTTTGCAAATAGTTGGGCTAATAGTTAGTTATCTATCAACATCTAATATTTTTGTTTTTGTTATATTGATTGTTAAGGTGACCATAATGTTTTATTGTTGCAGATCTCGGACATAGTGGTAGGCCAGGAGCCAAACGTCTCAGCGAAGGAAGTGTTGCTGCGCTGGGCTCGTCGCTCCACCGCCAAGTATCCAGGTGTCCGTGTCAACGACTTCACCAGCTCCTGGCGTGATGGTCTAGCCTTCAACGCGTTGATACACAGGAATAGGTATGTAAACACATTAAAGAGATATTTTAAGAGAAGATACTAAAAATATATGGTGAAGCATTAAGAGAGGGTAGAGAGTATATAGAAACATATTTTACTGTGTTAGAAACAGAGATTATTAAATTGATATTGAGACCGATATTTGGATGTCTTATGTATAATAGGAACAGAATGCTGTGTGCTGTGCTCGGTACAATTTACCTACTGTACCTACTTGATCATTATGTACTGATGGTATGGAGTCTTAACTAATCGTTGTTACAGTACTATCTAGTAGGGAAGGCATATAACACAGATTAAGTTCATGTCTACTGATTAATATCCATACCATCTGTACCTACTGACAGGCCATGACCTGGACGACCTGAAGAACCTTTGCAATCTGTTGAAGGTGAATGTGAATTGCCAGTTTATTTATTAGCAGGATTTGGCACATATACTGATGAGAGAAAATTTCTCGGTTGTTTGGAAATGATACTGTCTGACACTCTATCATTAAAGTTGCATCTTTTTGCAACTCTTTTTAAATGAAGATCGTTATTGGTTTAATGTCTGATTTGGAGATAAACCTTGTATTTATTAATTTAATGGAAGTAAAATAGTAAAGCTACTGATTTCTTTTTTACGTTTGTACATTAAAATGTTCCATTTTACCTTCCGCTTAGTGCAGCATCTGAAATCTAACACTGCTGCAGAATAGACTCCTAGTGCTGGAGTCCGTATCCATCTAAGAAAAATTGGCAACAAAAATGTTTATGCTAAAAAATTATGGAACTCAATCGTTGACATATTGAAACTTTGATAACATTTTAAAAAGTTAAAAATCTTCATCCTTACACATCTTGAAACATGATAATATAATATTAATTTTTCTCTTCAGTTGAGATTGCAAGAAAAATAACTGTGCCAAATTTGAGTTTTTTTATCTTTACTACTTTCTGAACTGAGTTTAAAAAAACCACACACATAAAGACAGACGGCAAGCTAAGAATTTTTGACCCATGTTTGTATTACATTTTTTATTTGTCTTAACACAAAGAACAAATTCCAAAAATATTTCCGGAGAGTTCGTAAAACGCTCTTTAAATGGTAACTTATAAGTGACTCGCTAAGTTTCTTAACACTTGCCATTTATCTTATATGGAACATTTTCATAGGTGTTTTGAGGTTGAATTTTGGTATAGTTTGAGGTTATGGGTGTGTTGAAGTTGATTTATTTTGTCATCTTGGTGTTCTCACAAACACCCTTGGCTGAAATAGACCCAGTTTATCCTTAGATTGAGATACATTTAGAAACTGAATCTTAACAGCTTAACATTGGAATCCCATGGTTCAGATATCACATCCTATAGTTTAACTAGTGAAGCACTCACAGTGATTATATGGTAGTGTTTGTGACTACTATTTGATCTAAACAGGATCTGTCCAGAATACAAGCTGTTTTCGGGTGTACTGTACCTGTTCACATAACTACTACTGTATTTATTTTTATCTTAAAAAAGTTCTATCAGTGTTTGGTTATCGAAACTTCTTTATATTTTACAATTTAGATGATGTTTTATCATCCATCATAACTGGGAGGCCAGTTGTTTTGGAGATTTGAGTTATGGGTTTACACCACAGTCTTTACAGTTTACTGAATGAATGCATGCTGTTTCTGGTAATCCTTGTATTTCCACTTGGCTAAGCAATCCGAGAGAAGCTGGAGAGAGCTTTCACTCTGCCGACAATTATATATTACTGTATGTATATGTTAGAAGTTTTCAAATAACAAGTAGAGTTTGATTTGTTCTATGTTATGTGCAGACCGGACCTGATAGACTGGCGTAGTGTGCGTACAATCACAATCCGAGAGAGGCTGGAGAGAGCTTTCTATGTGGCCGAGCGTGAATATGGCGTCACCCGGCTCCTCGACCCTGAGGGTAAGTCCCGTACTTAACTCTTCAATCTTGTTAAGCATTTTCTTTGATAACGTTTCAGAGTGACTTTCATCTCAAAGAGCAAAGATCAGCTGTTTGCCTGTATAGAGGTCTATTAGTGAAGAAATCCTTAAGCAATAATTTGAAAGAATAAACTAAACTATATAAAACCTAACTTAAAAAATCACCTTCAACTTGTTCAAGTGTCTTTACTTGCAAATAAAAACATTTGTGAAAAGGCTTTTGGATTTCAAATGATTTTTATCCAGTATTTAACCCTTTAAGGAGTGCGTGTAAACTCTACATAATGAGTAAGGACGTCATATGATGTTTAACCTCTGTATTTTTGTATTATCTATTACTGATTGCCTTTAAGTAGATTTGTCTGTAAAGTGGTTCCATCTATCGTCAACATACTTAACTTCCATGTTTGTGCTCGCATTCACTAGTTATCTGATTTTACCACCAGATCGCAGTAGCCACCTGGTAGAAGCCACTGACTCAAGGTCGCACTCAGCTCAGCACTCTTTGTGCTAAAGAGGATAAAATCAATTGGTACACCTACTGCAACAAGAACCACATACCATGCTCTGTTTGAGACCCACATTCGTTATGGTATAGTACTGTGGGGTGGATCATCTGCAGGGAATCTCCAGCGAGTGTTGGTTTTTACAGAAGCGTGCAATACGAATCATGGCTGATCTAGACTTTCGAGATAGCTGCTAAGAGGCTTTCAAGACCTTGGGAATTCCTACAGTGATAACTCTGTACATTACTGAAGTGATTCTACACGCCTACACACAACGTCCCGAGAGGAATGGTGACATCCATGATTACAACACAAGGCGGGCCAATGACTTCAGTCTTCCCTTACATCACTCAGCTCTTTTTGCCAAGAAGCCGTCTTATGCTGGAGCGAAGCGTTATAATATGCTTCCGAAGAACTTCAAAACCAGCACTCCGCAGGTTCTGAAGAAAAGACTTATTAAGTGGCTTGTTGGAAGGTCAATATAATTATAGTGTTGAAGAGTTCAAGAATATAACCAATGTAACTATGTAAATTATATGTGTATTTTGTAATTGTTATTTTGGTAAAACTTTTATCATGTTTTAAAGAAATAGCTACCTAAACTGTGTCAGTTAAACATGTTAATTGTTAATGTAGTTAGCAACTTTTATCTACAATTAATTGACTATATGTCTTATCATATTTGACGCCATTTCTGTTCTTAATGAATACGAAAATAAAGCAATTGTCTATTGTCTATTGTCTATTTATTAAGCTTTCAAATGTAAATAAACATTTTTTTATAGATTTTAATTTTTACTCCTTTTGGTAATTTTTTGGATTTCATCCATTATTCATTTTAGACTATCAAAAGAAGAAGTCATGTGACGTCCATACTCCTTAAAGGGTTAACAATCTGTAATAAGACGGCTTTTAATTTAACCTCATAAGAACTATATGAAACTTTAAATACTCTTATGCTTTTATTTTTAGTGGTAAAATTAATTATAGGAGATATCTGATTTTAAAGGTATGATTAACACACATTCAAATGCGTTTTAGTATACTGTTTTTATGATTGCATAATTATTTGGAAATTCTTTTTGTGAATAACAAATAAAAATTTCAAAAATCTAATAACTACTAATACTATTACAAAAAATAATATCATAAAAGTTTTAAGTTTAAGATTGTTCTTTTGGATATTATGTTTAATATGACTTTATTAAATGGTCTCAGGTTGAAAACACACTGTAAGTTTACACTAATATACTGACAAATATCTCAAGGTTGAAATAGTTTTGAACTTACATTGAAATTCAGCTTTTGAATTTTACATTAAAATTATTTTAGGAAAAATGTTATTTATATTCCAAAAATGGAGGGATGCAACTAGCAAAGATTAATCAAAATATTTTGATCTTTGGATGTGGTTAGCCACTACCATCTGTCAACACACCTTTTGAAAAATTATCTTTACAAAGTTGTTAAAAGCATAATAGATGAAGTGTACAAACTATATCAGAATGAAAATAACTGACAATAATGTTTTGTTGTTAATAAGTATAGGTACTTTAAAAATAACCTCCAGTAATCACATAACATGAATGGAAACATTGTAAGATGTACAATGTGTTATTTTGTTTAAGAGCTGGATATACTAGCGGTCATACTTATTTTAGCTCAACAAGTACATTGTTAAACTTTAAAACACTTTTACACCCATTAATTTTGGTTATAGATGTCTCATTTGATAAAAAAAACTGGATTAGATTGATACTGAAAGAGCTACTCTATGTACATGTCTATAGACCTTTCTATTCTACAGACCTTTCTACAGACCTTTCTATTCTCTCGAGGAATTCCTACAAGGAACATTCCAGAACTGACCCAGCCACCTCAGAATAAAAGGCCATTGTAATTGTTTAAAACGTTGACACCATTTGTAATCTTGATGATTATAAATAAAGATAATTCTGATTCTGATTCTGATATGTAGAGAAATATCAATTTTAATTTTTTACGTACCGTATATTCTATTTGTAAATACTTTTTTCTTACTGTGAATTAATTAATATTATTATTTAAATAGTAATACACAAATAATCTAAATGAAACATTTAATATTTTTAATTCTGCAAAAAAGTGTAACAATGTTTTATATATGTAATCACTTCATACTTAATTGCTTTCGTGTGAAATTTCAAGATTTACTATATACCATGTACTATATATGTGAATGATCTGTTAGATATTGAAGGTATCAAATGTGACATTGACAAATGCAAAACGGTAAATCGTAATACTGTTTTGAGGACATCTGGTTAAGAGTTAATATACCTCATTCTACTTTCTCTATTACCACACTCAAGAGGTACAATATAGCAAAACTCAGAAGGTAAGGCATGATTGTTTTGAATATTAATTAATGAAGGGTTAAGAGAGGACCGTCAGCACATCACACTCACTCATTCTGTTTATGCAAGCCCTGCTGACATGTTTGTGGTTATTTGTTACAGATGTGGATACTCATGAGATCGATGAGAAGTCCATCATCACCTACATCTCATCACTGTACGATGTATTCCCTGAACCCCCGGCACTACACCCCCTCTACGACTCGGTGAGAACGAGCTGATATGAACATAATCTTTCTTTTTATTTTTCTTATAATGAATAAAGCAGGGCTTAGACATTCTTAACAAATGAATGCTGCTTAGTTTTCTCTGTTGTTATTCTCTTTTTACACATTTTTACAATTATAGTAGTGATAAACCCAGTTTTTGTTAGTTAAATTGTAAATACTATATATTAAAGATTATCCATAAGACAACGATTTAGTTTTATTCTCATAGAAAATTTTTTTTTTTCAAAACCATACTTGGAGTTAATGGTAGTTTTCTACTCTTCTCATAACTTTGTGGCTGGAATTACTATACAACTACTTTATAAGTTACTCAATACCTATTTGGGATAGTTTAGTTCATTGGTAACACATGGATATCATATTGTTTTTAGTAAATTATAGACAGGTATTTGGCTTTCCGATCACATTTAGTTTGCTTTTGCTTTTGTTTATATTGTGATCTTATGAGTGTGACAAAATAATACCAAATACAAAATAGGTGATAGTAAAAAGTAAGGGCTATGTGGTATAATGGTCAGCATTCTCGTCCGGCATGTGAGAGATCCGGGTTAGTGTCCCAGTAGTGCAAGTATTTATTGTTCATCAATCTTTCTTGAAATTATATAGGTTTGTATTTACCTCTACGAGGGCTATTCAGGAAGTAAGGAACATTTTGGAATAAAAAACTAAGTACAAGAAAAACGTGTTATTATATACATGTGAAAGGGGGATTAAAATACTACTTTTCTACATAATCACCATACAAATTCAGGCTCAGTACGCTCCTCAATGGTGTCGTGATCTTATGCTAACCAGGTCTTCAGTTTTCGGAAACAAGTGAAAAACACTTAAAGCAAGATCAGGACTGTAAGAAGGATGAGGAAAAACCTTATCAGTTGAACGAGTTCAAGAGTTCTTGCGTACAGTTTGCCGTGTGAGATTGGGCATTGTCATGCAAAAAGCAAAATTTGGATGACAATTTCCTTAGTGCTTGTTTTGGACAGCTTTCCTAAGGCTTTGCAATGTTTGTGAGTACTGTTCAGAGTTTATTGTTACACCACGCTTAAGAAAATCAATAAGAAGAACATCTCACCTGTCCCAGAACACTGTTGCCATGATCTTCCTTGCCGACAAAGTTTGTAGACATTTCCTTAGTATTTTAGGAGAACTTGTGTGAAAACACTTCATGGCCTATAGTTTTGTCTCACAACTCACATATTTCACCCAGGTTTCCCCTCCTTTCTTGATTATATACAGTAGTGCATCACTATGACGGTGGTAGACTTCCAAAATGTCAAAAGCTGCCCCCATTCTTTGTTTTTTATGGTGATCTGTAAGCATTTTTGGCACCAATCTTGCTCAAAATTTGTGGTAGCCTAGCTTCTGTGAAACTTGTTGGAAACATAGAGAAAGCTCAGTTATTGTGAAACAGCGGTTTTCACGAATCTTTTTACTAACTTCAGCAATCAGACCGTTAGTCACAATGCACGGACGTCCACTCTGCTCTTGGTCATGAACGTTTTTTTCTGCAATTTTTAAACTAAATTAACCATTTCCTGACATAACTTTCAGTCATTACGGTGTTCCCATACACTTCACCATCCCCGATGAATTTCTATTGGTTTTAAGTTTCTTCCAAACCAAAAACTAATCACAGACCGCACTTCACAACTGGCGAGATATTCAGTTGCAGCACACGTTTCAAATTTGACCGTCAGACTGTGCGGAGATGTTCCCATTGTCCCAACTGGACGCTGACTGAGGTGTTGAGTATGAGCACAACTTATGCATGATTGGCATGCTCCTGGTGGTGTCAGGTGGAAATGTTCCTTATTTTCTTAATAGCCCTCATATTATATGATTCACATACCCGACAAAATACTTAATGCTTACTATATCAATCTCAGCAACTTTAGTGTACAAAAACTGAAGATAGCAACCATACCAACTGAATTGGATTGAAACATCTGAGTAGAAACGGTTACTTATTATAAATAACTGATTGAGTCATTGAGTCTCACAGGGCAGAAACTGTCTTTAGACCTCTGTCTAAACATAGAAATTTACGTCACTGAGTGTCTGTTATCAGAAACTTTAAAATTATACCTGAATCAAGTTTATTCAAAGAATTATGTAATATATGAAAATAAATAGTGACGGAAAGGCAAATTAATGGCTATCGGTTGATTTTCATGATAGGGGTTTTAAGAGAAGAAACTTAATAACTGATCTCTGAAAATTTCTAAATTCAGTTGCTAGCAAAACTACTTGATGTGTGTCTTAATAGTGTAATAAATAACTGTATGACTTTTATTTAGATATATAGTATTGAGTGTTTTTTAATCTAACATTGTAGTAATTGGCACAAACGTTTATTTTACAATTTTAAAAAAGTTAACTTTATTACATGTTTTTTGCAGGAGTCCCAAACGAAAACGAACGAGTACCGAGAGCTGGCGACCATGCTGCAGACATGGATTAGAGAGAAGTCTGCGGTGATGTCCGACCGCAGTTTCCCTTCCACACTCATAGAAATGAAGAAGCTGGCAGCGGAAAGTGCCCGGTTTCGCACCGACGAAGTGCCAGCACGCCAGCGAGACAAGACACGTCTGCAACAACTCTTCCGTGACCTCCAGGTAATGTGTGTTAAAACCGTATGCTAAAACTGCATTTTATATATATAAATTCATTAAATTTGTATAAGTGCCAATTGCCTAATTTAATTAAAATTAAATTATATATAAACAGGATGATGTACACTGTTCAGTTCCTGGATGATACGTGTACATTTTTAGGTTGGTTATAATAATAGTATGCTAATCATTTATTTATGACTGTCATTTAATGTATGTTTTGAACTTGGGAATAAAGCAACAATTTTGTTAAACACTATATTCACAAGATTAATACATCACATTTGTTGCCTAAAACAAGTTTGTATGAGGTCAGTCTTCCTTATATTATGAAGCCTTTCATTGTCTACCCTTTAATACCTTCTGATTTATGTTTCTAATGTAGTATATATTACAGGAATTAATTGCAACGATTTTACAACTAAATTCTGAAATCATAATCATGAGAACAATCAATTTATTTAGAAACTCATTCACAGTATACACAACAGTATTCCACAATGATACAATTTGTCTAGGAGAATGGTTGTCTATCTACATTCAAAGCATTTATTGTTAAAGGTTAAATAACCACAATTGCAACCCTTAGTGGGCAACATTAGAACTGGAATGACTTCACACAGCTACATTTTGTGGTAACACTCCAGATACTCAAAGTCAATTTTATTTCAAGTTTTAATCTTATAAGGGATTTTACAGTAAAAAGTAAGATACCTGTAAGATCTGAACAAAGTTTAGTAAAATACCTGAACAGTAAAAGTATGTTTACAGATAGTTATCATTTACAAATAGTTTGAAACATTTTGGTTATTACAGTAAAATTAGAAGTAATATGTCAAATTTTAAAATAAAACTATACAAATACAAGAGTTATGGGGTAAGATGTACGTTAATGTACCAACTACACAAGTATGAGTGGAAGTACAACAGTTACACAAATGGAATTTATTAATTACATAAAGTAAACATGACAGTCAACCATGGAAATAACAGGACTAATCTTGTTCAGGCAAGACAATAATGAGCAGCCAACTGTTCTCAACAGACTTAAGTTTGAATCGTCTGATTATATCCTAATTAATAATTAATAAATATCTGTCTACTGATGTGTTTAAATCTTTCCAATATCATGCATGTTGTTTGTCATTGTATTTAGTGTACTAAGGGTTTATGTACAAATATGTTATGGGATGCCGATCCTTAGTTATTCTCAACGTGATTTTAAATACCAGGCATGATATGATTCTTGGGACTGTAAAATGAAAGATTCTCAAAAAAAAAATTAGATTCAATTTAAGTTTTTACCATATAGTTAATGTGTTTTAATAAACAGTTTTATGTATTTCATTCCATCTATAGCTTTTGTGTTTTATTAAAAATTTAATAAACATATTGTGAATTACTTTAAATAATAGAACTCAATAGTTGTTCAGTTTACAAATTAATATGTAACAAAAAACTGAACAGGCAAATGTAAAAATGAAATGAATATTATTTTTTCAAGGAAGCAGAATTTAAAAAGTAAATGGTCAACTAATAAAATTATAAATAATTAATGAGTCTACCAGTTTATTGCTCTTTTGATGTTCATTTAGGAATAGTTTTAATAACCTTGATAAAAATGTTGGAAATTCTATATAAATCTTATTTGTGATTACAGAAATACTTTGAAGCGGTAGGAGAGGTTGATCTGGACCCGGAACTCCATGTGGATGTAATTGACCGCAACTGGAACCGACTTATGTTGGCGCACCAGGAGCGAGATCAGGCCATACAAGACGAAATCAAAAGGTAATTCTAGAATTGGCTCAGTTGTCTGTCACTTTAGATTCTCTGATGATATAATGAAACACATTTTCATTTGAATTGAAATTAAAAGTAAATCAAATATACACATCATATACATATACATTTATCACATCATATACGTTTAACTCTAAAAGGTCTGGTAGAATTAGCAATGAACTCAATATCACGTGGTTTGACCTAACAACAAGATTAAATCTATATAAACATGACACAAATCACTGCAACAATAATTCTAACTGTTTTTTTAGCAGTATATCAACATGGTTATTTAATTTATAGATTTTGAATGGGATACTGGATAAAGCTATAGGGTCAGATACTTTATAAACCTAATAGAGTCTTTCACTGACTGGGTGTGATATGACAGGCTAGAGAGATTGCAAAGGTTGGCAGAGAAGGTGCATCGGGAGATGAAGCGATGTGACTCCAGACTTGAAGACCTGGAAGGGAGGATACTAGAGGAGGCGAGGCGACTGGATAGGTTACATCCACTGGACGCCAAGCACAACGTTGATGTACTGGAGCAAGAGCTGAGGGCTGTTGAGGAGAGCATCCAGAGCATGTTTACTGATGTGACAACACTGCGGGAAGGCCGCTATCCCCAGGCCTCCGACCTGCACAAGAGGTCAGTGAACAAGATGATTACAAAATGACTAACAACAAGACAACATTCAAGCCTATTCTTTTAATGGGCTCTTGCTATATCGTGATTTGGATTGTTTATATTGATAGAACCCAAAATTATTGACTAAAAATCATTGCAGCCAGCATAGAATCTCCCAATAAATCTCAAAAAGAGTTATTTGATTATTATATTAAGAAGAAGGTAATTTATTAACAAGTTGTTAATGAGAATTATTTTAATATAGCAATTTAAACTTTTGTTATATAGTTCTATTTCTATATTCTGTCTATTTCAGACAATGATTATTTTTTTAATGTGAAACTGTTACTTTGTTACATTTTTTTTATGTCTTGAAGACAGAATGATTTGAAAACCAAATGGTGTAGAATTATTAATCCACACAAAATAGATGACAATACAACTAATAAAGACTCTAATGTTAATGTTATGCTGGTGTATAAACATCTTTTATTTCTTTGAAATGTAGATAAACTAGTTTGTGTTGACATTGTGATTAATCACGCTTTTACTCACGCCCAACTCAATACACCTGAGGTTATTAAAGTAACTTTTTACTTTACTTTCACCTGACCATGGACAAGAGTGAATGTTTTAGGGATTTGTTGTTTTAGGGATTTGTAGGAATTGGAGCAGTTATCAGATCCCTGAAGTCTGAAGGATTCTGCTATTGATACAAGATATGTTGACACAGGGTACAGAAGTTACATCAGCGTTGGGTGTCATTGCGCTCACTGCTGCACTCGAAGCTGATCACTCCACTGTCCACACTCAGTTTCCCTGTGGTGGAGGAACGCACCGTGACCAGACAGACGCACACTGTCATGGAGACTCGACTTGTCGACACAAACACACATTTCCGAGCACTGCAGGATGCCATTGAGTGGTGCCGCACAAAACTGGTATGTAGAACAGGGGCACTCCATGTAATATCTACAAAGATTCTCTTCTTTGTTCTTCAATAAATTCTGAAAAATGTACAGATGTACATTACATTTTTTCAACTCTCTGAACTCTATTTTTAGATAATTAGCTTTCTACAAGTTACTTATATACTGTTCTATATTAAACTTTCTCCATCATACTGTAGTATTGTTAAAAAACAATTAAGATTTGATTTCAGTTGAATTAGCTATTTTAAAAGACCCCTTTGAATCAAAAATTAGTTTTCTGAAAGTGTTCATTGGGGTTTTCTTAAAAATATATGTGTATGTGGTTTTTTTACTTTTCAACAATTTTTAATGTAAAGTACTCATGACTCCGGCTTTTTCCTGGAAATGTTATTTGCCGTTGAATTTTTCAATAGTAATGGACAAAATAATTTTTATTTACAAATTAATATAGTGTAATCTTTTACCAGAGTTGTACTTAATTTGTAACAAAAAGAGTTGGTATATTATGTTTTGATATAAAATTGTAAGTTGATTGTTGTAATAGAAACAAATCCAGGAGGCAGAGTATGGATCGGATCTCAACTCTGTACAGACAGAACTAGAAGTACACCAGCGCGAGCATAAGCTCATAGAACAGTTCCACTCCAAGGTGGAGCATTGCATCAGTGCAAAGGTGAGACTGTCAGTCTGGCAGGTGTCATTATTATGAAGGTGATATTAAACTTTGTTGATGGCATTTTGTGTATTTATAAAAGGAAATTAAATTTTTTATTTTCTAAATTCTAATTGAATTTAAAAAAAAAATACTCATCAAACTTAACCCTTTTAACCCCGGCCATTAAATCAAGTGATGTGCCAGAAATCCCAAGCCATTTTCAGACAAAATGTAAGGGTTTTGTAAAAAATTCATAACTCAGTTATTTTTTAAGATATTTAGGTAACTCTTTTTTTGTTTTACTTCTTTATACATGTAGCTTACAAAAATATACAAATAAAATTATTATTTTGAAAGTAATTTCTTTTACATACATATACATATATAAAAAATAAATAAAAATGAAAACATTTCAAGTTTGATCATGGAAACCATATAGATAAAAAAATATTTGACACAAAAATACCCATTTACCTTATGATATATTTAATCCTGAATACGGAAACAAAAATTATAGGCCTACCTTATATACAAGTGTAGTAACATCAATTTTTGTAAAGCCGTGTAAATTTTTCTTTTTGCCATTTCTGGGCAAGGCAATGTAACAAGACCTTTGAAATTCACAGTACTTAAAATAAACATAAAACCAAAGTTATTTCTGACAAAATAACTAAAACTGTTCATAATCTAAATTTTAAAAAAGTTTTAAAACAATATTTACATCACTACAAAATTCTTCCTCTAGGAGTAGGTCTCATTGCAACAGTAGGCCTACCAGATGATGTTCCTGGTTGAGCAACGTCCTCATCTGATGAATTTTCAAAGGGTTCAAAAGTTGGGTCTTCAACTATATCATCTAAATAAGTTACAGATAATTCACTATCACTTTCCTCTACTAATTCACCTTCTGATTCAGAAGAAATGTTTTCAAGATATCCATCACTCAAATCGTCGTCACTAATCACATCCACACCATTTGCAACTAGGTTACTAATTAGTGTATTTTCACTTACGGGAGACTTTGAACGATGTCTTTTACTCATTTTGAAATCAAACAAATAATAAACTAAACTTTAACTGCCTTACTTTACACTGCTTTAACCTAAAACTGTGAAGAAAACGGAATATTCACAACCACATGATATACAGCTGTCTGCAACAAGCGTGAGCAGTCAGTCGAGACGAACTGCAATTGCTCAGTCACAGACTGACAAAATACGAAGTCAAACCATTACAAACTAATATATTTCGATGCAAAATATCTTTGTGCACAAGTCTGTAAAATTTCAAAGCATTTGGTGAAATAGGTGGCCAGTAAAGTAATAAAAAGTGCACGTCCGCACTATACGGACGTCGGGAGTTGACGCCATTTTTACGACGTCCGTATAGTACGGACGTCGGGGTTAAAAGGGTTAAAGATATAATTTGACTTTAACAAAGAAACATACATAGATATAAAGGTTGAGGGTTAAAAAATCTGTACAAATGGGTATTATAGCTAGTGAAGTATTGTTACTTAACGCTTGATACCCCTTTAGCAGATTAATTATTAAGTTGGGAATCTTCTTCAGATGCACAGTAACTCTATTTAGCACTCTAAGTAAATAAATCTCTAAGATCTGATATCTATAATGTATGTATTTTTCAATGTGTTTTTTCCAATTTTTATAAGAGAGTAAGTGTTTTCCAATGAATAGTGATTTGACAAACAAATTTTTAGCCTGTAAGAGCGAGGCATACAATTCACGAATTCCTGTATGAAGTTTTTGTATGAAAATCACAAATGAATCATTACATTAAATAAAATTAATTTGAAATTTCTCGATGCTTTTGTCAGATAACAATAAAAGATTTTGATTTTTGAATCTTAAACTTCATGTAACAAACCTAGAAATATTAGTGATTGTAAAGGTTTAGATTAGTAAAAGATGTAATTTGTTGAATTATCAAGCCCTCATTGATGTGCCAATTTGCTATTGTGCAGTTGTAGAGTGTAGTAATATAAGTTAGTTTTGTTGTAGATGTTGAAGCCCTGTATTGGTTCTGCTAATTGTTACAGTTAAGATTGTAACATTGTAGAATTAGGTTATGTCCAACGTTGTACACCAATTTATAACTGTGACGTGTTTAGGTTAGTAAAAGATGTAATTTGTTGAATTATCAAGCCCTCATTGATGTGCCAATTTGCTATTGTGCAGTTGTAGAGTGTAGTAATATAAGTTAGTTTTGTTGTAGATGTTGAAGCCCTGTATTGGTTCTGCTAATTGTTACAGTTAAGATTGTAACATTGTAGAATTAGGTTATGTCCAACGTTGTACACCAATTTATAACTGTGACGTGTTTAGGTTAGTAAAAGATGTAATTTGTTGAATTATCAAGCCCTCATTGATGTGCCAATTTGCTATTGTGCAGTTGTAGAGTGTAGTAATATAAGTTAGTTTTGTTGTAGATGTTGAAGCCCTGTATTGGTTCTGCTAATTGTTACAGTTAAGATTGTAACATTGTAGAATTAGGTTATGTCCAACATTGTACACCAATTTATAACTGTGACGTGTTTAGGTTAGGTTACTTTCCACGTTATTGAGTGAATTTGTGACAGTGTTAATTTATAGTTTGTTGTGAAACAATATTGAAGCTTGATGTATTGGTGTAAAACATTCATAAGGCTCCATATTGGTAGATGCCTATGTATTGGTGTTTTACTCAGTATAGATGTAAATGTTGAAGTTTATGTACTTAAGTTTTTTAAAATAATACTTAGACAAGATTCCAGAATAATGTCTTCTCAGATCCTCATTGTACACTTGGTGTTCTAACAGAACAACTTCCACGGAGACGAGCTGGCGTTGTACACGCAGCACCTCAACGCATTGCAGAAGCTGTACGCAGAGCTGTTGACCACAAGCAACAAGCGGCTATCAGACCTGGAAACGTTGCTAGACTTCATTCAGTCTGCCACCAACCAGCTGGTGTGGCTCAACGAGCGTGAGGAGACTGAGGTCACCCGCGACTGGAGTGACAAGGAACTCAATGTGCCGGCACTAGAACAGTATTACGAGGTGAGCTAACAACTATGTAATATTAAATTCTGTTTATACCTAAAACTGTGTACCAAAACTGTATAAGTCAGCATCATATCAAGTTGACAAGTGAACATATCCTTTATAAAGATATTTACAAAAGTAACTAAATGTCTTCATAAAACAAAATTTTACATTGTTGATGATGTAGAGAGAAAATAAATACCATTAATTATTACTACACAAAATTTTGTATATATAAAAAACACATTTACTACTATTTAACTCTGTATATCCGTTGATTTGGACTGCCCACTTAATCTTATTTGTTTTAGTACGTGAATTGTTTGTTTGAAGTTTGTTTTTGACAATGGAAGAATTGTACATTTTGTATCATGATTTTTTTGTATCATTGAACGATGGAAATTGTTTGGAAAAATCATGTTTTCTTCACAGTACGTAAATAATAGAGTATCAACATGATTCATATACCATTGGAAGGGTATAGAGTTGCTGAACACAGCATTGTTTTTTTTATTGTTCTGTGACAGCGGAGTAATTTTAGAATGACCTTGATGTCTTCATCTTTTTCAGAGTAATTAGTATATATTAAATATGGATAAAATTTGTAACCTTTAGATTATTATAAAATTTTACAAAAATACTTAAAATTTAAAGTAATGAATGTAATATTATATGATCTTATGGTATATTTCTTACAGTTTACTTACATGAAACTTTGATAGGCACCATTTTGTTCCAAGTATAGTAAAAAAACATGTATTTTTATGTTCTTGTAATATTTTTGTCTGTTTTCCAAGCATACTTTTGGATCGGGATATGAGGTTAGTTGTGATACACTTGTAGTTTGTTTAATTATTCTTTACTTACTTTAACTCCTCCACAAAGAAAACTCCTAAAAATCCTTTAAAATTCTAATGTAAAAGTAGCCCACTGGTATATAACTCAATCATGGTTTCCAATTTTGACTCAGGAATAAGACAGAAATGTTGTACTTGAATTATATCTGTTGAATTTACATACCTATTAATATTTCAGTAATAATTTGTAAGTGTCCAAAACAAACTCTAATATATATTAAATATATTACAGAAACATATAGCTTCTAAACTTACTGTAGTAGGTAATGAAAAAAGTTACACAAGTCTAAAGTTTCATGTAAATCTTTTATGATATGTGATTATCATTCATAGTATGAAACATTCTTCTTACATGTTAATTGTTAAACCTTCAGTGTAAGGTGTCTTAATAGCAGGTTGTTATGAGAGAGTCTAAGCTACACCAGACCCTATTATATAAAGAAGAACAAAATTTCATTAAAAATTTTAGGTTTGGTTTTCTTTCATCACTATATTTATTATTATTATTTCAGTTGCATTTTTAAATTAAATATAATTAAAATTTAATTAGTAGTTTTATTTTGTAATCTATAAACTCAATTTTGATACTCATCCTTAGCCTTGATTATAACCCTTAAAAGAGCTGCACTAGGTTATGTCCGTAACAGTGAAATTGCAATAAACGAGTTATACAGGAATATCTATATTGTCTTATTTTGGTTTATTGTGTACATTACTTTTGGAAAGCAAATTGGATTGCGTGTCGTGTGAAAAATAAATCAATAAGCCAGTGCTATTCTTTTGATATTTCTTCTGACAATACGTGGCGCAAGTATATGTGTGAGATATCCATACATAATAATTTTAAAAATGTTTGTCTGCTTGTTATTTTTCCTTCCAAGAAACAGAAAATAAGCTTATCGTTGTCAAAAACAGAATTATTTTTTTAAATCTTCCAATGCACGTTAATTGAAACCAGGCCTTATTTTCTTCAGTGCTTATGGGTTAATGTTTATGACACTTTTTAAGTTGGAATATATCTGTAACAAACTTGGATTCGAGTTTAGGGCAGAATTTAAATCACTGCTAATTTCAGATTCACTTATTTAAAGTAATGATTGACAAAAAATGTTGGGACTTTTTGGGACTGAGATGTCATGAGTAGAAAAAGGAATCCAACTCCTACTATGAACTAGAAAAAGTTATTTATTTTTGTTCTCCAAAAGCAAAGTGGTGTCCATTAATCTATTTTGGATTTATAACGGCATTTCTCAATAACAAATAGTTTAAACCTTTTATTACCATTGTCCTGTTTACTGGATGTTCTAAAAACTATGCCTAAAATGCCAATGCCCAATTAACTGGACATCACAAAAGAAGTCTATAAAAATTTTAAAGTAATAATAGTTTAGAAAGTTTAAGAAACATTTTTAATTTGTAAATAATGATTTTACATTAAAACCATTACAGTGAATATGTATAAGATTGTATTATAATAATCAGAAAGTAGTGAAGTTTGTTATTTCATCAGTGCTAAGTTAGTGGTCAAAGTTTTGAACCTTTTGTAAGTAGGACTGCTTTAAAATCTTGATAACTAAATTTATCATGTACAGTTTATTTTTATTTGTTGTACTGTTGTCTTTATTTTATCTTTAACTTTGTTTTGTGTAAAATCATGAGAAGATTGTAAGGTTTTAACAATTATGTTGGTTTTTAAATTTAATAAGATTAAATCACCTTAAATAATAGAAGGTCTAGATAAAAAAACAAAATACTTTTTTACGTTAGTAAGTTTTTGTTCAACACTACAAAATATTTATAAACATTTCACTGTGAAATTTCAACAGAGTATTTATAACTTAATAGTCTTTACAGTAAAGCTAATGAATAGAGCACATATAGTTTTTAATCACCATAATGTCTGAATGGAAAACTAGCATCTTTATCATATAAGTAAAATGTTTGTAATAAACAATTATAGTTATATGGAGTAAGGCTATTTTTAGTATTTCATTCAAATAGACTTTTTATCTTATTAGTTTTTAAAATCATTAATTTTTGGGAACTAATTATAGAAATAAAAATTATTTACCAACACATTGCAAAATAGAAACCCTCTGGCACTGGCAGGTGCATACTTGTAATAAATGATTAGCACTTGAAGAAGACAGATAAAAAAATTCCTGTGGCACTAAAAGGGTTATAAAGGTTTTATATTAAAAAATGTGAATTTCTTATTTTCTGATAGTTTTAATCAGAGTTGAACTTGGGATTTGTTACAGTCGCTAATGAGTGAGCTAGAAAAGCGAGAGATCCAGCTGAGTGCAGTGCAGGATCGTGGAGAAGCCTTGCTGCTGCAACACCATCCTGCGGCCAAGTGTATCGAGGCGTACATGTCAGCACTGCAGACTCAGTGGGCGTGGCTGCTGCAGCTCACATTGTGCCTTGAGAAACATCTGAAGCACACAGCATACTACCAGCAGTTCTACCGAGACGTCAAGGAGACGGAGAGTTGGATCAACAAGTGAGTAGCTCAGCAATGTGGAATATGCTCAGCATCATGTAGCATGCTTTTTTACCTCGAGTGATTCATTATCATGCTCTGAGTGGCTCAGTAACGTGAAATATGCTCAGCATCATGTAACATGCTGTTTTACCTCTTGAGTGATTCATTATCATGCTCTGAGTGGCTCAGTAACGTAAAATATGCTCAGCATCATGTAACATGCTGTTTTACCTCTTGAGTGATTCATTATCATGCTCTGAGTGGCTCAGTAACATGAAATATGCTCAGCATCATGTAACATGCTGTTTTACCTCTTGAGTGATTCATTATCATGCTCTGAGTGGCTCAGTAACATGAAATATGCTCAGCATCATGTAACATGCTGTTTTACCTCTTGAGTGATTCATTATCATGCTCTGAGTGGCTCAGTAACGTGAAATATGCTCAGCATCATGTAACATGCTGTTTTACCTCTTGAGTGATTCATCATCATGCTCTGAGTGGCACAGTAACACGGAATATGCTCAGCATCATGTAACATGCTGTTTTACCTCTTGAGTGATACATCATCATGCTCTGAGTGGCACAGTAACACGGAATATGCTCAGCATCATGTAACATGCTGTTTTACCTCCTGAGTGATTCATTATCATGCTCTGAGTGGCACAGTAACACGGAATATGCTGTGTATCACTTGGTGGCTCAATATCATCCAGTATGCTGTGATCTGTGTAACTCAGTGGTGCCGATTGTGCTATTTATCTGTGATTGACTCAGTATCATCTAGTATGTTCTTTTACCTCTTGAGTGACTCAGATATCATTTAGTATCTCTGAGTGAGTCAGTAGTATAGAGTATGCTGCTAATCTTGTTAAATGTAAAGTGGGTTCTTAAAACTTAAATTTGTAGAACATAATAATGTCAGACAGGTTTATTGACAGGAAACCAGGACCTATCTGTTTGTTTTAATAACTAATCAATTACTTTCACATACAAATTTTGCTGAAATGTTTTGAATGACTGAGTTCATTAAGTATAGACATTTTTCATTAATTTGTTAATCTGTTAATAGTTGTATGATCTGTGTTATAAAACATGAATGTCCATGTTCTCTTCAATACATTTTTTAATAATACATACATATATACACCTAATAAATAAATTCCTAGAGCTTACATGATTGTCTAATTTTAATCAGAATGTTCAGTTTTATATCTTGCTGTTAAAATAATAAATATTGTTACATTGGTCTTATGGGTAACCATGATAGCAATGAGAAAATACTAGAATAAATAAATCTAAACAAACTTGATACACCCATAAGAGATTCAAACATTTGACATATTAATACATGTAGCCTAACTATCCCAACACATCCAATATCATTTTATAGTGACTTTGTCGTATAGTAGAATATTATTATTTAAACACTGATATGAAATCTAATGAATAAAGTTACTTTGTGACATCTATGTAATAAATTTTAGTATTATACCAGATATACAGCATCTATCCTTGAACAAAATATAAAATGTCATCCTTTTATGTTATACTTTGTGAGTATTCTAAAGATTAAGATGGCTGGGTAGATTAAGCCACATACTCTAAAAGGCTGTTGTGGTTGCAGGAGAGATGAGCTGTTGAACTCAGTGTACAGCAACTCAGAGTTTACGTTGGATGAGGGTGAGCGACTGCTGAAAGGCATGCAAGAGCTGCGGGAGGAGCTGAACACATACGGCGAGGTGATAGCTACATTAGCTGAGCGTGCACAGAATGTGGTACCACTCAAGCAGCGCAGGGCTCCAGTTGCTAGGCCCCTCCCCGTCCTGGCCGTCTGTGCATACAAACAAGACAATGTGAGTATATTAGAGCAACGCCCACTACTTTCTTATAAATGTTATAATTCTCCTCCCTCTCCGCCCCCACAATTTTTTATCTCTTCAATTTTGGGAAGGCATTATTTCATAAATAAAAATCAAAGTAAAGTTTTGCAAGTTTTATTTGTCCACAGTTCTTACAATTATTATGTTTCTCAGAGTTATTTGAGTATTGTTTCAGTAACTATGGGTTCCTTTTGTGCTCCTCTATATTGCATATCGATATTTAACTTAATAGACAGATATCGTCTTTTAATTTCATATATATAAATTTCTTTTGTCCGAGTTCCTTATTCTCTTATGTGTACAGACTCTGTTTATGAAAGAAAATGTGTCATAAGATTTGTGTTAAGGAATAATCATGTGTTGTGTAAAAACTCTTGGAAGGATAACAGTTATTTTCTCTGGACAGATTGTTATTGAGAAGGGAGAGCAGTGGGTGCTGCATGATAACTCCGGACGAGTCAAATGGCGTGTCTCGAATGGCAGTAACAGTTCCGACTGCAATGTCCCTGGTGCTGTATTCCTCATCCCTCCACCTGACAAGGAGGCGCTGGATGCTGTAGAGCGACTCAAGCGGCAGTTTGAGCGTAGTCTCGCACTCTGGCAACGCAAGCAACTCCGCATGCGGCAGAACATGATTTTTGCCACCATTAAAGTTGTCAAGAGCTGGGATCTCGCACAGGTAAATGTTTAATAGGATTAATGAAAAATATTTGTCCTTATTTTATAAAATTGTTATTTTATCATATTACTCAATATTGTGTGATTAGCAAACTACTATATTCCTCACATTACAGTAGGAATATTATCTTTCTAAAAATATATAAAATTATGTAATATGAATTAGATTATTGTTAAAATTTAATTTGCTCTACAGTGTACCAGTCAAATTTTAATTAAAAATGTAAAACAGAGCGATAGAAATTATCTAAAAGAAGAGATTTACAGACTTAAATAACAATATTGCACTTTCACAGGTGTAATTTAAGAATAAAACCAATTTTTACATATCAAAATATTTATATATTTTACCACAGGTGTATTCAATACAAAATATAGGTAATTTAGCTTAATTTTTAAGCTTAAAAAAAATAATAATCTCTTAGTAAAATTCTCAATAAATTGTTTTAAATAAAGTTTTAATTACAATTTATTGTGTTGTATAATTTTTTTTCTTGAGCATTTTTTATGCTTTTTAATTATAAATAAAAATCTAATTTTCCCACCATTATTACTTTGATTTACTTATTTTTACATGTTACGTTTTAAGTGAATTCTTTTAGATTTTAACATGTTTACAAAATAAAGAAAAATGATTTGTCAGTTAATAAGAAACGTTATTCTTTAGTTCCTAGCCATGGGGGCAGACCAGCGCAATGCAATACGTAAGGCTCTCAATGAGGACGCTGGCAAGTTGCTTGCAGAAGGAGATCCAGCCGATCCACAACTGCGTAGACTCAAGCGCGAAATGGATGAAGTCAACCGACTCTTTGATGAGTTTGAGCGCAGGGCTCGTGCTGAAGGTAACAACTAACTTTCATTTCTATACTGTATTTTAATTTAGAAGTTTACAAAGTTTAATACTATTGGTCACCACAGTATAATAAAATCTCAAATCATTTTCATGGTTTTTCATCAACAGAGGAGGGAAAGAACGCCATGCGCCTGTTGACTGAGCAGCTGTCAAACCTACAGGCGAAGCTGGATGAGGCAGAGCACACGCTCAACCTGCGCCTGACTGCACCTGTGCCACGTGACCTTGACTCTCTGGAGCATCTGGTCATACAACACAAAGATTTTGAGACCAACCTCAAGGTAACTCAGCTTGAGATAAAATTTTGTCTTTGATGAAGATTTTCATTCACAGCCTACTGTAAGATACAAGTTATTGTTGATATTGACAATGAACAAACAATAAATAAATTAAATATGTCTGTAAATTTATTCACTGATTCACAAATTATTTTCACTAAATTCTAAAAGTTACAAAGAATTGGTAAATAACCATCCAGGCCCAATAAAATAAAACATGTTTAATAGTTTGATGAAAAGTGGTAGCGAACATAAGAGGACTTAACTCTATTAATAGTCATAGCCTGCTAAAGATTGAAGAGTTCTTCTGATCACATCTTTTAAAGGTCAGTAGGTTCATAACATTCTGTATCTATAATGATGGTATGATGTTACAGAGCCTGACCAGTGAGGTTGAAGCTGTCCAGTCCACATTCCGCTCGGTCACCCGTAAGACACCGCAGATGCAGGCCAAAGTAGACAAGGTTCTGGCACAGTGGAATTCCCTCTGGAACTCCTCTCATCTCTACATAGAGAGGTATTCCACTCTGGCTGTTTCTTTTCCTTCAATATTAATTTCTTTTACATTACCATTAATTGTCGGTTTCTAGATGTGAGTATTTTTGTTTAACCTGAGCTGTGTCAAAATGTTTGTAAAAAATCGCAAACTTTTATAAGCTTAGTTTAGTTTCTAAGGTTTCAGGCTTAAGAAAACATGAAAACCAAACAAAACGGAATGAAATTAATTATATGGGATATTTTTTTAGATCAGTCTAGGAAAGAAATGGAAATTAAAACAATAGCTTGGATGAAATAATAATATCCATGACATCACAAAAGTATTTATTGTGAAAAGGTAGAAAGGTACAAGGAATTGAGAATTTCGCATTAAATACTGAGTTTTTTTTACTAACTTACAAAACTTGATACCAGCATCATGTCATGGGCTAAGTGGGTATTGGTACCTCATGGTAACAATATGTAACATTTTATAAAAAGAATATTAAACCACGAAATCAACGAAAAACTACAATTGACATTACTAACCAATTTGATTTGATAGAAAATGATCTCAAATGCTATTTTGAGAGTTGATGAGGGTAACTAATACATAACATGATATGACAGAAAATTGGTGTAGGGGAAGGAAATTTGGGAAATATGTACAGAGTATGTTGATCCTATAAGGGCAGATTTCTAGGGTGTGTAATGAAGGTAAAAATACAGGGCTGTGCTCTAATTATTCTTTCAATTATACACTCATTAGTGTTGATGCAAATGTTAAGAATCAAAACTCATTTAGTTGGAAATTCAAAACATTATGTATTTATACAGAGAATTTTCCTAAAAAGCATCATTGGAGTTTCCCATTTGATTAATTTACAAGACAGAAAATACATTGTGCGTTATCTAAAAACATAGAAACTCAATTTTTTCAATATTACATGTAACGGCTTTAAAAAAAACTATGGTTTATATTAAAACTAGTTAAAATTAAATTATATCCTTCAGGAAGATTGGGGGTTTCTTGCATGTTCTGGAAACCAATGAAATTGTACAGCTGTTTCAGAATTTGTTTATTACAACACGTTAATAAATGGTGTCTCTATCAAAATTATATGGTTAGAAAAATTGTTAAAAAATGTTTATGGAATACTAAAGGCATCTTAGTATCAAGGAAAAAATTGAAAATGTACCACAAACAAGCAAAACTGTATAATGATCAAAGTCTAAACATGGTTTAACAATCTTACAAATGAATATAACGTAAATTAATTAGAGTAGCAAAAGCATACAGAGCAAATAAAGACTGCTTTAGTGACAATCTTTCAAAAACAGCTTGGAATATAATAAATAATGAGAACATTTTTTTAAAATTCTTTGTCTATTCAACCTACAGTTGATGTAACTGAAATTAATGAGCTTTTATGTGTAGCAAATGCTTTAAATAATTGTTTTGTTACCATCATGGAGAAAAACTCATCCAATTATAATGTGAATGTGACAAATAAATACAAGTCCAGTTTCATCAAAGTTACTAATACCAGTGACTATCAGAATTATTGTTATCAACTATTTAAAGCTTGAGTTAAAAAATAATCAACAGATATTAATGGGATTTTAATGTGGCTGGTTAAAGAATGCTCAAGACATATTATTGAACCCTTGACTAAATTGCTAAATGTTTCCATTCAAACAGGAGTTTTCTCTGGATCCCTAAAATACTCAAAAGTTACCCCAATATTCAAAAAGGGACATCCAATGGAAGCTACAAACTATCGCCCTGTTTCCGTATTTGGCAAAATTTTTTTATAATCCATTTTTGGGATATCTAGAAAAATAAAAAATTTTATTAAGGCTTTAATTTTGGTTTAGGCAAGGAAAGTCAACAATTGATGTATCACTCTTAATGGAGTTAATGGTGAAAGGATTAGAAAGACACCAAAATACAATTGGCATTATCCTAGATCTATCGAAAGTGTTTGATTCTGTAAATCATCAGACCCTTTCAATTATTCTTCAAAGCTATGGTATACTTGAAGTGCCACATAGAAAACCAATACGATGAATATCTAACCACAGAGATGCCTAACCAATAGAATTTAACAAGTAACACTGATAGAAAGTTAACACTTTCAATTAAATTAGAATTTATTGTTTCTTGGCACAATATTATTTCTATTGTATGTAAATTATTGCAATTCATCCTTTACATTTGCAAATTTAATTCTATATAAAGATGATATAACTCTTTTCTTTAGTGAAAAATCATGAATGATTTAGAACTGGAAACTCTTATAGACTTAATTTCACGTGCATAAATTTTCTTTGATATTGATTTTAAAATTAATATAGCAAAGAATAAAGTCATAAAATTATTTAGTTCCCATGTTCCTGTTGAGGACACCTACTTTAATGGTGTGATTGATCAAACTATAATTGAGGATTACATCAATAATGTTTGTTCGAAAGTCTCTCCTGGATTAAATGCATTAAGAAATCTAAGAAAATATTGACTGCAACTGTGTTAAAATTGGCCTATTATGATCTTATATATCCTCGCTTATCATACAGTGTTGCTATTTGAGAATGTTGTAATGTAAATCAGTTTCAGAGACTTTTTGTCTTACAAAACAAGTCCATACAAACAATTACAAAACTACACTTTAAAAAGTCATGTAAATCTGCTTTTAAATAATTAAAAATTCTGACCTTGTCTTGTCTATATTAGATTCAATATTGAGTTCAAAATTTAAATGTAAATCATTTGAGGGGATTACCACGATCACAGCACACAATATGATCAAATCTCTAGACCTCTGCAACACAGACTCAATTTATTTATACATTTTCTGTTATAAGCAGGTACAAGGCTTTACAAACTCAGCTTTTACAACAAATTTCTAGAATGTATTAATTTAGAAAGCAATGAAAATCATTCAAAAGAAACCTGAAAAATTATTTGTTATCCAGAGCATTCTACACAGCTCATGGAACATAAAGTAGTATAAATAACTAAATTTAAGATTACAATTTTATGGATATTATTCAAATTTTTATCTAAAATCATTTGGATACTTCCAAGGCTATACTCAATTATACTAAATTTTATTTATTTTTTAATATTAAGATATTTATAGAAAACACATCATGTAAATTTTAAAATTGTTTGTATGCAGTTTTAACATTGATGGCACAACTTAATGTTGTTATATAAATAAAATATTTTTATGTGTTGAAAATTATGTAATCTCTAGAGAACTGTTTCTCAAAAGTTGTGTGTTTAAAACAAAAATTTTTTGTTGAATAGAAGTCATATTTTGACTTCCAGTAGATCTTTCATGTGTACTGAAACTGGTGCTTATTACCGTAATAGAATAAAATGGTACGGTTCTTTTTTTTTTGTAAACTTTGTTTTTTCCCTAACAGGTTAAAATGTGTGGAGATAGTTCTAACTGGCCTAGAGGATTGCAACAATGTCTTGTCAGAATTTGAACTGAAATTGGCTGCTTTTCAAGAGATGCCATCCGAACTTGACAATTTGAAGACTGTAAGTAGCTCTGTATGCACATAATATATTTTATTGCAAAGTATGGATCATACTCATATGGACAACGTATGTGTGTTAATTACTTATAAGACAACTCACCTGGCAGGTACACGAACAGCTGGTTTCGCTGCAGAAAGAGGTGAGCGCCACACAGCCAGCCATTGATCAGCTGATAGACGACTCGCACAATTGTCGCCGGCTGGTGGAGAAGTCACGTGCACATACACACCGCGGTGGTGCACACATTGACTTGGACCGTGTGGATACAGACGTTACACGCATCACCCAGCGATGGAACAACATCTGCTCCCAGCTTCTTGATAGGTCAGTAGATGAACCTTTCCTGTACAAAAATTGGCAAACCAACAAGAAAAAAGTTTTGTTCAAAAGGAATCTTTTATTTATATTATCAGGTCTATCAGACAAATTATCTTCAGTACTAAAATAATTTAATAAGATTAAACAAAATTAAACCGTCAAAACTTTTTCTGAATATTAATTACCATAATAATTATAATTAATTATTAGTGGTGTTTAATTATTATAAAATAATTAATAATAATTTAATATGGAAAATCGGGACATTTTGTTTTTTATGAACTGAACTAATTGACCACTGAACTATAGACCACCACACATATCAGAAATCTCTGATAGTTTTAAGATAACCTCAACGTACCAGTTGTCTCTGATGATTTCAGTGCTAGGACTATATATGACCTAAAAACTTTTGCTGAATACAGTTTACTTCCTGAAAACATGATAAGTTTATAGTCCATAGTATTTCAACATTAATGTTCTTAATTACTGATGTTTATTGAACAGGATGCGAAACTGTGAGGCCGCCTTCAACCTGTTGTCAAAATTCAAAAACTCATACCAATCCGAGGTGACGATCGTGGATGAGAGCTACGAGAAACTAAACAGCATCCCACCAGTGCAGGTGAAGGAGACCGTCGACCTAACCAAGGTAAGAGCCACAGGGAGGTAAGAAACCGACATTGCTGCGTAATGGTCACCGTCAAACATACTCGCACAGTAGCATGTGTAACGTAACACAATGTTAACGTAACAGTGTAAAGAAAACATGTGGCCGGACATTTAACATTAACATCGGCCACAGTAGGATTGTTGTTGCATTTCCAGCATTTATCATAATGAAATTATGTTAACCTTCCAGTAAGGTGGCAGGTCGTAGATTTGGTGGAAGAATCAAATCAGTGAATCATTTGTGCATTTGATTCAAAGCAAAATCATTGCATTTTCTATTTTCATATCATTACTTATTATGTACAAAAAATTGTATTTGTAATTTTATATATATATATATTTAAATTTAATCTTCAATACTAAAATAATTTATTAACATAAAAAAATCAAGTCAATAAATTCTTTCCTGAATATTGTGACCAACAATTAAAATACGATAGAACTCAGGTGTTCTGTTATTGAATTAAACTAATTGGTCCACTGAACTAGATAACTCCAAAATACGACAACCCCCATGTATATATATATATATATATATATATATATATATATATATATATATATACATTGGTATGAGTACAAAATAATATTATAAAGTTGTAAAATCAAGTATTGGTAATTATTATTTAAAAGAAAAGGTTTTACGTTTTGCTTATCTCATGAATGAACAACACAGATGAATAAAAGAATTTTAGTTTAACAAAAATAAAGTACACTCCACATCATAAATAAAAGAAGTAATTTTTAAAATACAACATTTTAATGCATTTTGTATACTTGGCTAATACAAAACTTTGCTCTATACAGTATTGTAACATTATTAGGCATGTTGAATGTAAAAATAATCAACACAATATACATGTAATACAAGTAATATTTCCAATTTCACTGTTGTAAACTCTGTGACGAATCACATATCACACCTCATACATTCATTTGTGTTTTGATCTCAATATTGAAAAGCCTTATTGAGTACATGTTTTTGTAATAGAAAATTGTCATGAGTGTAATATGGTGAAGGATATATTTGAGAGGTTACAAGTGAGGTGTGAGGTGACGACTCAAAGAGTTTTGCCACTGGGCACTAACACTAACCTAACCTAACATAACCCTGGTTACATAGACGCTGTACACCTCCGTGCTGGAACGGGCGCAGCCGATGGAACAAGTCAACCTAGATGGTGGCCGGTTCATACGAGAGGCTAAGGTGAGTGTACTGTACATATTTTGGGGACTTTATACGTGTGTCTGGGTCTTGGCCAACTTGACTTTCATGTTCTGAGAATGTTTTCTTGGGTCTTCTTTTAAAACACTTACAAGAGCGATGGTACTGATTGAGGAACAGAAAATCAAAACGTAATTATTTTTTTATAAATATGATCAGTTGTCATTACAAAAATAACTATTTCAAATTTACAAGGTAATTCTGATTATCTATTGATTTGTTCTACAACATAATGACTATAAAAAAAGAAATATATTAAGATTAAAGATTAGATTAAGATTAAAATATTATCAAAAAGGTTAGGTTTAAAACATTTTGGATGTGGTAATAATGGTGTGGTGACATATTAAATGTAAAACTAAATTACATTTTCCGGTTTCCAATAGTTATTACTTTATAAATGTGTAAATTGTTCAGATGAGTATGGGATTATAAAAATTATATAAATACTTCAACTGTAAAAGGGATTTTTATAATTGCCAGACTTCTTTCAAAATAATATGAAAATATAAATATACTAAAGATTTGGTTGGCACTTTTAATATATAGAGATTTCAAGATAATTTGTTATGTTATCAAAGTTAATTTTCTATGTATTTATAGAAGATTTTAGTACACTGGGAAAGAATCACCTGTAGTGAATGAAATATTGGTTTTGCATAAAAATGAATATTTTGTGTACTTTTTTAGTGTAATGTGTTGGCCAAACTCAGTCATCAACACAACTTTTAATTTGTTATTTGGGTGTTCCTGCCTGTAAATAAAGGCTGGGAGTGTTATTTATGGGTTTTTGTTGTAGATTAAAGGTTTTGAAATAAATGTTTGTCGTAGGTTATTTGTTATTTACCTATGTTATTTGATTTATGGTGTTGGGGTAGTTTTTGTTCTGGGATTTCACAGACAATCGTTCGTTCACACCATTTTTCTTCTAGTACTCTATTGTGTATTGTATGTGGAAATAATCGTACTCAAAATTTACCATCAAATGAGATAAAAGAGCAATAATTATTAATATTCAAAATTGAATTTTTATTGTCATATTTAGAAATTCTTTCTCTTTGAAACTTTTGACTACAATAATTCCCACATACACCTATTGGAGGTATAATATTCATAGGAATAGATTTTGTTGAAGCACTGATATGGATAAAATTTCACAACAGAAACGATATAACATCAATGTATTGGCACGACGTGTATATACCCTGTGTTGTTGGGGTGGGCCTGGTGTGCTCGCCGATACGCCAGGACACGTAACAATGTAACAGTGCAAACTGCTTGGATACGATAACGTAACGTAACTTAACGTATGGAGAAGGTTTAGTGCCTAACCATAACCTAACCTTAACACCCCCCCTCCCCAAGATCTACGATGCGGGGCTGGCTCGCTACGCCGAGTGGTTGACAGAGGAGGTGCACCCGAGCCTGGACGCTGGTTCACGGAAACATGCACGGCGAGAGAGCGGGGCAGAGCTGGTGGTGCGTGAGCTCGACGTGCTCAACCACAGATACGACAAGCTGCTGGAGATTCTGTACGAGCGGCTACAGAGACTCGCACGGACCGACCCACAGTTACAAGTGAGTTGTGGCTACATACTCTCAATTATCTCCGTCTATTATAATTCAATGTGTTTTTCTCAGAGCGTTACAGTACTCACTTATGTTTCGTCTGAGGGGCTAAATTTCATCGCAATTACTAAAAATAATCAAAGATTTCACCATTCTAATAAATATTAAAATCATAAAAAATAAATATTAAAGTCAGTCGTAGGTGGTTAGTAGACGAGTGAAGACGTATTGTGACCTGTATTCCGTAGTTTAGTTTTAATGATTAGTGTTTGGTATAGTTTTGTATTAAGTGCATGTCTTTAGAGTTAGTGAAGTTGACAAACAACATGTAGGTTGTGATTCCTGACTTAGGCGTGCCACAACGCTTTAGTAAGATTTGTTTATTTTAACCTAGTTTGTAATTATGTATTAGGTTAGTTCTTTACCTGAAGAAGAGATCAGATTGCAGATCTCGAAACGTAGTGTTACTGTTTTCTTGTTTCACTGAACGGTGACAAATGTCCGGAAAAATCCTGTTTCCTTCACAATCCTTCCATCGTCAAAAATAACCTTCAAATAAAGAATTAAAATCATATTCCTTTTTTTAAGGATTTATTGGGTTTTCATATGCATCAAGTTTTTTGAAATCCTAGAAACATTGTTTTACTTGTATATGGTATCACTAAATTCTCAGCCGACATCATACTAAAATAACAGCTGATAAAGTTTTGATAATAAGCATAGAAAACTTTTCCCCACAAATTCGTTTTACAGCTTGTCAATTTCATGAATTAGCTTGCAGACTCAACATTTAAATCAACTCTTTCCCTACAATAAAATTTATTTTTATATGACTTAAGAACCTAGTTAGAGTTTATATTGATAAGTAAATTATATTTATAATTTCACACAATTTTAGATATTGTGTGCATTGAAATACCATAAGATATCTTATGATAATTTGGGGATTACCATAAGAGCTACAAAAGACAGTACAAAGTGAAAGATGGCAGCATTGCTGCTCATCAATGTAAGACAGTGAAAAGTAAGAGGTTGCGACATTGGTGTTCATCAATTATAGTAGTGCAAAGTTATAGAGATGGCATCGTTGGTGTTCATAATCGTAATTTTTAGTGCTATTGTTTTTAGTATCTCTTGAAGCAATAGTTTTTTTTTAGTTTGGGTAAGTCTAAAACAAATTCAATCATGCAGTCAAAATCTTGATGGATTCTGAGAACAAAGTACACCTGTTTTAATGAAATTCAAAGAATTGTTATCATCTGTGAACAAATGAAAGACTGATCAAACACTGATTATGTACTCAAGTTTTCAAAGAACAAGGAAGAAAGTGTGAATCAAAAAAGACAAAGTTTGTTTTTTCACCCAAGAATGATGGAATGATTGTTTAAGAATTTAAAGTAATAATGACTGAATAATTGGTTGTTAGAAAAAAAATGTTAACCACTGGCCACCAAAATGTTCTGCTACAAAACACACAGCTCACTCTGGTGTTATAGCCACAAAACTTTCTTTACCAGATTTGGCTCTTCTAAATTTTCTACCTGTTGCCAATATAGAGAAATGGGTTCCTGGTAATAGATTTTGTTCAAATAACACAATTGTGAAAACAAATTGTGATTTTGTGGAATTGTTCCATTCCTATTAATTTTGGGAGAGTAAAAATATTTGTCTATGTTTCAGAAAAAATGTGAAAGTGTAGGAGAAAACTACATTGAAAAATACAGTTTATTATAAAAAATGTAATGTTTTCTGGAATTAATTTTTAAATATCCCTATACATATACGCATCATGTTTTCAAAGTATGCAAAGTAAAGAAAGACCTGTGATGACTCATATGATACTCTTGCCAAGAGGTACCCTAACAAAGGTCACATACTATAGACTACTCATGAATCTGTAAATGTATGAAGAAAATATTTCTTATATCTTTGACATCTAATTTAATTTTACTCATATGTTTAAATAAATAAAACATAACCAAATTAATACAATATTACAATACCTTAATATGATCTTTATTTTGAAGAATCCATCAAAATAAACATATCCATCTAAATAAACCATTTTTATCTCAATCTCTGACAGCTATAAAACTACAAATCATGTAATTATTTTGTGCATTAAAGAATTTTATTGCACTCTCCAAAAACTTAATTTTGATTTGTTTTTTAATAGCCCTGAAAACAGCCAATACAAAAACTCTTTATGTCTCAAGAACTTGACTGGCTCTTTATAATACAAACAATGATGATGTGCTTAATATAAGACTACTTTTAGTTTACCTAAAAGTATGCTGGCACTGAAATTTTCACATTTTCAATTGTTTCTAAATTGAACTTATCTAAAATTTAGTGAATGTTTGTAATAAAGGTGATGAAATCAAGTGTAGCATTGATATCCAAAGAATCAATGCGTTAGGGTTAAGTAACTGACAGCAGTCAGGTTCAGAACTGGCCAGAACTTTTGTGACAGACTGTACCTGTGACATGGGCAGGGACTGTATTTGTGGGCCGAGGTGTGTGGATGTGGGAGGCAGATCACCTTCTGGCCCCTACCTTACTTACAAGACATGGCTCATTCATTCCTCTGCCTACCTAATTGGTGGCCTGTCCTTGTTATTTAAATTGTTGCTCATAGTTTCAGTTTGTTTTCTACTTTTAGTTCACTTACAATGGAGAGGTCAAATATTAAAAACATTAAAGTTTTGTTTTTGAATTATACTTTTATATATTTATGTAATTAATTAATTTATGTATTAGTTTCAGAATTTTTCACTGAAAGCAAAGAGTGGTTTTATTTATATTTTATGTTATAGGCAATTTTAAAACTCCGTAAAAATTGATACACTAATGTTTATTCTGTTCAATTAGATGTGAAGTTCAAAATAGTATGGTGCGAATTTGAAAAAAATATAATGCATTTGAATCACCCAATACATTTTTACTATCTAGAAAATGAACTTCCATTGATAAAAATGTAGGAATCAATATAATGATAATATGTACCAAAGATCAAAAGACTAAAAAAAGTATGATTCACAGGAGGACAGTCGTTTTTGTAACTGACTGTACACCTCTGCCCACTTCTCCCTTCCTCCTCACTTAGGTGTCATTCCTAGTCTGCAAGTCTCTGACTCTGTTTTGTTTCACTCTAGTGACAATAAGTTTTGTTTGATATAATTAGACTTTACGTGGTTGTTATTAGTTTTAATATTGTTAGTTAAAAATATGTAGTAATAATTGTGCTTTTCCACATTTTATATATTCACATCATTCACCAGTAATATTATTCTTGCTGTAGGTGTCTTCAGTTTTTGTTAAAGGACATCAGTAATTTGCTATATATTTTGCTAAGTACATACTAATAAACTATAATAACGTTATTAGCCATGGAAATTTTTAAACCACTACTGACACTACAAAGGTTTTAAAAAAAGCCCATAGAAAATAGGAAATTTAAAACTGCTTATTTGGATTTTATTTATTATATTTACATATTCTAATAAATATAATCTAAAATTGAACTATGATATATTTAACAATATTGTACAGACAGATCTGTATAGTTGAGGCTCTAATTTATTATGACTATTATGTAATAGAGGAATTAAAAAAAGTAATGTTTTTCCGGAAAACTAAAATTAAAAACATCAAAATATACCAATGCAAAAGCCTATATGTTAATTGTATAAAATAATTTGTATATCGTTTATTCATATACTGGGAACTGATAAATAATAAATCAATATTTTATTACACTTTTTATTGTGTATAATATTGAAGCAATACTCTGTGACAGTAAGAAAGGTTGTTAGTGTTCTAAACAAAGGTACAATAATCTAATCCATGTTGTCTTTGATAAGAATAATCAGTTATTCAGATAATATGAAGTACATCAGCAAAATTGCATTTCAATATTCTTTTGAGATGGTTACCAATAATTCAGTTTTTAGTCTAATTTAATAATAAGTTATATTTTTGCGTGCTGCACATATTTGTATCCGAGATGTTGTAATAAAGTTATGATAAGCATGAAATGAAAAATCAACACTCCTAACCTTCGATTTGGTCGAGAAAGGTTAATTATTTGCCTCACTTACGACATTTAACCCATGTGGAGATAATGTCAGGACGTTTTTGTTTGTTTCTGAAATAGATACAGAAATTATGTCATTCTGTTATAAAAACTGTGCAATATTCATGCCACTGAACTGCTAGAAAGACAGAGGAAGGTCATATTTTCCTATTGATAACATTATGTTATCGTTGCATTCAGTAGCAGAGGATTTATTGGAATTATAAACTCAAGTATGTCTTGATGTTCTTATAGAAACTTAAGTAGCATAGAAACTAAAGTAGCAAGTCTCCTAACAACGGTACATGCAAGTCCAGATTAAAGAAATAATTAACAATTGAGGCTCAAAAGTGGACTAATTTGTCGTTGTCTGTAATTGTCAAAGTGTCTAATTGGTTTCCAATTGTGTAATTGTGTCATGTAGGCGGAGCTCGAGAGGATGAAGCCGCAAGCCATCAAAACGTTCAGGACAGAGTTTAGTATCTACGAACACTCCACCACAGAACAGACACACTACTCTTCCACAACCAGGTTAGTATTCTGTTCACCGAACATTTGCAGCAACATGGATTATTTTGATGAAAATTAGAGTTTGTGAAAGTATGTATTAAATTCACCACAAATACTTTTTTTGTATGCAATAATGAGTTTAATTAATTGTTAGTTGAGCAAGAAAGTTAAAACATTTTCCATTAATCATAACTATTTTGTAATGAATACTCAATATTGTTTAATAATCACTATAAACCAATTTCTTGTGTCATTGACAAATTCATAATTATTAATTGTATATATTAGTATTTTTTTATTTGTAGGCTTGTAATTTAAGTTACACACTTTCATATTATTGCATGTACTATCATTTGATTGTAGTGCACCAATAATTTTATTATTGAGTAATTGAATGGAAAACAAGTTATAAGTGACAATTACAATTTACATTTATAATCATACACAAAAAATAGGATATCCATTTTTTTATCTTTCATTTGTTTAAAATAGATGTAAAAACAGTTATACAGGATTTTTGCCACTATCCTTTGTGGAAGACATTGAAATTATTTTTCAAGGAAAACATCTCAAGGATTATAAGTATTGTATAAATATTTTAAAATTCAAGCTCATATTTGGCTACAAACTGACTATAGATTATATAACTAGATTTCATATGAATATAGACTGGTTCAGAACTTGTGTTGTATATTATAGGGGATTGTTACCATGATTATAGTAAACTGATTTTTATTACAGTCATTTTTTTAAGTTTTTAGTATTCTGTCTGTATGTGTTTTTATATTTATTTTAAAACGCATACATAAACAAATTTTGAGAGGTTGTTAACATTGATAATGTATTCAAACACAAGCACTTTACAGGAGTAATTTCCTTTAGAGAATTGGATTAGATATCCAACAACACATAATTCAAGTAAATCAATTTAACAATAATCTAAATATTGTTAACAAATTTGGAAAAGGTTGGTTGTTTCCTTCAATCTATATACATATGTACGTATGTATGTATATAACAGTTTCCGTTCGTCTTGTCTCAAAGTAATTATTAAATAGTGTGTGTGTGTGCTTTTTTTTTTCATTATAACAAATGTACAGTGAACCTTGCATTTCTTTTAATATTTAACAATTGTAGATAACACATTCCTTCACCACAATTCTTAATTATTAAATAAAAATATTATCTAAATACAGTATTGCATTTATGGTTATAATTCTTCCAGGTGCTAGGATGGTTTTTGTGATAAATTCAAATATTTGTGGCAGTAAACCCTTTAATAAGTATGATATGTCAGTTTTAAAGTAAGTTGATTTAAATTTGTTAATGTATACTTTGTTTAATAGGACATTACAAGAATATTAAAATTATTGGTATATATATATATATATATATATATATATATATATATATACCAATATATATATATATATATATATTATTCTCGCTTGTTTAAGGCTTGTTGCCTTTCTGAAATTAATAAATTCATTGAAACTTTTGCAAAGCTATATAATCTATTTCATTTCATCAAAATGTTGAGTTATTTGATAACAAGTTGCCAGTCTCTTAAATGTCAGAGAAAGTAAAAGAAAACTAGAAAAATACATTTAATAAAACCATTAGTATTTTTCTGTCACAGTTTAAATATTGAAGAGTTTATACAGCATGAAATCCCAATGCTAAAATAATTAATGATGTTAATAAATTCAGTATTTCTTCACACTCAGTCATACAACAATTCATTACATCAGTACTGCAAATAGCAGGAGCAGTAGTGTGTCAAATGGACGCCAGATAACAATACCTGTTGATATCTTATCAGTCACATTACTTTGCTTGCAGCAAACCACTCCACTTCATTGTGGGTTTTGTGCACGGTTATCTCCTTTGGCTTTATAGGTTGTGTGTCTTGAGTCTCCTGTGTTCATGTAAATTTTAAAAATAGTTACCACTTTTGACAAATTTTTTTATCTGTGATATTATTGGCTGTGTTTATTAATCTGTTTTTTATTGAGTAGTACTTAAACAAAGTTGATCATATATATATATATAAAAATGTACAACCGTGCCAGAACAACTTTAAATTTGGTTTATCCAGTATATTGCTGTTATTGCCAATGGAATTCTGTTGACAGGTACACATCAGATGTTGTGGACTCAGCACAACGAAACTCCAGTGAAAAAATAACAAAATCAGTTGCGAGTGTAAAAGTAACACAACAGGCCAACAGCCGTGAAGAATCTCCAGCCAAAATCTTCCCTGACCCTGTAGCGACTGAAACTTCAGTCAAAATAGGCAACAAAGTGTTCACAAATGGGGAATCTAGTCCGGCAAAATATAGTACAATGCAATTCTCGGAGATCCGATCATTAAAGCGAATAAACCGGGTAGAAGAGGGAATAGGAACGGACAATGTTGACATCATAGAAGCTCCGGGAATCCTTCATCCTCAAACTCGGGAAGTGTTGACGGTCGGGGATGCAATTAGGTTAAGAGTGTTAGATGTGCGGACTGGTAGAATAAATATGGTTGTAAACTCTAAGAACGTGTCTGTTACCATTGAAGAAGCTGTGGAACATGGTCTAGTCAATCCTGCATTAGCGGATCGGTTGTTAGGACCTTGTGGCATTGTTGAGGATGAGTCAAAGCCCCAGTTGTCTCTTCTGGAGGCAATCCAGAAGGAGCTACTGGATGCAGAGAGAGGGCCAGCAGAGAGAGCAAAGGTAAGATCACCAGAAGATAGGGGAGTTAGCATTGCTGAGGCTGTTCAGGGCCATGAAATAGATCCGGAAACGGGTCAGTATATTCTCAAAGATGGTAAAAAAATAAGTCTCAAGGAAGCATTCCGATTGGGTTTATTACGAAAAGATACTAAGCCTAATAAAAGAAAAGGGGTAGCATTGGCAGATGCAATTGTACAAGGAATTGTAGATGAAAGGACAGGACAGATTGTGGATCGATACACGGGAGAAAAGTACCCAGTGGAGATAGCAATACAAAAAGGATTGATCGATCCTGAGTTTAGAGAAGTGGTTGAAGTGGTAAGTGATAACAAAGTTACAGTGGAAGAAGCCTTACAATCAGGATTGTTAAAAGAAGGCAAGTACATGCATAGTTTATCCCAAGAGAAGCTACCTTTGCGGGAAGCGAGAAGACGTCAACTAATTATCAAACCAATGACTTTAAAAGACTGTGTTGATTTAGACGTTTTTGAAGATGGTTATGTAAAAACACCTACACACCGAGCCAAAGTTTCCATTCTTGAAGGCATATCTCGAGGAGTATTAGATTCTGATACAGCAAAATCAGTTACTGATACAAGAACTGAAGAACTGTTAACACTGTCAGATGCCTTATCAGAGGGTATCATTCTACCTGAGGGAAAATTTGTAGATAAGATAACAAATGAAGTTTTAACCATTCCAGAAGCTGTAGATAAGGGTTTTATTACCTCTGTTTCCATTAAATCTATTTTTGATATAGATGGCTTTAAGGATCAAAGTACTGGAGAGTTTTTAAGTTTAAACTTAGCTTTAGCAAAAAGCATTGTTAAAAATGGAGAATATGTGATAGATATTAAGTCTGGGAAAACTATTCCACTCAATGAGGCTGTGAAATTAGGTTTAGTCCGTCCAGAAGTTTTAGAGATGTTACAAAGAAAAATAGGGATCAAATCTGGTGGAAAAGAACTATCAGTTATAGAAGCAGTGTCTAAAAGCTATTTAGATCCAAGAACAGGGATGGTTTTAGAAAAGAAAACTAAAAAAGGCGTACCCTTGGATGAGGCAGTGAAGAAAAAGTTAATTTCACCAGAAGGGGCTGCATTACTTAATAGTTTATTAAATATTACTTTAACAACACAAACTGTTACCAAAACGATTAAACGATACTCAACTAGTGTGACTGTTGCAGAGTCATCAAAATTAATAACATTTGGAGAAGCTATAAGAAAAGGTTTAATAGATGAAAATACCCAAATGTTCAAAGATGAAAACACTGGAAGATTGTTGCCTGTAGAAGATGCTGTCAAAGAAGGGCTTTTAGGATTCCAAACAGATTTGGGAAGTCCAAGTAGTAGTTCCTCCTCAAGAGATGAATCACCAACCAAAGGATCTCCTACCAAGAAAAAATCACCTATCAAAGAAAGTGTAAAGAGAGCATTAGATTCACTTTCAAGATCAGGCTCAACATCACCAACCAAAAAGACATTATCAGGTAGTTCACCTGAGAAATCTGCTAAGATGTCAGAAGATTTTATAGTAGCTGAAAAATTGAAGACTGAAAGGCAAGTTTTTGAACTTCCACCTGATGGATGGTATCTTGGTGAGGCAATTGACCAGCGATTATTTGACCCAATTACAGGACTATTCATAATTCCTGGGACAGACAGATTAGTATCCTTTGAGGAATGTATTAATCTTGAAATTATCAATCCCAAGTCAGCTGTAGTTGTTGACCCAAATAAATCAAGAAGTGTGTCTTTACCTAAGAGTCTAGAAAAGAAAATACTTGATCCTACTGGCCATTATTACACATCAGATGGAAAAAAAATTACAATGAAAGAAGCAATAACCAAAAAACGGGTAATTCTTGAAGCCAGGATGGAAATTGACTCCACATCACCGAGACTAATTCAAGTTACAAAAGTAAGTGGAAAACCAGATAGAGTTGAAGTTTCTGAAATAGGTGCTGATAGAACTACATTTAAGGAAATTAAACCAAATGAAAATGAATCTAGTTTGGAACCTCTACAAGTCTCTCCAGGAGTAATATTTGACCCTGCAACTGCTTTGGTAATATTCACAGATAATGGTAAGTCAGATAATTTGTTAGAAGCAGTTAAAGAAGGTAAAATTGAATCAAGGAAAGTTAAAGTGAAAGATCCTAATACAGGCAATGAAATTAATATAAACGAAGCCATTAGAAAAGGCATTATTGACAAAAATACAGGAGATTACAAAGACAAATCCGGACGAAAAATAAGTTTTGCAGATGCTGCTAAATTTGGTGTTGTTGCAGTACTAGGTGCTCCTCTTGTAGCAGTTAGTAAAGCTGCTAAAATGATACAAAAGACTATGGTACTTGACCCAAAAACAGGTGAGGAAATTCCAATTGAAGTTGCTTTTGAAAGAGGATTAGTTGATAAAGATACCTTGGAAAAATACGAGCAGGCAATGGATGTGGATGATGAAAGTCAACTTAATTCACCAGTACCAGTAAAACCTGAATCAATGTCAGATTTATTTGTGAAAATGGAAAAACAAACTGATAAAGTTATGGGTGTAACACCAGAGCAGCAACCAAAATTCAAAACTTTAGACGCTTCATTTATATCCTTGGAAGATGACACAAGACCATCAGAGGGTGAACTCACAAGAGCCAGAGTCACAACAGAACCTAAATATAAAGTGTCAATAGGCCGTGCACGATCTTTGTCTCAAAGCCCTGACAGGGAAGCTAAACCAGTTGTTCTGCAGAAAATGAGGAAGAAAGTAGTAAAACCAAAGGATGCAGTCGATGTTGGAATAATTGATAAGGAAACTGCTGAAATTTTAGAAAAACCTGAAAGTTATCAGACAAAAAGTGGGGAGAAATTAAGTCTTTCAGAAGCCATTAATTTAAAGACATTGGATGGGAATACTGGAGCCATCAGAGACCCTCAAAGTGGTGAATTATTGACTATAAAAGAAGCACTAGAGAGAGGTATTCTAGATTCTGCAGGTTCATCGGGAAAACTTCTAATTCCCATTGCAAGAAGTCTCTCAGTCCCAGCAGCTTTAGACCAAGGACTGTATGAGAATGGTAAGATTGTCCATCCAGAAACTGGTGCTCACTTATCCCTAAAAGAAGCAATCATGTGTGAAATTGTAAACCCTACATCAAAATTGACAGATCCGAACACTGGAAGGAAAGTAACTTTGGAACAAGCTATTGCCAAGGGAAGTGTAGATGAAGACAGATCAAAAGTAAAAACAAGAAGAGGATCACTTGATTTATTGACAGCTGTCGAAGGTGGAGTATTTGATAAAAATGATGATAGGAAAGGACTTGATCAGTTACCCCCTGCAGGTATGACATTCCCAGTTGCTTTAAAAAGAGGACTAATAGACCCTGAGTCACAGGAAGTAGTTCACCCTGTAACTGGTGAAAGGAAACCAGTACAAGTAGCAATCCAAGAAAATTTCATTATGGCACTGCCATGTCCAATCTCACCTGATTCTATGGAAGTAACTGAAGCCTTAAATTCAAAACTGATTGACAGTGAGAAAGGAATTTTTATTCATCCAAAGACTGGTGAAGAAATACCAATATCAGATGCTGTTGAAATGGGTCTTTTGGTCCTGAAACCTCCTACAGAGGATTTTGGAGGATCTATTACATCAGTTACAGAAACTGTTAAAAGTTACCAAACTATTACGACAAAAACTATAGCATTAAAACCGGGACATGTTTTAATTGGGCCAGATGAAGTCAAAAACATAAATACTGGAGAAGTATTATCTCTAGCTGAAGCAAGAAGAAAAGATATTGTTAGAGATGAATCTGAATCTAATGAAAAAATTACTACAGCTGATCCAAAAATAAGTGTCATTCATACTGAAAAAGATAGTTTAGTCAACGTAAAGCAAGAAGCCTGTGAAGACCCTGATTTTAGGCAAATTATACCTCTAAAAGGAATTAAACAGTCTAGTATTTTAGATCCAAGTGATTCTGAAAATTATGCTGAAATGCACAAACATCAAGTAGCTTTGGAAGAGGCCTTCAGTGAAATTTATGATGAAAAGTCAAAGCAATTCAAGAATCCAAATTCACCCAATAAACTTTTGACATTTAAAGAAGCCTTAGATGCAAAAATAATTGATCCAGACTTAATTATTGTTGATGTAAATACAGGAGAACCTATAACTACGAGAGAAGCTGTAGAGCGAGGAATTATTGACTCTAAAACTGGTTCTTTTAAGGACAAAAAGTCTGGTGGAAGTGTTAACGTCAAAGAGGCTGCCAAAATGGGCTTGTTGGCAATTGTGGGAGCTCCGATTCTTGCAGGAAAAGCTGTAGTAGATGCTGTAAATAGTTTAAAGAAAAGTAAGTCACCTGAAAGGAAAACATCTATAGACATTCCAGCTACTGAAGTAACAATCAGAGCAGCAAAAGTACCTTCTCCACTTAAAGAAATGCCTTCAAAACCTATACCTTTAAAAGATGCTATTCATTGTGGTAAAATACAACCTGATCAAACTTTTGTTACTGTAAATATAGCTGGAGAGCCAAAACGCATTTTACTCAAGGATGCCATGGATAGAAATCTAATAGCATTAAACAACCCAATTGAAGTTTTAGGGAGCACTGAAATATCTGTTGTAAATGAGAAAACAAAATACAAAGTTAATGTTACTAAACATCTCAGTCCTAAAGAGCTAGCTCTGAGAGGTGCTTATGACTTAAAGAATGAAGAATTCATAGACCCAAAAACAGGAGAAGCTGTTGATTTTGGTGAGTTAGTCAGTGACACAAGTGTATTTGATCCAGAGTCCATTACAATTAAAAATTTGCAATCAGGAGAGAAAATTCCACTTAAATTGGCTTTGTCAATGCAAATAATTGATCCTGAGACTGGTAGCATGGTGGACCCTTCCACTGGCAAAGTAGTTCCTTTCTTTGAGGCTCTCAAACTTGGATGGATTGTTCAAAGTGGTGTAACAACAAAGAAATCTGCCAAGAAACTTGAACCAGGTATTTCTCTTACTGATGCAGTCCAAAGTGGTATTTTCAACCCATTAACAGGAGAAATCAAAGATCCCAAAACAAATGAAGTTCTTAGCTTAGCTGAAGCTATTGTAGAGGGCATTGTTGATTCAGATTTAGTCATGATTCGAAATCCTGCTAATAATGATCTTTTGCCACTTGCTGAAGCTGTTGAGTGTGGAATAATTGATCTTAATCGAGGAGTTGTCATCAACCCTGAGACTAAAAAAGAAACAAGTCTGCAGACTGCTTTCAGTGAAGGTTTTGTATTGTCTGGGTTTAGAAAACCAATTTCCTTGGAGCCAGTTGTGAAAAAAGGTTGGTTTACACCAAGTGGTAAAATATTGGATCCTTTAACAAAACGTGAAATAGACATTTCTGAATCAATAAAAAGAGGTATTGTGGATCCATTCATTACTGAATGTAAGGATACAAAATCAAACAGTTTTATGACATTAGATGATGCTCTTTCTAAACAGCTTGTCAATCCAGAGAAAGGAAATTTAAAGGACACTGTTACAGGATCTCTTGTACCCTTAGATTCTGCAGTTGAACAAGGACTGGTACGTACAAATAATATATCACTTCCTCTCATAGATGCAATTGTGCAGGAGTATTATTCACCTAAAAATGGAAAGTTCCTGAATCCTGGTATTGGGGAAGAGCAATCTTTGAGAGAAGCAAAAAATTGCAAATTTGTGGATTTAACATCTGTTTTGATTAAAGATGCTCATAATGATAAAGTTGTTACTGTTTCTGAAGCTGAACGTACAGAGTTATTAGATATTGATAAGGGTGTCTTGAAATATCCAGTACAAATGACGTTGGATATTGCATACCAAAAAGGATATATCCTAACAACTCAAAAACCATTGTCATTACAAGAAGCCCTTGCCCAAGGCTGTTATGACCCAAAAACAGGTTTGATGGTAATGAGAGATGAAGACAAATTAACTCTTGATGAAGCAATGAACGTTGGAGAGGTAAATAGAAATGCATTAACAGTCAAAGACCCGAGATCTGGTGATATAATTACATTATCTGATGCGATAAAAATTGGTGTAGTTGATCCTAAAGCTGGAACAGCTACAGATCCAACTAATGGCGCTGAAATGCATTTCTATGATGCCTTAGATAGAGGCTTGATTGTGCCAGCAAAACGAAAATTTTCTCTTCCAGAAGCTGTATTTAAAGGATTTTACGATCCGGTATCTGGGAAGTTTACAAGTCCAGAAACTAAAGAAAAACTCCAAACAGATCGAGCAATCAGGAGAGGTATTATAGATCCTGTCTCCACAATGGTAAAAATTGATGGGAAGGTTATGACTTTTGAACATGCTGTTGAAGATGGTATTGTTGATGCTAAAGCTGGCACCATTAAATTTGAAAATCAAAAATTAGATTTTCAAGAAGCTTTTGAACAAGGATTGCTCATTGAAGTTCGTCGACCGATGTCATTAAATGAAGCAATATTGAAAGGAATTTACGATGAGAGAAGTGGTCTATTTGTAGACCCAGGAACAGGTGATAAGTTAACTTTACAGCAGGCTATTCAGTCTTGTTTGATCGATCCTGACTCTGTACATGTAAAGGACACTCGCAGTGGTTTCTTAAAGAAACTCAACTTATCCGAAGCAATTAAACATGGATTCATTGATGGAACAACTGGTAAAGTGAAAGACTTTATCAAAGGAGAAGCAGAAATTTCAGTCATTGATGCATTTGAATCTGGTTTAATTGTGGACAGTAAAGCAGCAGTATCTATTCAGAGAGCAATTCACCAAGGTTTATATGATGATCAATCCGGAAAGTTTACAGATCCAAATACAGGTAGAAAAATAACTCTTCACGAAGCAATCAGGAGATTTATCATTAATCCTCTCCTACCTTGTTATTGGGACAGAAAGTCAGAGAGGTTGCTTTCATTGGTGGAAACTTGTCGAGATGGCATCATTGATAGAAGAACTGGAATGTTTAAGGAGCCTGGAGCGAACTGTACTGTGTCACTTTCTGAAGCAATGGAACTGGGGTTAATTGTAGATATTGAAAGTGCAGGCTTTGGGCTATATGAAGCAATTGTAATGGGTCTCTATGAAGAGGGTAAATTTGTCCACCCTTGTACGGGTAGGAAACTCACATTGTGTGATGCTGTGAAGGAAGAGTTGGTCAACCCTGTTAAGTCCATAGTCAAAAACTCAAAGACTGGACGATATCTAAAACTTCCTGAAGCTGTTGAGGCAACATTAATAGATGATGTTGTTGGAGCCTATCAGGTTCCTGACACTAAGAAGATACTAACTCTTCAAGAAGCCAAAAACAGAGGACTGATTGTTACAGCTAAAAGACCTCTAAGTATAGAGGAAGCAATCAAATGTGGACTTTTTAGAACTGATAGTGGGAAGTTTGCTGATCCTGAGAGTGGAGAATTCCATGATTTGCTTCAAGCAATTATTAAAGGTTTGATAAATGCGGAAACAACAGCTATCAAAGACCCAGTTACAGGACAACTGAAAAGTATAAACTCGTCTATAGAAGATGGAACTATTGACATCTCCAAAGGTAGAGTTCTAGATCCCAAAACTAAACGTTCTTATTCAATTGACACAGCATTGCAGAAGGGAATACTTGTAACAGTTGAGAAACCATTAACATTCCAACAAGCAGTTAGAAGAGGTTCAATTGATTTCTTGAAGGAAACTATTAAAGATCCAAGAACGATGCGTGAATGCACCTTAGAAGAAGCAATCAAGTATGAGCTTATCGACCCAGACTCTGCTGTTGTAAAAAATCCAAAAACTGGACATTTCTTGACATTAAATAAGGCAATTACTGATGGAATCATCGATATGAACAGACGAGCTGCTCTTGATTCTCAAACAGGAAAGGTGAAGAGCTTATGTATTACGTTTGAACAAGGAACAGTCGTCTTCCTAAGAGAACCGTTGTCTTTTGACATCGCTGTAGAACAAGGGCATCTAGATACAACTACTGGTAAATTCACTGATCCACAATCTAAAGAAATTCTCACACTGAAGGAAGCAATCACATTAGGACTAATTGATCCAGATTCTGTCCTAGTCAAAGATATGGCAAAGAAAAAACTACTAAAACTTCCAGAGGCTTTCAGGAAAGGAGTTATGGATTCTGACAAAGGTAACGTCCTCGACACTGCTACTTCTAAGTTACACTCTCTGCCAAATGCGATTGAAAGTGGTTTAGTAACAACTCATGGGCTCTCTCTGATAGAAGGGCTAGATTTTGGTCTTTACAACCCTACAACAGGCAGCTTCACTGATCCATTTTGTACGAGTGGGGGGGTTATGGAGCGAAGGCGACTTAACCTCACAGAAGCTATAAAGGCTGGCCTAATAGACCCCTCTACCAGCGTTATTAAGGATCCGGCAACAGGCAACATCGCCACAGTACAAGATGCCATCTCAAGCGAAGCCATAGATCCTACTGCTGGACGCATGCTGGAGACTACCTCAGGAAAGGCCATTGACCTCCTGAAAGCAAAGGAGAGGGGTTATATCATTCCAGCTGAGGCCCGGGTAAGTGGACTACTGTCTCTCTGTCACGTGCTTGTTTTAGTTGTAGGTACAAACTGGTTGCTTTTAAATAATTGGCAGTGAGACAAGGAAAACTGGCTTATTAGTTGTTTTATCTTATAATCTTAACAGTTCTAATTTAAATCTTGCAACCTTAGAATTCATAGAATAAATTCTCGAATAAAAATTCAATGCAAATTTATTTAAAATCTTATTTTATCTTATTATATTGTATCATTACAACATATATAAAATCTAACTATTATATTTAAACTGTTTACTGTTAAATTGGTACTGATTTTCCGAGTATTTTGACCTAATTTAACAATAAAATTTGGTTTTTGTAGAATGTGACTTAAATAATGTTTTTAAATGCAAAAATTAAAATTTCCTTATAATTTTAATTTTTTTAAATTGATATGGTATGTAGATGATCAAAAAAGGTTATTTAAAAACAACCAAGTACTAGCAGATGGATATGAAGTGCACCGCCAAGGTTGAAAATCTTGAGATATAATCTGTCAAGAGGGGTTGGAAGCAGAGGCTTTGTCATGTCTAGCGTTTAGCGAACTATCGCTTCTGGTAGTAGAACAGCGGGCATGCTATGCATTGTTCTGCTTTAGCTACGAAGGATGTTAGACTTAGTATCTAGATTTAGTTTATAGAGAGCTTACTTGTAACTTGTGTTCTCTGTTTCATTCAGGGAATCCATTCAGTCTCAACTGTTTGTTGGTGGTTTTAATGAAACAGCCAAAATAAAATTTTCCTCATTAAACAAAATTATTGTTGACAAGATAATTAATGAAAATTTCTCAGACACCAGTGCAATGACGATTTTCTAATGTTAAAAATAATCTGTGAAGTGAATGACCAATAACGAAGCAATATTTTATGTGAAATATATTAAATAATAATATTAAAGTAGAATTGTGTTAATGTATTTAACCCTTTTATGACCAGCTGTCATTATAATATTGCTGGTAAGGTAGAACGGTGTTAAGGACCAACTGACAATATCACTTCGAGACATCCTTTTTTTGCTCCGTACCGGGTGTCTGCATATTTGGTTAAGTATTTTTGAGTTTTTCACTAGATACAGTTTTGGCGAACATATCACTGAACTGAATGATAATTAATTTTACCATTGCTAACAACTATACAAATGCTATTTTGTCTTTGGTTACATTGAGTAATCTATAAATGGATGTCAAACAATGATAGTAATTATGATGGCACTGATGAAGTTTACATACATAGTTTAAATTTTGTACACTTTTGTACATAGTGTAAACAGTAGTATAGGGCATTTTTATAAGAGTCATTTATTCCATTATTCCATCTTAGACTTTTAAAATATAAATATAAATAAAAGATCATTTTGTTTTTGTTTACTCCATATTGTGATTTTCTGCATGATTGTGTTATATGTTTTCATGTTTGTCAGTAAAAAACTTAGATTTTTTCATTTTTTTAAATTTAATATATTTTTACGAAACAATATAAAGAACAGTAAAAATAATTCAGGCGGTAAAAGAATGACCTACACTACCTTCAAACTAGTTTTTTTTTATAATAAAAAAACAACATTTAAGTCCTTTGCGTGTAGGTTTTATGCTGTAAATAAATTCAGATGTTTTTAATAGATTAACATTTTTTTATTTGAAGACAATTCATATCTTTAATTGGTTTATGCAGGTTTTTGAGGACAGTAATTTTTGGCACTGGTCGCAAAAGGGTTAAGTAATAAAATAATAGCAAATTATTGTCTTAAGGCGTATTTTACCTTGCCTTTTCCTCTATTAAATTAGAAAAAAGTCATATCTCATTTGTAAGGGAGTTGCTTTTAATATTTGTCAAATTCTTAAGTTATTTGATCGATTTACAAAGTGTTTTGGAACCATCAGATTTGGAAATTAGTTACATGCAAATGTCAAGAAAATTAATTGTTTGGCTAATATCAAAAATAATAGTTGAAGGCGTTTGACAGACTGGTCAAAATAATCAATCGACTATTTTCTTTATTTTTACAATTGCATCCACAGTTTAAATGAATTAAATTTACATAGAAATCAGTAACATTGTTAATTAAACTGCCAACTTTGATGGCCATCTAATTATTTGAGTTGAATGTTTTTTAAATTTTACATATAAATTATTATTTTCTAGTTAAAATTTGTTAAAGATAGACCAACATTAGTGCTGTTTACGTACAATAACAATAAAACAATAAGATATTGGATATTCTGGTACAAATGTGTAAGAAACTTTCTAATTGAAATATATTCAGATCATAATTTAAATTTGTTGTTAACATTGAGTTTAGCTCTATTTCAACCTATCCCACCTTAGCTACATTAAATTTGTTGTTTTGAATTATCACTAGTGTTTTATTAGTGCTCTACAACAACCATTTAGTATAATTTTTAAATTCATTGCTGAGCCTTAAATTTGTTTATATTTCGATACGCTTATAAGTTCTCAGAGCTGTTCCATATATTTAAGCAGAAATTCACTTACGGGAAATTACACTAGCTATAGAACATTGCTGATAAAAGCACTAAACAAGTCATATGCCATTATTTTTGTTATTACCACCAAAATTTGCAGGTTATTTCTGATACAGATCTTTGTTTATTTGTCAGGAATTGAGATTTCTGTAAAGCACAATGCCTCCATAAAATTCTGTGATTTGCTTGAGAAATTATCATCTGAGGTCCTTAAGATGCTAAAGAAAGTATACAGATGTAATGAAAAACAACACAATTGTACAAATGGCAAAAGCACATACACGAAGGTCGCACAAATGTAGAATGTGACCTTCACAGTAGCTGCCCCTGTACTTCTACCACAGTTGGTAACATTGATCGTGTTCGAGTGAACTGCGCGTAGACCAAATAATAATTACTATAAATATTGCTGGGAGTGTGTACAGTGTTCTTCATAATGATTGAAATATTCATCATTTTTGTTCATCTATGGTTCTGAAAATTTGCTTGAACAATAATAAATAGAGCAATTATGTTTATGTATTTGGTTAACATATTTGATAATGGTAACAGCTTCTTTTTGAATAAAATTTCGATAGGTGAAGAAACGTGGAGCTTTCTTTTGACCTTCTAAAAAAACATGAGTCCTCTGAAAAACTAAAAACTAAACAAAACTCTGATGAATAATCGTAACTGTGTCAGAAACTCTGAGGTTTCACCAGCAATGTTTCCAACTGCAGTGAGACGAAGATTCCCCTTCAATTAAACCTTTCTTTAAATATAGATACAATTTTTAGAATATTTTCCTCTGCCACATGTGTACCAGTTATGTTTGCTTTTAACTTGTTCAATTACGGTTTGTTTCAATTAATAGATTGTTAATGTATTGGTCGGTCAGATGTGATTTGTATGTTTGTGCAAGCATTAAATGTGTTTCTATCATCTTTACCCTATATGTTTGTTTGTGATAAAATTTTCAAAATTTAATTTGTCTTGCTATGATGGTCTTAGGTAGACATTCTAAATTGGGTGCGAGTTAATGTACGTTATTAATCATTTACATTTGTCAGTACAGTTTTATATTGTGCAGGCTCTTCTGATTTTTCTGTTTGATAAAATCCTTACAGGGAACTGATAGGCAAAAAAAAATAACAGTTACATAAGGGTATTTTAATAACTGTTATTGAGTAGATTTGAGATGTGTATTCGGGTTAGCATATGTTATTGTGTAAAAGTTATTTATCGTTGGAATATATTTGTCTTTTGTATATGGTACTTAGTTGTTCTATTAGAGGTGTAAGAAGTATTAATTAAATTTCAGTCATGAAAATAATGAGAATTAAAAATATATTTATGAGATTATAACAGTATAAAATTTCAAAAAAAGTCAATCTACATAAGTTTTGGTGGACTACCACACTTCATGACTTAGCTCCTAAGATGTCTTTTATTGCTAGCCAATTTAATAAAATTATTAAGTTTATTAGCTACCCTGGATTGCCCTATTATATAGCATAACGTTAATAAAATGGTCTGACTTCTCCAATCCCATTCCCTTAAACTGCTGATAGTTGTTTAACAATAATTAACAGTTAGTAAGTCAGCTAATGCCTCTCTTATGTATGTTTTTAAACACAATTTTAATAGGATAATCGGTTAGGTTGATATATTGTGTCTTTTTTGCATTATCAGCAACATAAAAAGATGACAATTCGGCAGCCTCTCCCAAGTTGACAAACATCTTCCATGGCTCTTACAGCCCTTATCATCTGAGATCACACATCTAATAGCTGACTCAGAGAAAACAAGATATGATTCTCCAAAGTTACTTTAAAACTTAATGATTGATTTGTGGTATCAAAATATTATATTTGATTGTCTTTTGTATAATGTTGCAGTTAATGTTGTGTATAATCCATGAAAAATCTGTCCTAATTCCGTATGTTGGTTCTAAATTAAAAATATGTATCAGTATATTACAAAGAAAGTTGTTCTAGTACATTTTTAATGTTGAATTTGTAATAACTAATTAGATTAATTTTTATAAAAAAGAATTTAAAAGTAGAGAAACATCAATATCAAAATTAAGTATTAGGAACCAAGAAATCAGGAATTGTAGTTTTGTTAATGCCAGAATCAAGATCAATGAGGCCATCTATTTTTCCAATTGTATGTAACCATCGAAATATAATTCGCTAAATTTTATTGGAATACCTTACATTTAAAAAATGATTCTAGTTGTTAGGACAGCTTCAGCAACTATATTGTGGAGTGGGTGAGGACAAGCTGACAGTTTGACCTATTATGCTATAAAAATTAAAACGTTAATTAAAGTGTTTACTCACCTGAGACATTTCAGCTGTCATTGACTTTTCTGTACCCTTCCCTACCCCTCTACTGTTGTAGTCTCTAGTGCTTTTGTCAGTCTTGCTGTTTGTCTACATTTATTGTTTCTGCTTTCTGTTCCAGTGTTTGTTGTTTTTCTTGTTTTTGTTGTTATGTTTTGGTGTGTTCCAGGATGGGTTTGTTTGTTGGGGTTTTGTTTACATTTGCCCCACTCACATAACTAAACTAGCTCTTGCTGCCTAACCACTCGCTCGGTACAATCGGTTACGGTCCGTCTCGACCAGGGCCTGGCTTCGCTTGGATCCAAGGAACCATAACAGCAATGCTAACTCCTCATTACTAACTTTGTTTTATTTCTTCTTTACTCTCTTCTTTTTGTTTAATTTTTGAATGCCCTTCTGTTTTATTTTCTCATTATTAACCTGTTTATTTCTAATTTTTCACTTATCTTGATTTTATTTTTGGACAAAGGTATGTCATATTTTTACTATTTTTATTACTTTAATCTACTAATTTATCATTAATTTTTAATCATCACTCTGTTAATTTTATTTCTCACTTTATACCATGATTTTTTTAAATTATCATCACAAACTCATTTTCTTCACCTCACTAGTTTTTTTTAACATATTTCATTATTTGTCATCTAAAATAAAATCATTTAAAATGTAACAATTAAGAGAAATAAAATTAATGGAAAAGTTATAAATGTAAAAGAAATTGTTCAATGTTTTACTTTATAAATCTGTTACTAGCCACAATTAAAGCTAAATTCTAAATAAAAATACGTTGCCATTAGTTTAATTTTTATTTCTTTAAACATTTTGAAATTATTCAATTCAAAAAAATCCTTTTAGTATTATTTTATGGAGAGTTTCAATTCTTTACACTTGAATATTTTGATGTTATATACTTACTAGAAAAATAGTTAAGGGAGTATTACTGTATCTTCAACATACTAATTTTAAAATTATTAAATGCTGAGCTTAGCTGCATTACGAATTCGGATTGTATCAGCCCGCAATATCCTGTATATTTTTTCAGAGTAATAATTGGAAACTATCTTTAACATGATTTATTGCAATGCTTTTGTCTTGTTTTTCTGTTTGGCATGCTGAGAGAGCACGTGTGATCACAGTTTTTGTTTGTTTTGTTTTTTGTGCACGGTTTAAATTTAATTTTGTTTTGCATTTTTCTGGTTGTTATTGTGGTGGGCCTAATATTACAATTGTGATAGTAAGACTATTGAACAATCATGATTTTAAAGTTGGAGATGGTTTTTGTAGTGTTACAGCAAGCGAGGCCAAACATTAATTTATTAAATACTTTAATAGAGAAAAGCAAAATGCAACAATGAAAGTGTTATTAGTTATAATTAGATAATTTTATGATTTGTAAAGTCATGATTGGTGAGTTAAAATTTTAAATGTGTATGATTTATTTTGTTGCTTCTCAATTTTGTTGTTGGCAAAGTGATATTTTACTATAATTCTTGAACTGTATAGCCTAATCTGTAGACTTGCAGCTATAACATTAGTAATTTGTATGTTTTGAATTTTGATGTGTTTAGTTAAGTCTTATAAATTTGGTTTGTTCAAATAAGATTTTGTTCATTTGAATACAGAATTGTATTGATGTGACTAAATGTTTGTTTGCGACCTTTTATTGTGTCAGTAGGCTGGATACTTCTTCAATTTAATAGAAAGCTGTTCTTTTTAAAGAAACAACTTATTCATGTAAAATTATGAGTTAAGGTAGTTTGTGTTTGGTCCAGGACGTAATAAAAGTACTTTGTGCTTTTTTAAAGTTTTGTTTTATTAATTATTTTGTTTGCTTTACTTTGTTCCAACTTGTAATCCTTATTCATAGAAGTTCCTATGTAATGCATGCTAGGACAGCTCAGTTAGTAAATACTAAATTTTTAATTAAAGTGTCTTAAATGTCAATGTAATGTTATAATTTTTATTTATCACTTATGGAATACTAAATATGAAATTTAGTGAAATAGTAAAATATATTTATATTATAAATTCTTATAAAAAATAAGAAATGTTTTCAAATATATTGGTTTTTAAATTTTCTTGCTAAAAAAATCTGTAAAATTTTAACCTTAACCTAAAAATAGTGTTTAAAAATACACAATGCTTTTCTTAAAAAATAAAATGGTATGAAATTGATTAAGTGTTTAATAAAATTAGGAATTGTTAGTTATATAAATGTTTTGTTCTCTTTTACATTGTTGTGGTCCTTTTACAAATCAGTGGCTTTTAATTAGTAACATAATGTTATAAAGTGATGGTAATTGTTGTTTGTGTGCGTGCATGTGCAGCAAGCAATGGAGGAGAAGTACCGATTGTGTGATGATACACTATCGCAGCTACTGGCTTGGGTTGCGGAGGTGGAGGATCGTCTGGCGAGCCAGGATGTCGCACAAGAGGACATTGACCAGCTGCGCAACCAGATCAACATACTCAAGGTTTGTGTTATGGACATCATGGGACACAACAGTGTCAGGGTTGTAGAAATATTTATTTTTAATATAACAATATATAACAGTGTGATCTGAATGTTATCAGAAAATAACTTGAGATGTTTGTAACTGTGAATTGGATTATATGAAATAAATTAATAGATAGATTATTGTCAGTACTATAGTTAATTATAAGTGGTTAATATTAATAGAGTATTAAAAGAAATAGTAGGACAACTCAGAAAATAAATTTCAATTACAAAAGCACAATTTGAAATGTAAATTATTATATTTTGGATTGAACTCAAAATTCAATATTGTTATTTATTATAAAAATATATTCTTTTTAGATTAAACTTGCACTGAAAACACTTTAATATAAAATCAATAAACAACTTAGATATAAAGATCCTGCGATCATATAATAATTAAATGCCAAGGTGTTATTTTCTGTATTCTTATTTACACTAAATTTCGAAGTATATTTTCTCTAACTAAAAACTTCAAATTTCTTTCAATAATAGGGTTTATTGATCTGCTATACCTTTCTTATTACTCTTAGTAACTCTTTTTTTATGATAAGATTTTCCCCTTCAAATATTAATTATAATATTAACATCCAGAGAAGAACACAATATTTCCTACTATTTAACAAACTAATTTCTGAATTATTCGGACAGGACACTGCGAATGGTTAGTGAAATATCTATGACTAATGTTTGTCTCCTATGTTATCAATTTACAGTGCTTTATAGTCTGAACTGTGTTGATTCTCAGGTATTTAAAAAAAAATCAAATAATAGGTCCTCTGAAAAATGAGGTCCGATTTCTTATAAAAAATAAATAACAGATTTTTCATAAAATACTTATTTTATTTCATTCCTGTTATCTTTTTTATTTTTCAACATAGCTTCCATTTGTGTTTAAACATTTGTCATAACGTTCGATGAGCTTTTGAATGCCGGTGGCGCAACCCTACTCAAAAGCACAACCCATTTTTTTCATTTTTCCTCAGTAAGCAGACTGGGAACCCAATGTGAGCAAAATCTATGAAATTTCAAATGTTCAGAGACAATTTTGTACAATGTATGAAAAATCAATACCAATGATGAAGTAGTAAATCGCCGATCCTCACAATTCTATTCATCAATTACATTGACCAAATTTTCCCTTATTACTGATGGTCTACCAGATCGCAGTTCATCATAGACATTTTCCCATACATTTTTGAAAGCTGTCACTCATCGCATTAGGGCTGTACACTTCTATTTATCAACTACATTGACCAAATCTTCCATGATTACTGACAGCCAACCAGATTGTGGTTCATCATAGACATTTTCCTGTCTGTTTTTGACATTTTCACCCACTTCCGCACTTTGTTGTCATTAATCGCATTAGGGCTGTACACTTCACTTATCTGTCCATAAATATCTGCTGCTGGAATGTTCCTTGCTGTAAAAAACCTGATAACTGATCGTATTTCACACTCGTCATGGTTGATCAATTGTTTTGAATATCTTAAATTCGCACAGTAAACAGTACTCTACAATGATTTCAGTACAAATGGTGTCATTTTGTTCGCAAGGCATGTTAGGAGTCCGCGCACATGCGCATTGTACTGCCACTCAAATAGTTACCGTGAAACAGACCTTACTTTCAGGTAACCCTCGTAGATATACCACTTGTCACTGATTGGAATCTTAGCTATGTCAGAGTAAAAATGCCAACCTTTGGAGTGAATTTATATACAGTTATCAGTTTGTGTGTATCTCTTAAAACCCTTTACAGACCATAAAAAATGCGGCATGAAAAAAAAAGTTTTTATTCTTGTAAAAACATATTGCAGTTATGTAATTAAACTATTTATTTGTATTTAAAATAATTAGTACACCTAGTTTATTATATATGGCATGGGACAAATGTGTCCCTCCGGACGGTAACGGAACTTGACAAAGATGCTGCAATGGCATATATTTGTCCCAAGCGGACTGTAGTCAAACCTAGTAAATTGAGTAGTTCACTATATTTCTGTAATTTTACAAGTCTTTGTAGGTTTATTTAGGTGATTGAAGTAAATATTATTTAATAAAAAGTTGTTTTATTTACAAAATTATGAAATTACAAAACTTACTCATCAATATACATGTTTGAAAACGTGTCAGTTTATTATAAAAAATAACAATAGAACATTGTTCTTATGTTGATTAGTGAAACTTTTCAAAGCAGATTCTTTCATTGGTAAAGCATAAATGAACCTGACATATTACAAATATACAGTTTGTTCGGTTTTCTACTTTATTCTTGGCACATTCAACACATCGAGGTCTGATATTTGTCTTTTTCATTATATGTTCTGGCTTCAATGAGGGTCTAATTTTAGATTTCCTTGACAATGGAGTATTGGGAAGTGAACGCATTCTATTTGTGTTGTCACCAATTAGACCTCGTGCTATCATTTGTCGGTACTCAAGAGATGTAACAGCTTTTGAGCTCTCAAATTTCATTTTGTTTTATGTAAAATAAACGTTGACTAACAGAATCCATCTCACAAACTTCAATTCAATACCCTAACTAACTAGTAAAAAGAATAAAATGGCATAACCTCAAAATCTAATTTGCCAAACTGAAGGAAACTGTAGTCAGCTGTTCTCAATAAGGCTAGCCAACCTAATTCCCTCGCAGTCCATAGGGACATATGTGTCCCAACGAAAAAAAGTGTAATTATGAGCAAATAAAAAATAATATTATCAGATTTTCTTCCTAAATATATTGGTCATGTTGTATTATGATAATACATCAAGCAATTCATCAAAATTTGCATTAAGAATGTTTGTGCAAAAATAATAAAACTAAGAAACACATTTATAATTATATTGCATAATTAGATATTTTTAATCAAACAAAGGAGACTTTGCTTTACAGTGGGAATATTTTTTTAAATGCATTTCTAAGCTTTTTGAATCGATAATAATTAATATTTATGAATATTAACTTGACTGGCATATAGAAAAAAAATTATTTATTCTGGGGACACATGTGTCCCTTGGTCCTTAAAGGGTTAAATCATTTATTGCTTACTGATATTGTAATCCACTGCAAATCAAAGGAATTGATATACTGATCACTTTTACCTCCCTCCTATCTAATCCAAAAGTAAAGTTTTTATTTTTTGTAATGGAACTTTGTGTAGCTGGTGAAGGAGGAGCTGGAGTCGCAGGTACGGCCGGTGGCCAACTGTTTGGACCAAGTCCGTGTGGTGGTGACGACCGGTGGTGAGTACCTGTCACGTGATGAGGTGCTCAGTCTGGAGAAGAATGGGAAGGCACTGCGCTTACGCTATGATCGAGCCAATGACCGCACCGACAAGCTGATGCGTCGACTCACCGCTGCCAAAGACGAGCTCAATAAGTTCAAGTTAGTAAATTGAAAATTGTCTCCGATATTTATAAAGTTTTTGAACTCTTCCATCTTGAGTGTTAAAAAAAAATTTTCGTGTTGAATTTTCTGTTACGCATAATTTATTTACTTCTACGTACCAAGAGGTTAGAGTTAAGTTCTTAAGTTTTGCCTGTACTTAACCCTTTGAGTGCCACAGCGTCGCTAATTTTGACGGTACAAAAAGTGCATAAAGTGCCAGCGTCGCCAATTTTGACAGTTTCGTATTTCGATAATATTTTATATAGTACAAGATTATTTTGGCCAAATAATCAGACGGCTGTATTCAATAGGTTCCAAACTATCAATAAATACGAGTTTTATGTTGTTTCTCTACTATTTTATCTGTGAAACTTATGTTGTTTGGGTACTTATCAAGAAGCTACTATTTTTAGACGAGTTTTCCTTATCGGGGACAAAATAAATTACAGTATTAAAAACAACTGACTTTATTTAACCTATTTTGGAATTTACAAGTTATTACGACAATCAATTAAATCAAAAACTGTAAGAACAACGTTTCATTATTCGAAAATGTTAGGCCATTTGTGTGTCTATTTGGAGAGGATTTGGAGATAGGAAGTATGACTCATTGAGTATTTTTCGATTCATTATGGAAGAAGGAACTATAATGAAGTTTATTTTGATCTCTGATAAGGAAAACTCGTCCAAAAATAGTGGGCTGTGATAAGTACATGTAAGATGATTTTGTCTTCCAGTCACGCGACGTAGCAGACGAGTGCCGAGTGCCGTGTTGCGTAACGGCCTTTCTTGTTGTTTATGTGCCGATAACCAAGCATTTGAGTAAATACAAAATAAAATAGTAACATACAGTATTTTACTGTATTTCTTTACAAAAGTAATGTATGATTTGGGTTGTGTTCAAGCGAAAAAGTGAATTTTCAGTGTAAATATTATTAGGGTTATTATTTAGTAAATGTTATTCTTAAACTTTTATGTAAATATGTTAGCAAGTATTTGTTTCTAAATTTACTAATTATATTTGTTTGTGTTGTATTAATGTTTTATTAGATTTATTGGGAAAACTACATCATTACTAAGTAATTTTTAAACTCTGACAAATGAAGTACAGTTTATAAAATGTTGGTACCGGGCAGCATTTTGTTAATACATATAATGCCATGTTTTTAAAATTCTAGAATAAGATATTACACATGGGTTTTATTTAGAATCATATGGCCTTTATCATGGTATAAAGAAAAAAAATCTTAAAAATAAAGTATACACACAAATTAGGTCAAAGCTTAACTTTTTATACAAAAGTAAAAATCTTTTTTTATAAATACTGAAATTTTTATATTTTTATAGATCAAATTTTATTTGTAACGATATGTATCATATTCTGCATTTAATAAGAAAAAAAAACAACAACAACAAAATGATGGAAATCTGTTTGGTAGTTATTTTACAACAGCTTTTTTCCCAAAAGCTTACAAATATGCGAAAAACAGCGTGGCACTTTATGCATATGCCTTCGGAAAATACCCGTGGCACTCAAAGGGTTAATAAAAATGGTACATACTATTGGGCTACTACCCTGTAATTATTGTACAGTAATAATGCACAAATTACATGCGTGTGTTTGTGTGCATGAATGGGCGTGCATGCTCACACACATTTTATGATCAAAACAAATCAAACTTATGCACTTCTTAAAAATAGAAAGAAACTAAAATTAAGCAAAATATAGGTATATTATATTTTCCTTTTTCCAACATACAGATATGTCCAAACACAACTTTATTTTTTTTAGTGCCACTTATTTGACATATAAGTGAGTTTTCAAAACATCAAAGAAACTGAAAAATATAAATATAGAAATGGCCTTAATGAATTGCCTCCATAGCATAACTCATATAAAAAAACCATTGACAAAAACTTGCCACCTTGGTATTTAAAGGCTAAAATTATATTATATCCAAATTGTAGAGCAAAAATGAAACAGGGAATTTCATTGCTTGTTATGCTTGAACATTGTTGGTTTATTAATTTTTAATCTCTTTTGGTTATTTTGATGTAAAGATATTACAAATTTTATTCAAATAAATGTTTGCCGTGTGGACAGAAAAATCTAAATCTAAATTGTTTATATTAATGTGATAATATTTATGATTTTACTTCACATTACGTAATGTAAGGTAATGACAAAAGCTTCTTCTAATCTACTGCTTTTGTAGTACTTTAGGTTTTGAATATGATTATGTATAATCATGGAGATGAAGTTCTTAATAGCTGGATTATATAAAATATTTTATTAAAAATATTCCTGAACATAAAATATCTTGTGAATTAATTATTGTGATTCTGTGTGAGTTCAACTTGTAAAGTAACATGTATGTTAAAAAATACTTCATTTGATATTAACTTGTAATTTATGTTATATTGTTACTTGTAAGAATATCTTACATTATTCATAGTTATAAACAGTTATAATGGAATAAATAACAATAAATTTGTTATTAGATGATAAAAGTTTGTATTTAAATTGGAAAATTTGTACTTGTATCATTAGTTTTGATACGTTGAATTTAATTGGTTTGTTTGGTGGTTAATATTGGCTCCTGATTGTGATGTAGGTCTGAGCTAACCACCTTCACGGCATGGCTGGACAAGGCTCGCCACTCTCTGGAGGACAGAGAACGCTCGTTTACTCAGCTCAACAAGATGGATGTGTCCAGCGAGTCTACAAGGGAGTTTGTGTCAGATGTCATTGCGCACCAGGCTGACCTACGTTTCATCACCATGGCGGCACAGAAGTTTTTTGATGAATCCAAGGTACAATTAGTTACCTATACCTTCATAAAAATTATGTAAATATTTATTTGTGGAGTCGCCTGATGAGAAAACCTTCGGTTTCGAAAGGCCTCGCCCAAAAAATAAATACATTGGAAATTTTATGTATTCTTTACATTTAGTAATATTTACAGTTATAGTTCCTCATTATATGCAAAATTGACAGACCATAAGTCAAAGCTTAGTCTCAATCCAGCCCACTCTAGTTATATTGTAATTCTTTAATCAGTGAAGATATACTTCTGGTACATTCTAAAGGGTCAAGGTCCATTATGTGTACCCAAATCTTAAATTTGTATATATGCCTATTTAATCTTTAAACAATTTTATACAGTATTGGTTCAGATCAATCGTAACAACTTTATCATTGTTCTCTGCTTTTTGCTGCAATCATACAACTACTTTTGGAACTGCTAATATAATATCTATTAACAGTGTCGTCTTCATTCATTAAATGTTATAAATGTTTTTGTGTCCAGGGATGCTATCTTTGAGTAATATATTTACATTTCATCAATCTATAGATAGTGATTTGGACGTTTTTATTGCAATTTCTTTCTTGTGTTACTATTTTATAGAATTATTTGAACTACCTGTAATTCTGCAACTACTGTGTTACTGACATCATATTGCTATGTTGTTTTCACAGTTTTGTCTTCAGTTATGTTCCTTAAATTAGATTCAAGTTACCTTATAAGATTAATAATTTTTCAATTGCCACCATACTATAGAGAATTTAGTTAGTTATATGTAACAGTTTTGTTCTAAATAAGTTATTACAATAGTAAGAACACCGAATCGATTCAACCTGTTGGAGCTAATAGTGTATCATGAATTCAACCAGGCTCTCCTGGTTAATGACTACTAACTATCAGTTTTACAGTGTTATTAATGAAATTATCCTAATAAAATGTCTTATTGCTTTCAAGATAATGGACATACAACTAATCAACCAGACTTGGAATAAAATTTATATGTGATAGCTTTCTCTCAGGTATATGTAATTAGATCTTCTCTAGAATTTTATTCTGTTGTGTGATATGCACTATCTAATGAGATATTTTGCATTCATCACCACGAATGGCTGGAGGTGTTAGTTTTAGACCTTTCAGAAACTAGAATTACTTTCTAATGTTATTAAATTAGTCTTAAAGACTGTTTTTCTTAGTTAATATTGTACTTTTAGATCGTTATTTGTCTATAGAAAACAAAATTAAGATTGGGGGTATTAAAAGAATTTGACCTTCTAGGATAAATGTGTAAATGAATACCTTTAAAAACAATGAACAATTAGAAATCTAAAATTAACATGTATGTGCAAAATACAGTTTTGCTGTTAAAACTTTGTTAATTGTATAACAATTTGTACTGTGGATTGCAGGAATACCTGACATGCCTGAACGAGTTCCGTACCTCACTGCCAGCACGGCTACCACACGTCGAGCCTGTGTCTCCACAGGACTCTGCTGTACGGAACACAGTGCAGGTGATAACACAGCAGTACCGAGATCTGCTCGGTCGAGCCAATGCGCTCAGCGACCGGTTGAGTGGTGTGGGAGGGCGCCAGCGTGAGTACCGTGACGCTCTGGACAAGGCAAGAGCCTGGCTGCGTGACGCCGAGCCCCGGGCCAACAAGGTATATCTCTAGTCATTGGGAGCCATATTCTTTTACTTTGTAATACTTACATGGAAGTACTGTAGCAACAGACTATTTCAATGGAAACATGTGAATATTATTGTGTAGCCGTGATAATACATGGTACACAAGAAGAATATATATATATATATATATATATATATATATATATATGAAAACCTATCTTATTAGCAATATAGTTAAGTATTATTATGGCATAACTATGAAAAAACGTACGTGACTAAGATTATAACTTTATAATAAAAGCTGAAAAATAGGTTGCCATATCACTCCTGTGACATAAAATAGGTCTTAGAATAAAATGCTTACTGTTTTTCCTCTGCTAGCGATATCTTCGTACGTTTACTAAAAGTCAATTAATGTAGTAATTTTTTATATTCTTTAATATACATTTTTTTGCACATAATCCTTTAAAATCAGTGACAGGTCTAAACGCAATCATTTTGTTATGTTCTTTCCAAATGTTTTAAAATATTTTGAAGAGTTATATTTATTTAATTTTATAACTGTCCCAAACCTTGTGTCTGCAATAACTTCTCTCCTCCACCTCCACAATAGTATACTTGAGACTGACTGTCGCAGGTGCTGTCGGAGCCAGTGGCTGCAGACCCTCAGACGCTGGAGGACCAGCTAAGCAGAGCCAAGACTCTCAACAACGAGTTTGTCGCTCAGGGTAGGCTCATTGACAATGCCAAACAGGTGAGTGCTCTCAGTCAGACTATGTTAAGTAAGTGACATAAGTAAGCAATGAAATTATCATAATATTAATGAAAAATACTACTTTCAAAGGAATTAAAGGTAAACATAAAGAAGTTTTGTTGATATTAGAGTTATTTGTAGTGCAAAAATTGTTTTGTTCTAATAAATTATTTTTTAATTTCTCAAAGAATAATTTATTTTTAACTGCAGATAATTATTTGCCACCGGTACTTAATATTTTACATATTGTTCAATTTATAGTTTAATTTGTATTTATTTTATCTTATCTCTTTACTTAAATTGTACAATTCTACCAATCAAGTAATAACCAATACAAATGTATAATGCTTTGATCGTAGAATTGTTTAAGAAAACCGTATATATATATATATATATATATATATATTTCCAAGAACACTGCTAGGGTGCTGTATGACTGGCAGTGGCAGTGCAACTCTCCCGTACAATGTGCCCAATAGTTTTCAACTAAAAGTACTGATAAAAGGATGGAATAAGAGGGAAACCTTAAATGCTGAATTTTGTGGCACTAAAATTACATTTTTATCTGTGAAACATAAAATTGATGTCATCAGGAAAACTTTATATGTGGGAGATGTTATAATGGGGGTTCAAACATACTTATTACAGTATTAAAACTGTGTGTTTAGTGTTTATTCTAAATTAAAGTGTATTTATATTATATTCATATACTAATTGACATTCAGTTCTCTGTTTTAATTATTAAATTAATAAAATTCCTAAGGCACAGTCAGAAAAATATCAATCTAAAGTGAGGCATTTTGATTTCCTAAATATCCTAAAAATGGAGTTAAATATTACAATCAACCAGGTTACTTGAAAGCTCTTATTGCTCTGATTGGGAGGCAATTTAGTTTAACCGTACAACTTACCCCTTTGTAATATAATGAGGTCTTAACCTAAATTAGTTGATAAACAAATAATGACTATAAACTGTTTCTGTGTCATCACACGGATCTTCTCTACCCTCTGCAACTGCTGAATGTTGTCTCATGTCATATTGTAGCAATATTTCTTTTTGGTTTCTTTCACCGGTTTCACTCTCTACTTGTAGGCCGTGGAGTCACTGGTACGCTCAGTGGAGGGCCAGGTATCACCCGGAGAGTTGGCTTCACTACAGGAACCTGTAAGAGAATTGGAGGCCAAGTACCGACAGCTCAGTGACAGCCTTGCAGAGAAGTGCCAGTTGCTGGAGACAGCTCTGGTGCAGAGTCAGGGAGTCCAGGACGCCTTGGACGGCCTCCTTGCTTGGCTGAACTCTGCGGAGAATACACTCAAGTAAGTAATTGGCGAAGTACCGACAGCTCAGTGACAATTTGGCAGAGAAGTGTAAGTTTCTGGAGACAGCACTGGTGCAGAATCAAGGAGTCCAGAACGCTTTGGATGGCCTGCTTGATTGGCTCAACTCTGCGGAGAATACACTCAAGTAAGTAATTGGTGAAGTACCAACAGCTCAGTGACAATTTGGAAGAGAAGTGTAAGTTTCTGGAGACAGCACTGATGCAGAGTCAGGGAGTCCAGGACGCTTGGGGTGGCCTGCTTGCTTGGGTCAACTCTGCGGAGAATACACTCAAGTAAGTAATAGGCCAAGTATTGACAGCTCAGTGAAAGCCTGGCAGAGAAGTGCCAGTTGCTGGAGACAGCTCTGGTGCAGAGTCAGGGAGTCCAGGACGCCTTGGACGGCCTGGTTGCTTGGCTGAACTCTGCGGAGAATACACTCAAGTAAGTAATTGGCGAAGTACCGACAGCTCAGTGACAATTTGGAAGAGAAGTGTAAGTTTCTGGAGACAGCACTGGTGCAGAATCAAGGAGTCCAGGACGCTTTGGATGGCCTGCTTGCTTGGCTCAACTCTGCAGAGAATACACTCAAGTAAGTAATTGGTGAAGTACCAACAGCTCAGTGACAATTTGGAAGAGAAGTGTAAGTTTCTGGAGACAGCACTGATGCAGAGTCAGGGAGTCCAGGACGCTTGGGGCGGCCTGCTTGCTTGGGTCAACTCTGCGGAGAATACACTCAAGTAAGTAATAGGCCAAGTATTGACAGCTCAGTGAAAGCCTGGCAGAGAAGTGCCAGTTGCTGGAGACAGCTCTGGTGCAGAGTCAGGGAGTCCAGGGCGCCTTGGACGGCCTGGTTGCTTGGCTGAACTCTGCGGAGAATACACTCAAGTAAGTAATTGGCGAAGTACCGACAGCTCAGTGACAATTTGGAAGAGAAGTGTAAGTTTCTTGAGACAGCACTGATGCAGAGTCAGGTAGTCCAAGACGCCTTGGACGGCCTGTTTGCTTGGCTCAACTCTGTGGAGAATAGTGAGAAATGATCAAATGTTTTGTAACTTCTAGCTTTATATTTTTCATATGTAAGCTTGATCACTTTCCCCCTCCACTTTAAGGAGAAGGGAGAGAGGGTCATAGAGGAATAAGAGAGGTGGGGACTTTGTTTCCCTTTCCAAGTGGTTTTATTTTTAAAAGAACATACTTACTTACTGCCGGGGCGTAACAAATCTCAGTCGATTCTTTGCCTTGTCTATGAGCCTCTTCCACGCCACCCTGTCTTCCGCCAGATCCACAGACCCTCCACACCGGGTCACATCTTCGACCACTTGATCGCACCATCTTATCTTTGGCCTACCCAAAGGGCGCCTTCCTGCCGGTACCGCCTGGTAGACCTCTTTTAACCTTGTGCCCTCCTGTCTCCGATGTACATGTCCTAGCCAGCTAATTCTCTTTGCCTTCACCAAAGCCACAATATCAGGATCTTGGTATACACTGCGTAATTCTCTATTTTTTCTTATTCACCACACCCCTTCATCACATATTGGTCCAAATATTTTTCGGAGAACTTTATTCTCAAAAACAATCAACCGCCCCTCATTTTTCTTCGTTAATGTCCATGTTTCACTTCCATACATTAGGACTGGTTGAATGATTGTTTTATAAATTCTTATTTTGGAGCATTGTGACAACAATCTTGACGTAAAGAGTTTTGTACACGCCCCAAGACACCTATTTGCATTAGCTAATTTGCTTTGTATCTCTATATCCTCCACGTTTTTGCTGTTTATTGTTACACCCAAATATTTAAAACTTTCTACACAGCCAATCGAGTAGTTGTCAATGCTTAAGTTTGTTCTCACATTTCCAGCATGTCTTCCAAAATGAATAATTTTAGTTTTATCTTCATTTAGCTCTAAGCCTACTGTTTGACATTCTTTAATAAAACTTTTTGTTAGTGTGGAGAGGTCATCCAAACTTTCTGACAAGATCACTACATCATCCGCAAATGCCATTACGTTCAGGTCCACTCCTAATTTAACCCCTCTTTGTAGTCTTTTAACTTTTTGTAATGCCTCTTCCACAGCCAGGTTGAAGAGAGTGGGAGAAATCCCATCTCCCTGTCTTACTCCAGTGTTGATAAGGAAGTTTTCCGACATTTCTCCATCTATTCTTATTTTGGCCTTTGAGTCACTTATACACATTTTTGACAGTCTTATCAGTTTTTGCGGGATTCCATGTTTTTCCATCTTCTTGAATAGAGCATTCCTATCTATGCTGTCATAAGCTTTCTTGAAGTCTATAAAAGAACTACCAAGGTAAAATTATGACACATGTGCTGTTGTGTGCTGTATACTTTTTACTAGGTAAGGTCTACATTTTAAATATTGTATACTACTACTGAATGTTCTTATTTAAATCTTCAATATACTTGAAACTGTTATTTTTCATAGTTAACTCCTCTTAAGTACATTTATATCAAATGTTCCTCCTACCGTAAAATCATATAAACATATTGCCATTATAAAGTGATTTTCAGATGAAGGACTTTTTATATAGATGAAGGGAAAGTGGTTTTTTTTAAATATTCTTCGCAATTAGAAAAAATACAGAGAAGATTTTAGACATAAGCTGTTAATGAATAAATTAAATTGTCTTAACTGATAATGCTGCCTGAGATAATAATATTGTGGTGTTGTAGGGATATGACTCGGCCAGTGAGTCTACAGAAGGAACGTTTGGAGGACAGGTTGAGAGAGCACAGAGTGCTACAGTCGGACATAGACAGTCACCAGCCAAGCGTGGAAAGCGTGAGTCGAACTGCTCAGGATCTTATTAACACTGCTAGCAACCCCAGGCTCGCAAAGAAGATTGAGACCAAGACCAGAGATGTTGTGACAAGGTAAACACAAAATTACAATTGATTCCAAACAATGGTTTTTTGTTTGGTCTACCTGAAAATATTTAATTGTTTGATCTTGTATGTTCAAACGAACAATTCAAATCGTGTGATGGAATCAGCTAGGATTCAGATGTTGTTAATCAATTTAGCGGGTGTATGTTGTATTTTTCATTTTCATTTAAATTTTGGTTTTTTATTTAATTATACATACAAAAAAAGTGGCCACAACTTCTATAAACTTAAGCGAGCGTTTGAATCGTTCTCCTCGTTTTGAATTGTTCTTATTTTCTGTACTATTAATGTAAAACACAGACTTTACTTTATTTAATATAAAATTTAACTTCACAAAACACATTTATTCATTATTTTTATTAAATAAATTTAATTTAATCTTTAATCAAGTTACATTTATCATCAAACTGAAATGTATTTCAATTCCACTTTTCAAGCTCTAGATAAATTGTTGCGGGATGTGTCTCTGGCTTTGGAGGATAAGGCCTTTGCTCAAGCCACTATGTGTGACTTGAGCAGGGCTTTTGATTGTGTAAACCATAATGATCTTATAAGGAAGTTGGCATATTACGGTTTTGGTCAAATGCCGATTTTATTTTTTGAGTCTTACCTTAATAACAGAAAACAAAAAGTTTGCATTGAGGAAAGCTGGTCTCATGAAGTAATCGTGAAGTACGGAGTCCCGCAAGGATCCATACTTGGACCTTTGCTGTTTTTAATTTGTATAAATGATCTGCCTGCTTCAATTACAGCTTCAACCATCCTTTATGCAGACGACACTACATTTTTAAATATTAGCAAAGATTTAAGTGAACTTAGTTTAATTTCAAAAAATTCTATTTCAGATGCTTCAAATTGGTTCACGAGCAATGGTTTCTTATTGAATGAATCAAAAACGCACAATATTATTTTCAGTACGAGGACAGTTGACAGTCGTAACTTAAACATTAGTCTCTCAGACAATGTAAAATTCCTCGGAGTATACATTGATAGAAACATGAACTGGGACTCTCATATTACGTATATTTCTTCTAAATTGTCAAGAGTAGTTTACCTCCTTAGGCGACTAACCTTTTCTGTTAGCACCGACTATGTCAAAACCGCCTACTTTGCATTTTTTCAATCAATACTTAGATATGGGCTGGTTGCATGGGGCAATGGTAGTAAGATCAATGACATACTGATCCTCCAAAAAAAGGCCATAAGAATTATATCCAAATCATCTAGCATAGAACACTGTAAACCGCTATTTAGATTACTAAACATTCAAACTGTCATAAACCTGTATCTATTTGATTTAATTCAATATATTTTCCAAAATCCAAATTTAATAAAGCCCATTGGTGATACCCATTCACACAATACAAGATGCAAGAATTTATCAAAAATAAAATTTAATAGATTAAGTAAAACTTTAAAGAGTCATCAGGTACTTTCCCTGAAGGTATATAACCATCTGTCACATTTAATCCCAAAGTTTGACAAAACACTTTTCTTAAAGAAATATTATTTATGGCTTTTGGAGAACCCATTCTACTCTGTAGAGGAATTTTTCTCCAATAAGTCTGTTTTGTTTTAATAAGATTATGTTATGTTTTCAATACAGATACATCGATGTAACTACAGTGGTACCATTGTTATTTACTGTATAGTTCTTTGCATTGCCAAATAATGTAAATTATTATTAAATTACATTAAGTACATTAATGCTGATATTGTTGATGTAACTGTGTTGAAACTTTTAACTTTTAACTATCTATGTTGGACTTGGCTACCAGAATATGCTGTATTTATGACTTTGTCAATGATCATGAGATTTATACGACAATAAAGTGATTTTGATTTTGATTTGATTTTGATTTAAATTGTGGTAATATTTAATGATAGTTATTTAATTCATTTCTAAAAATGTATATTTGATAATAATAATTGATTGATTGATCCACTTCAACTTGTGTCAATTTTGAAAAATCACTTTTTAGACCAAATCTTTGTTATATTTTTTAATTTGAACAAATATTGTGATTCAGTCAAAGGCCCAATTCACTAAGAAAGATAATTGAAGAACTGAAATTTTGTGGTACCTCTCAGTTGTATATTAAGTGTTCAAGTTCAAGTTAAAAACTCCTTATTCAAGTCAACATTTCAATACATAAATCTCACAGATCCCAATGCGCCTCACAGGGTGCGTGCGGGAAAAGTAGTTGTCAGTTAACATGTTACAAGTTTTGAAACATTTTGCAATCGTCCATTTTTATCTTCCACCACCATTAATTTTTCACCCAATAGAAAAAAGAGAAAATTCAATTTCAGAAACATTACACAATTTTCAGGTTAATCATTATATAAAAATTGTGAGCATAAAGCATCATTTGACAACAATAAATAATAAACTATTGTTTGCCATGGTAAGTAATAACAATTTTTATAAACTAAGTAAACTATGTACTAGGATGATCTATAGCGGTAAATTAACTATGAAAAATGCCAATAAAAGTAAAAGTTACGGTAACTATAATATAATACAGTATGTTATATAATAATAACAAGTTAATCATTTAATAAAATTTGAAGCAGAAAAGGCATATAACAATAAAATGAACTATAAATAATTAACAATAAAATAACAATAACATTTAAATAATAATAATAATTTCATTAATTCTATAAACTATGAAGTAGAAAAGGCGTATAACAAGAAATAAACTATGAAGAGTTAACAATAAAATAATATAGCTACAGCAATGTAACAAATTAACATTATAAATTAAAAACAGTACAAATAAAAATAAACTAAAACATAAGTGTGACACTGTAGTCAATGAAAATGGTGTATGGCTACATTCTAAGTTCCTTGAAGAATTGGAATCATATCCATAATGTAAATGAAAATTGGACATCAAAACTCATCTAAGAAAATTCTGTACCTAGTTGTTAGTAAAAGAAGAATTAGGCTCAAATGTTAAATTGATTAAAGAATATTTGACTGATTAGTAAAAATGTGCTTAACTTATTTAAAATTTATTTCATCTCATACTCGTCGTAATTTGACTTTGGTGACTAAAAGCATAAATGAAATATAATTATTCGGCATATATGCTAAAATATTTGATTAATTCTCTTACTTGATCCTAGATACGAGAAGCTCCAGGACAAGTGTCACCGCCTGGGAGAGAGCTTGTCAGAGGTGCATCATGCACTCTGTTCATTCAGTGGAGAGGCTGCTGAGCTGGAGCGGTGGTTGGGCGAGGCTAGTGAGGCCCTGAGTGAGGCTACCACAGTTGCACGTGTCGACGAACTGTGTAAACAGCGTGACTCGCGTAAGGACCGACTCGAAACGACACTACGTGATGGACGGACACTCATCAGTAAGAAGGACGTAACAGACACTGGCAATGTCCGGGATAGAGTGAAGGTTCGTGATATGATTGTTACAAAATACTCCTAAAGTTTTTATGTATAATCTATCTATTTGTATAATAACAGTAAGTTGATATTCAAAATAAGTTTTGGCTGGCTTTGTTACCTGCTATACTAGTATTTGAACTTGTTCTGTTTAGAAAAGGGAACAAAAAGGGCAATCTGTTTTGCTTCTTAAATATATTAAATAAATTACTGTTATTTTGTGAAGGAAAATAATAATACTGCCAGAATAGCTATTGGATAGTAGAAACTTCTGTAGGTACTATACATGTTTTCACAAGTTTTGTACAATTTAAGGAATGTTTTCGCTATTTGTTATAAGAAGGCATCCATCTTTATAAGGATTAGGCTCTACATCTTGTTTAATTTCTTTCAGAGGACTAATTTAAATTGAAGATCTAACAATTACCAATATGTTTATGTGAAAGTAAATTTTGAAGTCCCTATGAAAATCTCACTTATCCATAATTTTAATAATTTATATGAATGAACACCAAGTTTATGTGACTGGATTTGTGAATATCATATAGGAAAATTGTACTGTGGTTTTTTAGGGTTTGGAGACACAATGGAGGGAGCTGAACCTGCTGTTGGAGGACCGACAACGCTTGGGAAAGGCTCGCACAGAACAGCTGATGGCCTATGAGAAGCTGAGAGACCAGGTTTTGGCTTGGCTACAGAACATCGAGACCCGGGTGTCACGGTTGGAACCAGTATCTGTGGAGATGGACACTATCAAGAAGCAGATTGACGAGCTCAAGGTATATATTCTTCCGTTGCTTTGTAGACCTGGTTGTGGGTCTAATTTTGTGCTAAATATATTGTGAACAGATAAAAAGTGCATGATCAAAGCACAGACAGGATTTGAACCTGCACTATCTCTAACTCAGATTCACAGTCCAACGTCTTAGACTGCTCGGTCTTCGGCAATCTCAAGTTGTTAGGAAATAAATTTAGATTGAAGTACAGACCATTGAGGAACACTAATTAAATAATTATCAAATCATTTGAGATTAGTTAAAAAGATACTTATTACAGTATAAAGTAGCATTAATTACAGTTACAAGTATAGAAAATAAAAAGACTTGGTTAGTTTTAAAATTAAATGTTTACTTTATCTGTTCATAAAAGAGAAAATGTTTTATCTATTATAATATAGTCATAGTAATTTGTAAGTTATGCTTTGTTAATCTACTTGTACAATTAGTATTTCTAAACTACAGTCTTACAGTCTTTTTTTTCTGCAGATGAATAATCAATGATTTGTAATGATAAAAAGTGTATGAAAAATAATTTATTTAATTTTAATTGAGTATATTCTTTTAAGTACATCACAAGTTTTCTTGTGAGAACTAAATGATTTACACTGTTAGTACAAAATCCTAAGAAAGGTTACTTGCAAGAAAGTTGCAAATGACAACACATACGTGATGGCCGTTGAATGTTTCAGCCCATTGTGAAGGAACACAGAGACTATGGAATGACTATAGACAAGGTGATGGACCTGGGAAATGCATACGATGCACTGGTTCGGCCTGAGTCGCCCACACGGCGCAGGAGTTCGGTTAGTCCAGTGAAACGAACCTCTGTTACAGCCAGTCCTTGTGAGTATGTCCTAACTGGGCAAATAATTTATTTACAACTTTTGTATCGTACCAAATGTTAACAACAAAACCTGGAAATAATTGTTTAAAATTTATTTTATACTTATTCATTTTTTTAGTTAAAAGGGCTATTTTTTCAAAAAGATTGTGGTATTTTTCACATTTATCTGTATTATATTTATTTAGGCTCCTTTCTTCTCTTAGAATAAGTTACATGGTTAAATAGTTTAACAGTAAAATTGTATTTGTAATATTTGCTACAGTTTTGGCAGTAATCACAAAATATTATTATTACAAAGTCCACATTCAGCCGTTTTGTTTTTATCAAATGAACTTGTTTTTATCAATCTATAATCTTATTGATTCACCTCATTTCACAATTACTTACAAAAAGTACACCACACCATGTGTCGAGTAACAGGCTTCACTGAAGTTGCAAGTAAACTTTTGAGTCTAGCTAGTTTCATTATGGGGAGATATCCTGCGAACAGACGGGTCATACAGAAAAGAAATTGTACATCCCCTAGGCAGACAAAATAGAAATTATGCCAGCCTACTAAATTAGACTTCAATAATGCTCAGCCAAACCTCATGGATGATAGAAACGCTCCATCATAGAACTCATTCTTGTCTATGTAGAAATATAATTTCATGTAACATTGAAAGTCTGCAGATGAAATCTTCCCGAGATGTCTTGCAATTATTTAGGCTAAATGTGATACTGTGTCACAAGTTAGATGTCATATGATTGTACTCAGTTTCTTTACACTTTTATTTATTCTGTACTTTTCTTGTTACAATCCTGGTTACTTATGAAACTAATGTAAAAATAATTGTTGACGCTCAGCCAAATACCATGAAATATTATGTACCATCATCATCAATCTCGATGTTGCCTATGTAGAAATAAAGCTTTATGCAAAATTTCAAGTCTACAGGTCAGTTTGTTCTTAAGATATTCTGATATTGTTCAGACAGATAGACATGAAATTTTCCTGTCCCTCGAGTGATAAACTTTGCTAACGCTCAGCCAATAAAGTCAATTTTTTCTAAATTTAATTATATTTTATTACCAATTTAACATTAAGAATGTTTTCTCACTATCATAATCATTATTACATAATAAAAAGTAATATATTATTACATAATAAACAGTAGTGTATTTTAACATTAATTTATTACATAAAAAATTCAATGATGTGTAGATAGTATAGATATGTATAGAGAGATGTGTGTAATAACTTAAATGTAGGTAAAAAATGTGTACCATTTGTTACTATAGACTTCATGCTGAATTTTGCCTTGGCTTGATATCATGGATTTCATTAAATTAAAGTTGTGTCACAGCATGTAGTATGATAAGGAAAATAGTTTGGAATCTGAAATCAAAGAAGATAATGTGCAGCTTGATGTGTCAGGTTTATACTAATTGGATTGTATTGTCGTAGTGAGGAGGACATCTCAGGATGGCTCCCCGTCCCCCACCAAAGTGTCAGCATTCGGCCTCCAGTCTCCTGTTTCTCCTGGAGGCTCAAGTGGCTTCGGCAGTCGCAGATCCTCCCAGGACGGATTCCATCTTGACGGTAATATCACTTTCTTCTGGACTTGTATCCTCTCCTCTCTCGCTCCCCAGTTGATTGAACTTTCTGTAACAATCAGTAATTGTTTCAGGTAGATACCTCTCCTAGGCCTAACCTTGACTCATCGCTCCTCCTATATTTCCTAAGGTCTATAGGTATCACATTATCCTAACCTGTATAATATTCCCTTTTTGTCAACTTATTATAGCATTGTGTCATATATTATGTATTTAAATAGATTTCAATGAAAGGCATGTAGTATATCTTTTTGACTACCTAATTTTAATGATAGTATTAGATGTATTCACAATTTTTTAGTTGCATACATTTTATTTACTATAGTATTTAAAGCTTTTAGTTAATTTATTTTTTTAGTTAAAAGTAAGCTCTGTATTCTATTTAAGAAATGTTCACTAATAATTACTAGAATGAACTACCACTTGTTTATTTTGTTCGAGTTATCCCGCTTATCTATTAAAAATGCAGAAGATAGTACAAATATATCAACATGTAATGTTATGTTAGTGACACTTTTTTGTGCCATTTTAAAAATACTTTTAACATGTTATTAAATCATAAACTATTAATTGTTAAATATTAAATTTTTTAATGTTTCTATTCAATCATGAGTACATTCACTAGACTTGTTATACTATACTTTTTTAATCTTGTACAGATGGTTTTTAATATTTGAATTAAATAGAAAGGATTATTTAATACAGATTTTCCAGTTAAAGATTTGTCACAGCATTCTTGTAACATTTTTTTACTCTTCACTTCCTTACCTCTTGGCTTATCATAACCTCACAAATGTTACTTTGCAGAGGCGACAGGAGTGCAGCAAGAGCTGACAGAAATCAACAACCGTTACACACTAGTGGGCACAAGACTTGCTGATCGACAGACTGAATTGGAGACTGTCAGAGAGGAGCTAAGAAGACACCTGGAGCACCTCCGTACACTGGGACAGTTCCTGGACAAGGTGCAGAGGAGTCTGCCCAAGGAGAGTGTACCTAACAGCAAGGAAGATGCTGACAAAACTGGCAAATTAATCAAGGTACTGTTTAAAGTCATAGTCATTGCATACTTCAATTATAAAGCAGTTGGGTTCTGTCAGTGCTGATGTGAAATGACAGCTAGTCGTATACAAATTCTTAGTATTACTACTATCACCAGGACCAATGATAAGAGTAATAGTCAAGGAGATAATTTGATATCTAAAGGTAGAAAATCTATTGTAATTCAAGTCCATGGCACCAATTATAAAGCAGTTAGGTTCTGTCAGTGCTGATGTGAAATGACAGCTAGTCGTATACAAATTCTTAGTATTACTACTATCACCAGGACCAATGATAAGAGTAATAGTCAAGGAGATAATTTGATATCTAAAGGTAGAAAATCTATTGTAATTCAAGTCCATGGCACCAATTATAAAGCAGTTGGGTTCTGTCAGTGCTGATGTGAAATGACAGCTAGTCGTATACAAATTCTTAGTATTACTACTATCACCAGGACCAATGATAAGAGTAATAGTCAAGGAGATAATTTGATATCTAAAGGTAGAAAATCTATTGTAATTCAAGTCCATGGCACCAATTATAAAGCAGTAAATGTATTGTCTCTGTGTTGGAAAAAATTTTGATTGTCAATAAAGAACAGCAAAGTAAACATTAGGTTTCTTTTCAAAGTAGGAAAATCTGCTCGTATTTTTATATTTACAATTTGTGAAAAAGTGTCACACATTATACACGTTTTTAGCCAAACACAACATCCCCGTCTTAGACCTTTTAAAGAAATGAGATTATACCAAAAAAAGTGAAGAAAGCATGAACAAGCTCACGGAAAATGATCTGCATCATTATTACTTACTATGGAAAATGTGCATAGAGCGATGTAGGGACAAAGGAGGGGAGTATGTTGAAGGGGATAACGTAAAATTGTAAATATTTGGAAGTAAAATGTGTTCAGTGTTAGTTCAGTATTTAGCCACACCTCATATACTATAACATTGAAACAAGTATGTTCAAATCAATAAAAGAATAGTATGAGTCATTCATCTGTATGGTAAAGCAGATAGTACAGCTAATCATCATTTCACTACCAATGAAACATCTTAAAATCTTGTAGTTAAGGTTTTAAATGAGTTTGAAAATTAATTAAAATGGTAAGAGGTCTGAAATAATTAATAACTTGAGCAACTGGTTACTCATACTTGCCTTCTTGTTAAAACAGGCTCCTTGTAATAAAAGCTTGCTTTGTATGTGTTGACAAAAGCTGTTGGTAACATTTTCAGAGTATTCTGGAGGATATGTACGAGAAGCAGTCACTCCTGGACAGCACAAAGAGTGGAGTCGGTGACTTGTTGAGGCGCAAGCCCTCTGCTGCTGGTGCAGACAATCTCCATGATGAGTTGACTGACATCACGTCACGGTGGAAGAGTCTCAATGACATCTGCAAGAACAGGTACCCTGTTTACTACAGCATAAACATTTTTCAATATAAAATCTGTTATAGTGTCTGTTCTGAGAAAAAGACTATTTTTATTATAACAATGTAAACAAATAGGTAAATATTTCTTTGCGATAAACCCAAATATCAACACAAGAGTTTGGATAGAAATATCATATTTGTCTCTAATTGAGTCTTCTGGATTTTTCTAAAAATTTAAAATACTTTATACCCACAGATTTTCATTAATTTTGGAAGAAAAAGGAACTATATTTGACTAATTGTGAATTAGAAAATTAGTATTTAGCATGGGTGTGTAAATTCACATAGTAAAACTAACAGTCATCCATTATCTAAATATTCCAGTCTACACCTAGGTCTTAAACTGTTGACTAAAGAGGGCTCTCCATAGTGGTAACAAAATATCTTTTGATTTTAATTGTGTTAGCAATGTTTAAAAATGGTGTAAGATCTAGAAACTAAAGCAACTAAAGCCTAATAACTAAGACCATATAGTCAGGTGTTAACTTTCTCTCATACAAAAAAATCAGATCTTTCTTTACATATAGAATAGACAAACATCATATGAACATAGATAGTGTTTCTTTCTTAAAACTAAGTAGATTCAGCTGGAAAAAGTAGTAGAAGAACTATTATGTTGATACTGCCTCTTGTATTGATGAAGCGAATAATTACATTTACATTTTACTAATGTGCAAATTGTTCATCATCGGGAATCTTTATCAAGCCAAGGGCAAGAAGGAGATATAAAAAAAAAACTAAAAATCAATGAAAGTGAATAGACAGACTTTTAGTTGTCGAATAGGATTGAAATACGAAGGCTGTTTTATTTTCAACCTCCGATCTCACGTTTTAACAGCCAGGCAAGTGGCAGGTCTGAGGTGTGCGCAGTACTTGATGGCACAACTTCCCCACTCCAACTTTTGTCACTGCGGAGTTGAAGTAGCCAGTTTGTGCTGAGTTGGAGTTGCATAAAAATGACCGCCTCTATTGATTCTCGCGCCAAATTTTAATTGAAGAATGTTATTCCATAAACACAGCATTTGCTCCGATGAATTTCTGTTGCACTATTCCCTTCTGCTTGCTGGAAACAAATATACCCGCTGATAAAATAAAGGAGCTCTAAGCTTTCAGAATTACACAGCAACTTTGAAAGTGAATTCAAAATAATTCTAAACTATCAAATAAAATTTAGTCAAAACTATATTGACATAACCAAGTAGTAGTTATACTGAAGTAATGTATTTTAAAGTATATACAACTTAATCTTTGGTGATTTATTGCCTGTTGTGCAACAACAACATTATCTCTTAATGTGTATTTTCATCTTGTTGAAATTGAAAGAATAGTTATTTTTTATATAGTTTGTTAGGTCACGTCACCTGACAAGTTTTTTTATTGGTATTTACCTAAAAAATAATGTGTTTTGAGTCTTGTAAGTAAGAGAAAGATTGTCTTGAGTAACACATTTTGTGTGTAGGATCCAACTGATGGAGGACGTTAAGGACTTCCATGACACTCATGACAGTCTGTCCAACTGGCTGGCTGCCAAGGAGCGGATGATGACCGTGCTGGGACCAATCTCCAGTGACTCCCGCATGGTGCAGAGTCAAGTTCAGCAAGTGCAGGTTATTTTTTTCTCCTCTTCTATTTTAACTTCCAGTGGCAATTTTGTTTATATTTCTTTAGAAGATTCACATAGTAATTGGGTTATTTTTGTTCAAAATTTGTCTTATGCATAAATAGAATTAATATTCCACAAAGATTACTGACATCTTAAGAACATTTTGATTTTAATTGCTAAATTTTCTAATAAATCCTATTTTTTCTCATTTTCATCACCTATAGCCTGTGCCTCCAAAAATCAGCTTTATTATCTGTAAAAAGTTTAAACATTGAAGTTCTTTATTATTGAATCTGTTACAAAATGGGTTAATAATTTAGTAAATAGATCATTTATTTTAATTACATAGCATAGTGAGGCTTTGAATAAATATAATATAATTTAAAAAGTAATTTCACAAATTATGATGTTATTTTAATCTGCCTGATTACATGAAAACATTGTGTAAAGGTGATGCGAGAGGAGTTCCGTACACAGCAGCCACAACTGACACATCTAACCACAGTGGGAGAGAGTGTGTTGGTACGCGTGTCGAGTCCAGATGTCAAGGGCAAGCTGTCACGTGTAACAGCACAGTGGGCAGACTTGCTGGGGCGGCTAGATGAACGTTTGACAAGCCTGGGTGCAGCGGCCGACACCAGCCGAGAGTTTGATGCAGGACTGGCACGTCTACGTGACACACTGCAGGGCATCTCGGACCAGTTGGATGACATCCCATTGGACAGAGAGCCGGAGGAACAACTACGCAAAGTCCAGGTCAGTTGAGAAGGTGTAAAGAAAAACAATTAACTCAGCAACAAAAGACAAAGGAAAAGAGTGGTCAAAGTATTGCACTGTTTAGAGATTCAGTTTTCAGGTTTACATACTTAGTACAAAGAACTAGTAATAAATTATAAAATACTGTGGCCTAATTTTGTGAGTCCTGTTTTCACTTTTATAACGTTTTAGTTGCATACACATTTGAAAACTTAAATTGATATTTACGTACCCAAAATCATTTTCAGTGTATTCTTGGAATAAGTTCTCATTTTCTAACTTCCATTAATCATCTTTCAAATAATAAAAATTATTCATTCATTATCATAATATAATAATTATTTATGTTATTGTGTCTCAAAGTTATTTTTAGTCAGGTTTTAAAATTTAGTACTTAAACAAGTAATAAAATATTAAAAATAAAAATATTATTTCAACTTTATTATTTTTAATTAAACAGAGCTTCTGTAGAAGTTTTAGTAAAACTTGTATGAAATATGCGTGTTAAGTGTTTCTGGTGTGGCAGATGCTGGAACGCCAACTGGAGGGAGTGAGGCCATTGTTGGCTGATGCAGAGAGTGCTGGAGCCCAACTGTGTGATGTGCTGTCCGACCCTGCTTCACGTGCAGAGATACAAGCCAAGTTGGCTGCGGTCAACCGCCAGTACAACACATTACAGAAGAAACTGGACCTGCGTAAGGCTGAAATCGAGGGATCACTAAGGTAACAGTTAAGAGTGATATGTTAGTGGAATTTCTATTGTGTGGGATGATTCAGGGTTCCTTCCAAGATTTAGAAGCTCAATCCCTTTTTAACCACATAACTTTTAAGCCAGATCTGTAACTCATTGAAATCCAGATTCAAAATTAAGTTCTTGAAAGGTATTTCTCAAATTATTACAAAAATATATGGAACTCTGAGGAGAACAAGAAACACATTTTCTTTAATTTAGAAACATTTATTTAAACTCGGTTAACTTATAATTTTAATATCATATTTATTAAATTTATTTATAATTAATTAATATTTATTTATTATTAATTAAAATGATAGTAATGTTAAAAATTTCTATATATAAAAACGTTGAGAATTGAAAAATGTTAACTATATTTTATTGAATAAATAAGAGAGACTCTGATGGTAGAAATCTGCTTTACAGAATTCTAAATACAATTTATCTTTGTGCAAAATAAACTATATTATTCTATACACCATTAATTTATTGATAATTTTTAAACAATTATAAATATTAATTAATGTACTTTAAAAAATACAGTTCAGTACTTACTTATAAGTGAGTAATATAAGTATAAGTATTTAATAAATATAAGTATTTTAGTACTGTATTAAAATAATATTTATAAATGCAAACACATGTTTATTGTAGTTTTAACTATCTTTTGTTTCATTGTTATTTAATTTACCTTTATTAACAGAAATCTCACTAAAATGTGTATCTCATTTTTAAGTTTCTTTTTTATAAAATATAATGAACAGCTTTACAGTATGATTAGCATTGTTCATAGGTTTGTTACTAAATTGATTAATGTTCTCAATGTAAATTCAAAACAAAACAATTTTTTAATAATGAAAACCATACAAAATGTATGATTAGGCTTTTTGCATGAATTATGAAAAACTGTTCAACAACTAATAACATTTTAGCCACATCTATAAATAAACGATATGACAGTTCATGTAAACTACATAACTCATTTAGAAAACTCTAAATGATCTGAAGTAAGTTGTTGCAGAGAAATGACCATTTGTGAAAGGCTGATAAAATATAGTTTTATCATTGTAAGTTTTTCAGTTCACACCATGTAAGTTGAAACATTGTTAACACAAATCTTGACATAGTTTGGTCTTGCTTTGGAAAGCCATCTTCAGTTAAGAAATTATTAAACCGGATCAACACTGTAAACAGGAAGACTTAGATGATAGTGATGACACTGGCCGCGTAAGCTTGAGAGGTTTGTGTGCTAAATCTGATTAGTAACTGATGTTGTGTAGAGACGGAAGGCAGTTTGAGGCAAGCTGTGCCAAGACGCTGGGCTGGCTCTCAGAAGAACTAGGCTCTCTCAGCGAGCGACTGCTTGTATCAGCTGACCGAGATATCCTACAACAGCAAGTTGAACAACATGAGGTAAACAAATTATTCTCTAAGTAACATCATATTATAATTTGTGATGTTTATGAATAGCATTAATTTTCTTGAGATAAATAATGGAAGGTGTATTAATTTGTTTTACGTTTCTTTTAGACATTTTGATTGCATATAGGACTAAACTTAACCAGTGAGGTGTAGATTCTATATTCTTTATTATATTTGTTATTCAATTTAAATCTAGTACAGTGATACTTTTTAAAGATCACCAAATTAAATCTCCAAATCGCCTAACTTTTTATATATTACATCATTTTAAGTATTTATACAACTCTGAAATCTGAAAGAATCATTGATTTCAGTAGTGTATTTTGTCTGGGTATATTGGCAACGTTCACGTGTCAACAATGTAATAAAAATCAAGTATTGCAGAAAACATGCTAATCTTCAAAAGTAATAATCACGTAAAATAGATGTATATTATAAGTACATTGTAGAATGTGTTTATTAGTGGCGCACTAGTGTGTTTTTATCTCTAAATTTTAACATCATGAAAAATACCTGTGATTAGTGGGCCGTTGTAAATCTAGGTTATCTATGCCAGTACTGTGTCATGATTGTTTTTATTACCTAAAAAATTAATATGGTCTAGCTGGTATTTGCCTTATATAATGTATTATGTTCTAAATTTATATATAAGTTAAACAGTTAAATTAGTTTAAAAGTTAAGTTAAACTTTTTGTGAATTTCTGAAAACATTTTAACCATGATAAAATGTTAGCCCTTTCTACAGCCTATCTTAATCTAGTAGCCAAAGCAAATTAGTTTATAGTGAATATTCTGTTTTGCGACATATCTTAAAAAATAAGGCATAATTTTCTTGTCCACTAACAGGTAAGCATCACCTGGGAAATATTGTAGCCAACATTCATTGAGCATGCACATAATAGTGGATCTTTTCAAATATATATGTAAACTAAATATAACGTACAAAATGTTGAAACTGTTCTCAAAAATCTATTTGATTAAACTTAAAATAAACAATGTAACTTTTAATAGTAATGTTAACCCAAAATTAAAATTGGATTAAAACAAAACTGAGAAAAAACCCCAGTTGTGTACCAAATAAATTAACAAAATTTGTTTCACCTCTGTAGGGCTCATGCAGACAGTTCAAGACCCTCATTTCTTGTGACGAAGTGTTGGACAGTCACTTAAAATAAACCATCTATTGGTCTAGAAATGCCGTAGCATCAGTATGAGTCATGATGTGTTCTGGTTCTTATTAGAATCATTTTCACTGTCCTTTATCTACATCGAAGAACAAGTTGCAAATAAAATTCCTATACTGGTTATCGCACAAGTGGTATTGTCAGTCTAAAGCCAATTATTTTACATTTTCCAAATTATTCAAATTACAATTATCAACCTCTCTTTTGTAATGTATTAACAAAAATAAATTACACTGGGAAACAGTTTATTCTTCAAATTATTGGACTTTTTCCACCCTGTAAAACCGATCCGTATAGCCCGAAGATCTGTATAAGGTTGTACTCTAAATCAATTAATTTTTTATTGCTTAAACCAAACATAGTGTTGTTATGTTCTTATGGAGTTTTAAAACCATTGTTATATCACTAACAATACTATGTTTCAGCCGGTGTACAAGGAAGTCCTCCACAAGGAACATGAGGTAATCATGCTACTCAACAAAGGGCGGGAGTTGCTTGGGCGTAGCAGTGGTGGACAACGCAGTGATACACGCAACCTGCAGCGTGATATAGACAAGATACACCAGCAGTGGGAGAAGCTGCGGAAGGATGTGGTAGACCGCCAGACACGACTACAGACCTGCATGGTGAGTACTACTGCCTCACATTGAATAACACAAAGCTTATTAATTGTAAGAGAGGTGACCACCTGAGAGACATTAATTATCAGGTTGAGAGTATTGCCTTCTAACACTTAATACATGTGGGTCTTATATCGTCTGCTTACAGCAATGGTAGAGGAATAAGTTTGTGAAACAATACTACATCTTAGATGTCCAGAGTGATTTAAATCTTTAGTGATTTCGATAACCTTCTTATACTGAATATTTTAATCTTTTTTCCATTACCTTTTCTGCTAATTATTTGTGTTGGTGGCAAAGTAATAGTAATAAAACACATATTAGGACTTTGTTCATACATCAAAGGGTTTGTTACAATCATTGCTTCCATTCTGTTTTCAATATCCATCTAGAGAATTCGGTTGTTGGCTAACTCTTGAAATTAAATTATTTCTGTAGTTAGAGATGGTTCTCCTGGAACTCTTCCATAACTGGAAATTGTTATGATCTTCATAACAATTTTCCCTGAAAAGATTCATATCTTAATTTTCTTTAAAAGAGAGAATAATACTGTGTTTAGTCTCATTGTATCTATACTTATGGACCATGGATATGTGCTTAAGTATTAAGAGAAGAGTTGATTCTGTGTAAGGTTATCAAACCATAACTGGTAAAGTCCACAATTCGTTTTTACGGAATTTTCAAATGTTAAAAACAGTGCTTAATCTGCAAAACTATCACAATATTTAATTTTTATTTGAACTTTAAACCTACATCATTGTTTATTATAAGGATAAGCAGTTCAGTAACATTTTTATGGGTAATAAAGCATTTTGAGCAATAAGGATATAGCAATAACATTTTTATTGTTAATGGAACACATCACCAGTTTCTCAGTTTATTCTACGCCTTGTTACGTGTTACTCCTTGTCCGTTTAATTCAACTTGATAATTTACAAAATGGACCTAGATGATGATAGATTAATGGATGATGTTTGGATTCATTACGACTCGGATGGTTACATCAGTGATAGTGTTTTGTACTATAAGTACTCCGCTCAGAAAATGGTATGTTTCCAAAGTGATTGTTAGTATTGTAAATCAATATAAAACATTAAGTTTCAAAACAAAATTAATATTATCAGATGATTTTTAGTAATTTATTTAGATAACTTATTCTTTGGTGTTTCACTTACATCATTTTAAAGTATCAATACTCAAATATAAATTAAATGAATAATTAGAATGCTGGAAAGCTGGAAAATGTTGAAATAAGAAACTTTACTTATATTTATAAGACAAGTGTTTTAACTTGTTTGTGACTGTCTATTAATGATCATGCATAGCTTTGTTTAAACAGGTCATATAATGTTATTTATAACCTGTGACTGATTAAAGGAATTTATAAAGGAAAACTGTTTTGAAGTCATAGCTAAGATACACAATAGTGGTGGGAGGTTCCATGAAGATGAGTTATAAATGTATGATGTCATCATCATCATCATCATCGTCAGACGTTTCCGTTCTCACGGGTCGTCGTACACAGCCTCCTCCACTTTAGTCTATCCTTCCAGGTCTCCTCTTCATCCACCTGTATTTTCTGTAGTCCCCTTCTCTCTATGTCTTTCCACACTTGGTCCTCCCATCTTCCTCTCGGTCTTCCTCTTGGTCTTCTTCCTCCTTCCTCCTTCTCCAGTGCTATTCTAGGCATTCTATTATCTCCCATCCTCTTCACATGCCCCATCCACTGTATTCTTCTTCCTTCCATTGTCTCTTGCAGTGAAACTACCTTCAATCTTTCTCTGGTTATTTCGTTCCTTATTCTATCTCTTCTTGTACTCTTCTCTATCCCTCTTAAAAATCTCATTTCTGCAGCTTGCAATCTGCTTAAATCATTTTTAGTCCACGTCCACGTCTCTGCTCCATATAATAAAATTGGTTGGAAATAAGATTTATACATCAATACTTTTGATTCTTTCCCAATGTTCCAACTCCACACAATCTTCTTCACCAAATGTATGATGTAACATATATAAATATTTATAGATATGATTGAAACGTTTTGTTTTACTAAACAAACTGTAATCAATGCTTGAATGTCCAAAGAGTTTTATTAAGTGTGTGTTGACTAAACAAAACAAAATGATTCATTTAATACACACCTGTATTCATGTGGCCTTTTCATTACATTGCAGATTTAGTATTTGAAGCGTAGAAGAGTTTGTTAAAATAACATCTAATACACTTATAAGGTTTTTAAACTTGCAAAGTGCAGTATCAACATGTTCAAGGGGAAATAATAATGAAAGAGTACTAGAATAACTGAGATTAAAGTTGCTAATTAAAATAACAGGAAGAATTTGTGTCCTCAGGAACACTGCCGTAAATACTACCGAGCACTGGAGGCCTTCATCCCGTGGCTGGCACAGGCAGAGAACCGTGTCGACTCACTGCGGCCTGACAGCTTCAAGCGACGTGATGTTGAGAAGCAGCTGCGTGAGCTATCTGCATTCCGTAATGAGGTCTGGAAGAAGTCTGGGGAGTTTGAAAATCTGCGTACGTTGGGAGAAGCGTTCCTTGGAGCGTGTGATGTTGACAAGGAGATCGTCAAACAGGAGCTGGCTGCCGTTAAGGCACGTTGGGACAAGCTCAATAATGGTAAGTGAGGGTTTAACGTTTTTGGGTTGGTGATTAGAACTAGATTCTTATATAGTATGTTTCTTACATACACCATACCTGGTATCGTGGATAATTTTCTTTTTTGAGAGTACCCTAGTCTCTTTCTTCCAAAACTGGAGTCTATTTTATTTTTTCTCAATGCAATTTTTAAGAAAATTCAAAAGTATTACAATAAGTTCTCAAATTTACTTAATGTTCATTGAAAAGGGTTTTATACTTCACTCTTTTATAGTCGCATAGGTAGTTTGTTTAAACATATTTCATCAATGCATTCAACTTTTTGTCTGAAGTCAGGAGTAAAACCTTAGTTTTCTAAAAATTAGTTTTCTTTAAATTTGCCTCCTCACTTTTATTTACATCTATATTTCATCTCCTTTGGTCAAATCTATAATCTGTACAACAATTTGTTTCACATTGATTATGTACCCAGTACGTTTTTCTTTTATTCAAATCTAAAATTGAATTTTTTTTAGTTTAGATTTCTGACTTAAAGTTTATTTGTTTCTTGAAAATATTTTACATTTATATACCATATTGTAGAAATTTTTCATAAATCATTGGTCTTGTACAATGACACTAAATCTTGTGTCACAGAACTGCTGGAACGTACTCAGTGGCTCGAGGAGACTTCTCGTCGTCTGCTGGACTTGTCAGAGCAGCTCAGAGACTTGGCACACTCAGTACAACGGTGTGAGGATAAGCTGGCCTCCCATGATGCTCTGGGAGGAGCGGCTCGTGATCCCAAGATGCTGGACAGACTCAAGGTAAACTAAGCGGTGTGCTGGTCATGTTCTGGCTTTAAAGCAAATGCGCTCTCATTTAAAAAAATTTTATAAACTCAAAATTGACATTTGTTCTTTAATCACTTTTGTTGTTTGGTTCTGATTTAAACAGTTTGTATATGCAATTTAAGTTTTATTTATAATGTCAAATTAAACAAATTATGATTAAGTTTTACCTGCAATCACCTAAATGAAATCATGTTGCAACATGTTAGTTTTCATTTATTAAAGTGCAACATCTGGCCTGGACAACTACAATAGACAGTAATCAGAACATACTACTAACTCCAACTGCATATGACAGTTAAAACAATTATGTAGTGTGATGTGCATTATTATTCCTGTTGCAATTATACTTCCTTTCTTCTTATGAACATTGTTAACAACAAATTTATATCAGAAACATTTTAGTTTAATGTTTTTGGTTTAGAATACAAATTTAGACAGCTGAGCATTTGTATTTCAAAGCTGAAGGAGTTAAAATTCTAAGAAAAAAGTTAATATCGGAGTATAAGAAGAATTATGAGAAGGTGCATTGGATAAACTGCGAATCAGATGGGAAGATTAACTAGTTAAATCTGAGAGGAGATCTTTGCCTCGATAAAAAATAAAAGCGAGAAGGAATGTTAGCAAAGACAAAGTCCAGGTGGTTACTCGAGTTTATTAGTAAATAAGTAATGGTGCAATACTGAGCAAGATATGCTTTTGCAGGGTCTAAGAGAGGAGACAATAGGTCTGCGGAAGCCTCTGGGAACAGTACGACAGACCGCCAATGATCTTGCAGGAGAAGCAGCAGAGGCGGGAGTGTCTGGTGGGGCCCAACTTCAGGATGAGGTAGAGGGCCTGGCAGAGAGGTTAGATGAACTGCAAGCCCGCCTGGACGATAGATGCTCACAGTTACAGTCGGCCGCCACAGCACTCACACAGTTCAACGTGAGTATATACCATGTTACTGAACATGCCAAAGTGGATCGAAAGTTTATGTCTGGTCAATGTTCTGAGAAAGTTTAGGTTGTTATAAAAAGAGATGTCTATATTGTCCTGTATAGAAGTTAAAAATATATTACAATTGCAATTTTGTAACCAAAATATACTACACTCTCCATTAATCATTGGTTTGATGGCTAGAGGCACCTAATTGCACAATACTTAACCATATTATATCTGAGAGCAGCCAAGAATTGACGGTCTGGATCCAGTCAATAGTGGCACAGTGTGTCATCAAAGTTGCCATATCACTGTGCGTCTTGGTTTTGGATTGAAAAATCCACCAAACTTCTTTCATAAATCCTTTATTCAGTCCAACATGACAAATGATGAACTTCTTATTTTTCCGTTTGAAACAAACTATTTTACAATTACTATAAAATAAGAAAAATTTTTAATATGTATCGTAGTTGAATTATAAACAAAGCTAAAGGGCAGTAACAAGAACCGAGTTCTTGCGTCATCGTTTATAACATATTTTAACATTTAATAAAAATGTAATTTCTTTATTACTTAGTAATTGATGTCACCTGATAAGATTGTTACACATTTTGTACTCCCAATGCATACTAACATAAAAGTCAGTATAAAATATAAATTTCTGATAGCCTACAGTATACACTATATACTGAATCCTAAGAAATGTTGGCATATGTCAAATTTATACTTTTCTTTTACATATTTATTAAAACAAGTAAGAACAAAAAGTTATAAATAATTGGAAAAAACCAAATAATTATTTAGGTTTTTTAAGTAAGGTCCGTTTGAACATAAGTACACAACAAAAGGTTATTTCTAAAAAGTACGTTTATGTACAGAAAATACATACTTCACTCTATTTTTCGACATAGTTGCCAAGTTTGTTCAAACACTTATCATACCTCTCAACCACATTTAAAATCGTCTATTCATAAAAACTTGCCATCTGCTCTGATAACCAAAAGTTCACTGCCGTTATCACGTCATCATCATCATCATTGTAACTAAGGTGTTGTTTAACAAGGAGTAACAGATGGTAATCGCTGTGGTTGCTTCCTTGTATAAATAAATCTGCCTTAGGTATTTGAAATTTGAGAAGTAACCAATGTGATCTGAGACTTTTTATATTGAGCACTAACCCAATCTTGCTCCTCACACATTAATTCAAGGATACAAATAACAATTCATGTTCTTCCTATAGGACCAGGTTAAGGCGCTCAGCCTGGACCTGACAAGTCTGGAGGAGGAACTTGATACCATGAAGCCACCTGCAAGAGATATCAAGACTGTCCGAGTACAGATCGATGATGTCAACAAACTTGTGAACAAGGTATGCCTCTAAGACTTTTATAGACATTGGTTAATATTCCAGTCACATTTTTGAAGAGTTGATTTTTAGGGATTGACATGTCTATCTCATAAAGGGTCTATCTTGATCACCATCTATAATTTTAGTTTTTCGAACAAATAAATTTGTCACTAATTACATTTTATCAGTAATTTTGTTAGTTCATTGTGTTTAATTTCTCTAAACAAGTTCTCATTCAATAGGTTGTTAGGAAAAAAGATAATAACAATCAATGTTTACATAAGTCATGTGGTTTTAGATCGCACATGTCAGTGATGAGGTGGCCAACGCAGTGTCAGCGGGTGAGCGGTTAGTAGACAGTGGACTGGCTCCAGATGCGCAGGCCACACGCGAACAGACTGACAGCCTTGGCAGACAGTTGCAGCGGCTGGATGAGCGAGCACGTACACGCGAGACTGAACTTGACACTGTCCTCAACAGACTACACCAGTTCCAGCAGCGCCAAGCTGATGTGCTGGAAGATATACAGCAGGTAAACCTTTTTTGATTACTCAACTCAAGTAATTCTTTATTCATTCATTTTCTCTGTTTTTGTTGGCTTATCCTGTTGTAACCATAAGTGTTTTCATTAATGATAATAAACTGGCTGAATTTATTATTAATATATATTTTTATTAATGTGACACAATTTTTCAGAATTGGCCTATATTCTTAATTATAAATAACTGGAATTTAGAATCAAATTTAGGATTAAGACCGCAATATTTGGTATTTAGCCCAATCCTAGTATTATCTATTAGTTTAATATAATGAAGCTGAAAAATGATCATACATTTGCAAGTAAGACATTTAAAGTAAGTATGCTAAGTAAGGTGTGGATGTTACAGGCCAGTGAGGAGGTGAGACGTCTCAAGTCTGTTGGCTCAGAGGTGGATGTAATCAAGACACAGCAGGAAGAGTTTGCGTCGTTCCGGCGCCAGGTGGTGGAGCCAATCGCCAAGGCAGTGGATGAAGTCAACCGTCTAGGCTCAGGGCTGATACAATCGGCAGCAGGAGGCGTCAACACCTCCGCACTGGAGAAGGACCTTGAGAAAGTCAACGACAAATGGAATACCCTCAAGGATAAGGTAATGAATACAAATAATTAATTTGGCAAAGTTATAAAAAAATCAGATGTAGATATTGACTGACTGGTGCTCCTTTAATGAGTTATGTACCATATAATTGCCATAGTATGAATGATGATGACTTTGCAGGATATAGCTTATGAATTGAATTAATTTATTAGATGGTGGCCAACCATTAGACAATATTAAGTTTTAGTTTGGTAGCATGGTAACACAAGGGTAGTATGTTGGTACTAAGTACAAGTGTTGACTTACAGCTGAATGAGAGAGACCGCAAGCTGGATGTAGGACTTCTACAATCTGGCAAGTTCCAGGAGGCACTGGATGGCCTGGCCAAGTGGCTCACGGACACTGAGGAGATGGTGGCCAACCAGAAGCCCCCATCAGCTGACTACAAGGTTGTCAAAGCGCAGTTGCAAGAACAGAAGGTATGATACACAGCATATTTTTATTTTCTTCTCTTAATTTAAATTTCTTAATAAATTGATTCCTAAGTAGTTGTCTTGCTAGTTGCTAAAAAGTTGTTTTTACCAAATTAGATGGGAGAAAATACTGATTCGTAGTGATGGGCTTACCTGTTACTTTTCCATAACAGGTCTACCTGTTACTTCCACTTAAGAGACCTGTTCTTTCTTAACAGGTCTTATCTGTTATTTTGGCTAATAGGTCTAATCTGTTATTTTTACTAACCGGTCCGGGCCTGACCCTGAACTGAACTGTCCCTTACCTGTTATTTCAGTTCTGTACATATTACATAAATTGAGTATTCCAAGACAGAGAGATACAAGTACAATACTGTTCAATCCTATAAATTAACAAACTAATCACTCTGGACTTTTAGCTAATTGGTTAATATTTATGAATTTCAGCTATGTTAATAAATAATACACATGATTCAATGATTCAATAAATCCTTTTATTTAACCATGTCACACACACAAATGAGATGATTAACTGAGATTGTTAATTTTAAATATAATTACAAAAGTATTTATTAGTTTTTACAAAAAATGGTACCTAATTTCTCAATACTTACATTAATAAATGATAAAAATATATTTTAAATTTGCAAAATAGTTAAACATAAATAATTAATAATAATAACTAATTGCTACTCATCAATACTGTAAAGACACAATAGAAGAAATGGTGAAGAATACATAAATAATAATAAATCAATAAAAATGAATAATAATAACTAATTGGTATGGTACATATACTAACGAAAAATATTTTAAAGTTATAAAATATGAAACGGTGGACAATAAATATATAATAATAAATCAATAAAAATGAATAATAATAACTAATTGGTACATATACTAACAACAAATATTTTAAAGGTATAAAAATGGGTGGACAATAAATTAATAAAAATGAATAATAATAACAAAAACTTTAAATGTTGGGGACCAATTTTTAACGATTTTGGAAATGAGTTCTTCCTCATCATAATCATAAGAAGATTTATTTCTCATTTCCATCAAGTCATCTGGTTTATTATGGAGGAATGAGGAATAAATGAAACTCAACTCAAACCGGTCCTAGTCCTGAACAATGGAAATGGAATGGATCAATACTAGAGAAATAGAATGAAACAGAAGAAACTAGAAAGAAAGAAGAACAGCCTACCCAACTAGTGCTGCAGTCTGGTGGCCAGATAGAAAACTGGGACCTGTTATTGAGACCTGCTTTGCTGGCTGGCATATGCGTGGGTAACAGATAACGGCCCGGACTCCCGGTCGGTAGGTCTGTTCTATTCTGTTCCGTTCCGAGTCCCACCAGTCACAGTTCTCGGGACCTATTAAGACCTGTTAAGAGAAACTGATCGATAACAGGTCTACCTGTTACTTTATTTATCTGTTAAAAAATAACAGATCCGTTATTTTGGACCCATCACTAGATTAGTGAGTAAAAATAATTAAAAGTACTTGTAATAAATAGTCAAATATGATAAAATTTTTAAACGTTGAGTCCTAAAACCGCAACATTTTTAATAAACTTAAATTACTCTTTTTCTAGTCCTGTGAGGCATGGGTATGTCTCAATGTACTTAGCAGTAATTAGTTAAATGTTTAAGTTAATGAAATTATTTGTGAATGTTACATATACCTTACGAAATTTCTTTTTATCTTACTACATTATTTGCCTGCATGTAAACACGTTTTTAAATGCATAAATTGTAAAGGAAAATGTGTGTGTTTGTTTGGATAAAAATGTTTGTTAAAAATAGAAATAACCACATTATGCTATGTTTAGAAACGTTTTTGTAACAAAAATATTCACAAGTGTTTTAAGATATTACAGAAAAATTAATTAAAGAAAATATATTAAGTGTTTTTTTACAATCATCATAAAGTAATGAAATACATACTCTATTTCCTTAAACCTTTCAGGGCCACGACCAAATATGAGATGTTGCAAAACTTTTTCACATCTCATTTCCCTTTTTGACTAGTCAAAAGTGCCAGGCTAAAATTGGTAGTCTCTTAGGTTAAAATTTATAATTTTTCATAAAAATTATAGAATGACCTAAAAGTTGCACCAAATTACTCGTATAGATAATATACTATCAACAAAAAAATATATAGATGTAGTTTTAAGTAATTTAAAATTTAAAAAATAATGTTTTAATAGATTACATTAAAAAATTTTATTTTTTTTTTGCAAATAACTAAGAAAGGAAAAATAATTTTAATGTGGGAAGCTATTTTATTATATTGTAAATTTAGAAAGGAACAACCATACAAAATGTTGTGTTATTTCTCTCATAAATAAATTTTTTATGACACATTTTGTATAAATACACATAATTGTACTTCGCAACATTTTATAAGTGTTAAAGCAACTGACTCTTACATTGCAAGAAACTTAAAATAAATATTCACGTTATGGATGTACCGGTAAACAGATGATTGTAGGATCTATAAACAGTTTCAATACAGTTAAAAAACACTATTTACCAAGAAATATTTACACAATTTTATTTGAAATTTATTTACACTTTTTCTATTTACAAATGTGCTATTTACAATTATTTAACTCCCGTGAGATCGCAAATTGCCAGTCATTGTAACTACTACAAACAATAGCTAAGCACGTAACAACTAACACTATTAATATTTACAACCACAAAATAAAATAATGAAGAAGAATCCAGCATACAATAATACGATTACACTAAAGCATAAAGAATTAACAACAAAAGATCGAGTCAGCTAATAATGTCATGTGACAGTTACGTAATAAAAATTCATAGACCTCCAAAATAAAAATGATATTCATATTAATTATCTACAAATATTCCAGGGGATAAAAAAACATAAAACTTTAATCATTTGATGTTGTATTTATTTAAGGAAACAACGAATATCGAGGAGATTATATATTGCCGCCTGGCGCTTTTCACATATGTCACCGACGGAAATAGTTTGCCGCCTGGCACTTTTCAGACGCGATATATGGCGGCAATATATTGCCGCCTGGCCCGGAAGGGGTTAAGAAATTTGTGTAGAAATGAATAATTAAAATTGGCATATATTTGTGTGCAGTTCCTCAAGAAGATGCTGTTGGACCGGCAAAACTCGATGTCGTCGTTGTTTGCGATGGGCAGTGAGGTTGCAGCCGGAGCTGACCCGACTGAGCGAAAGGCGATTGAGCGCCAACTCAAGGACTTGATGACTCGGTTTGACAACTTAACCGAGGGCGCTGAGCAGCGGTTCGAGGCTCTGTCACAGGCCATGACCGTCGCAAAACAGTTCCAGGTTTGTCATATTCTTCTTTTATTTATTTATAGTAACAATTTAGAAAAATGTTTTATTGTAGGTTGTTGTAGAATAATGCTTTAACATAAAAAATTACAACATTAAAATAAAATATTTAGTTAATTTTATAAACTTCTTTAGAGCCTGAACGAGATATCTTCTTGAGGAGTTACTGTACACTAAATACATTTATTATTTCTCCAGGACAAACTGGTTCCAGTGGTAGAGTGGCTGGAAAAGACAGAAAAGAAGGTGAAGGACATGGAACTGGTGCCTACTGATGAAGAAAAGATTCAGCAGAGGATACGAGAACACGATGTAAGTTCTTTGTCTTCTGTAATACTCTTGATTAGGGTCAGACAGTGAACCAGAAAATATTTTGGATGAAGTAAACATTGGAAAATTTACCATTATGGATATTATTTCATGCTTTTGGTCTTATTTGTAAATAAAGGATCTGAAAGCATGTAAGTAAATCTTAACCCTTACCACGTGTATTACGGGAAATCTCGTGCGGTGAAAATGACTTTTCACACGTATTACGGTAAATCTCGCAATCAAAATTTTTGTTTTTGTCGTGAACTATAGTTTGTAAAACTGCCAATAGAATGGGGTAGAATGTTGACCGAACCTCATACAACGACTGCGCTCCACTCATTGTTCTTGGCCACCCGTTACCGTTCCGAAACTGGTTGTCATAGCAACTTAACGCCTTTCTGACTTGCAGACTGGCTCGTCTTACGGGATTTTCCGCGTAGTGAGGGTGACCAGTGCTGTTCACGAGACCTGCGCGTAAGCTTGTTCCTGTGTTGAGTTGCGTGTTTTACGTTATTTCTGAAAATCTTTTACAGTTATATTACTTCAACAATTATGATTTCAATTTGAAACACTTCATGCTTCGAATTGTTTCTTTCACAAAAATATTTTTGAAATTGGCAAAATCCACATTTTGTTTTGTTATACATTTTAAAATGCAAAAGTCTTTAAAAATTCCGTTTTTATGTTTTTTCTTCCTATAATAACTTCAGAAGTATTAAATCAAATAGAACTTTAAACAAATTAAAAATTTATTTGTAATGCTAATAGCACGATAGGGGAAAATATAGGAATTTGTATTCAGTGCTCTAAGGGTTAATAGTTGTTCATTATTATTAATGTTGAAAGAAAAAAATTGAAAGTCTCTATTGTTTGGTACATAATAACATTTTCTTTGGAATTATTTGTGTAGACAAACAATGCTGCTTCACATGCACTAACCCCTTGAATAAAAGTTTTAAAATGTTTTAAATTAAATTCATATTCTTTATTTGTATTGATTTTTGGTTTTCCTCTCATTTTTTGTCAAATATTTTTGTTATTTTTTGGCATATTAAATATATTTGTTATAAAATATATTTTATATTCGGTTATAAATGATTTTAGTCACCCAAATGTTTTGATTTATAAAAAAATGATTAAAGAAATACAGGAACCCTCATTGCCTGGAATTGATGATGTCATTGGCGGGGCAAGTCTAGATTTTGTTATAGTAAATTTCTCATTTGTTAAGTAAACTTTTAATAAGAGTTAATTTAAATGAGAAATTTTGTTATATATTCACTATGACATGTTGCAGACTCTACATAAGGATATCCTACGCAAGAAGCCTGAATTGACAGATCTGACTGAGGTGGCCTCCACACTAATGGCACTGGTGGGCGAGGATGAGGCCACTGGTGTGGCGGACCGTGTACAGGATACTGCTGAACGCTATGCAGCACTGGTGGAACAGAGCGATGCACTGGCCCAGCTGCTGCAGGCATCACGCGCTGGCCTGCGGCACCTGGTCCTGACCTACCAGCACTTGCAGGCGTGGATGGAGTCCATGGACCAGCGTCTCGCCAAGTATCGAGTATTGGCAGTGCACACGGACAAACTGTTGCAGCAAATGGAGGATCTGGCGGTTAGTCTTGTATCATTATACCCTCTCATATTGTTTACTTGGCATAAAAACAATTGTACATTTAATCTAATTATAGAACCTTTAAATTAAATATCATTTCCTTGGATTAAAATTTTTTGCAATATTTAAATATTAATTAAGGTATTATGCATCCTTTATAATGATTTACTATACTACGTCATATCAGGATAACACAAAAGACTAAGATTGTATAAATAAAAAATAAATAAATAATCTTAAAAAAAAATTTTTTTAATTAGTTTTTGAATGAGTTGTCATTTGTATTATATTAGAATATACAGTTGAAATGGACGTAATACATACACACAATTTAAACAAAAATAGCTAAGTCTTCCCTTTGAGTCTTCGCAAACGTATTATTGGCATTTTTTTGTTGTGGAAAATAATAATTTAATAATATTATATATATATATATATATATATTATATATATATATATATATATTTATATTATATATTATATTATATTATATATATATTTATTTATTTATTATATATATATATATATATATATATATATATATTATATATATATATATATATATATATATATATATATATATATGAATTATTATAATGAATTATTCACAGTTTGTGTGTAAAACTTATTTAACTACATTAATTAGAATACATCTTAAAAAATTTGTAAAAATAGAAATACTTGTAAATTATATTTTCTTAAACATGTATATTTTTGGTTAATAATTTATTTCTGAGATTAGAATGCAACTTAATGTGTGTATATATATCCATCCACTCTTTGGACTCTTGGTAAAGTAGTTATCAAAGTAAATTTCAACAAACAGGGGCTCTCGAGATTTGGGACTCATTTCTCAGTCACAATAAATCCTTCATTAATAATGTTCAATGGAATCAAGTGCTTTTGAATTAGTTATTGATATTAAATGAAAGTTATTGCTTAAAACTAATCAATTCTTTGCAATTTGACTGTATACAAGGTATAATGATTACTAACTTGTTCACCCAGTTCATTGTTTAGGTTGAATATTTATTATAAATTGTAAAAAATCATTATTATTATGCATTCATTTATTAATAATACAATGCATCACATCAGTAACGAATTGAATAAGTCCACATCCTTCTGTTCTTTTTATAAACATTTCTTCCACTGTAAGAACATTAAAAGAAGTCTGTTTTGTTTATATTTATAATATATATATTTATTTCAACTCTTATTACTGTAAGATTTTCTTGTAAAAGTTATCATATATTTTTTAGCTTTTACTGTCATTGGAAAATAAAATTTACTAACCCATTTGTGTGAATTAATTTGATCAATTTTAGATAGCAATATTCATGGTTTATGTTGTTCACAACTTAAAATCACTCCTCTTAAAAAAAGATATAAAAAGCGTACCCCGCCCCAATCCCCTCCCATCTCCCAAGACCTGATAATACTACAGCCACTGGTCTTCCCCCAGGACCTGACCGAGGAAGTAGCCAACCACCAGGGAGATGTAGACAGCACTGTGGACTCTGGCCTAGAGCTGATGAAACACATTTCCAGCGATGAGGCCATCCAACTCAAGGACAAGCTGGACTCCCTGCAGAGGCGTTACAATGATCTCACCTCCCGTGGCTCTGACCTGCTCAAACATGCTCAGGTACTGGCTTCCTCATTTTTCTTTTCACTGCTGGAAAATACTAAGTATCTTCCTCAAATCCATCTTCTGATCTTATCTTCTCCATCCACTTTTCTCACAAATCTTCTGACTTCAGCTGTCTTAGAAGTACAGTTGATATGTCTTTTGTTGATATTAATCATTCTTAGGTGTTGTAGCATTCTAACAAACTTCAAAGCTAAATTCCAGGTGCTGCTTAAAATGTTCAGGCAACTGGGACAAGAGCGTAGACATGTGTAGACAAATGTTATTGTTAAGTGTTTATTACCAACTTAAACAACTTTATATATACACATTTGTACTCTTTTGAAATTACAAACTTTAAAGGATTATGTTTAATAGTACATTTTATTTTTTGAGATAGAGGAAGTTAGCAGATATCAATTTTAAATTCATTTAAAAATCTTGTTAAAAACATCACGAATCAACAGAAAATGGAATAAATTAGCCCAGGTCAGAGATGCAATATAGAATTTTAATTTTAAACGCACATAGATCCTGTTCGAACTTCAGCTGATGTCTGACCCACCTCTAGGTTTGTCTAAAGACATTGTAACATTTGGGTGGAATATTCTTTGACAAAAAGCATCTATTTTCCTAACTGTAGCTGTTGTTGATGTGTACAGGAGGCACTGCCACTTGTCCAGCAGTTCCACAACTCTCACAACCGCCTGGTAGACTGGATGTTGGGAGCAGAGACACAGCTTCAATGTGCAGAACCCAGAGAGGATGACATACAGCGACTTGAGCAGGACATACAAGGTAAAGTTTACCAATCAACCACTGTTTAGGCGCCATTAATATGTTGCTAATTAATGCTTTGTTATAATTGAATTTTTCTCAAACAAATTCGTATGTCTCGTGTCAGATAATTGTAATTCTATGAGTCCTAAGATTTACTTTCAGCTGAGTTACAACTTATCAGTTAACAGCTGTTTTGGTACAGGCATTGTACCTTGGCTACTTTATTGCTTCAAGACTTAAGACAGGTGTTTTTAAATAAATGTCTCATTTCAATCGATCCTAAAAACACAGGATGTGTAAAGGTTGAAACCTTATTTCATACACAAATTGAGTTTGACTATTGGGTGATTGATGTTTTAGAGTTCCGGCCAGTCTTGGAGAGCATCAACCTGATTGGTCCACAGTTGTGCCAGATATCTCCTGGAGAAGGGGCCTCCACTATAGAGGGCCTGGTGACCAGGGACAACCGGAGGTTTGACGCCATTGCAGAACAGATACAACGAAAGGCTGAACGCATACATCTGTCCAAACAAGTGAGATACTGTTGAGCAATAGATGGATTCAAGGAATTAGACTTTGAACTGTATATTACAAGAGAGCAATTACTGATGCTCTTGTCTCCTTCTCAATTCAGTATTTTAAAATTAACTATATGAAAGTGTATTTTCAAAATTAAACGGCTTAAGTAACTAAACAGTAACTATTACAAGTTCATAATGATAGTGCTGTATACTGTGTTATAAAATTGTATCCTAATATTTAGTTTTGAATTTTGATCTTAAAGTAAAAACAGCAATACAACAAAAAACTATTATGGCTTGGCACTATTATTTTTGGTGTTTTATTTTATTAAATAGTGATCCTAGTAAATATTAGTCTACTTATCCTCTTCAAGTTTTTAATATCAATTATATCTTATTTTAAAACTAGTGTTTACTTATTTAAAATTTGCCTGCCTATTTTTCTGTACAAAATTCACCAGGCTATGTTTAAATAATTACAATTAACATATTTAATATCACAGTTTACAGTAGCAATTATAATACTTTGTACATTAACTATATTAATTACGAACCTTATTTTAAATTCAATATTTAAGTTTATTAAAATAGATATTTTTAACATAAGGCTAAAGTTTTTGTTCCTAGGATATTATTAAATTTCATTATAATACAAGATGGGTTTGTGGGTGGAAACGATAAGATAAAACAACTCAACAGTAGTAAACAAGTTTTGTGCACATTACCAAGAGTATCTTCAATGTTACAGAGATCACTGGAAGTAATTGGGGACATAGACGAGTTGCTGGATTGGTTCCGTGAGGTAGAGGCACAGCTGCGTGAAGCTGAACCTCCCAGTGCAGAGCCAGATGTTATCCGCGTGCAGCTCAAGGAACACAAGGCACTCAATGATGACATTGGCGGCCAGAAGTCCCGAGTGCGCGATGTCATCTCTACGGCCAAGAAGGTATAGTCAGTCATGCAGAAAGTGTGTTCTTTTCCTATTGGGAATTAAATTAGTACTAATCTGTCTAAAGAAACTAGAAATGCAGATCTTTGTCTTTATACCAGTAGACCTTTGTTGATTGCAAGGGGTTATTTGATTTGCTATAAATTATATAGTTTTTAACTAAACCTATTTTACATTTTTTTAACTTATAATCTCATACACAAAGGAACATAAAAATTATTTGCGTAAAAGTAAAACTTTTAAGTTCCCTAGTTCATTCCAAAATTCTTTTGTCACTAATCTAAATAGTAAAAAGATAAGAACCTTTATTTGTGAATTGGAACACTGAGACAATACAAAGTAAAAATTAATTCTGTGCAATGCATATCTATAACTTCATTGTCAAATAAAGAACTATTCATAATTCTCACTTTTCATTTTATCTGCTGTATAGTCAAGGTCATAGCGATTAAATGAATTTAAAAAATCTCTTCTTCTTCAAAACTACAATAAATTGCAAAGTAGACTAAACAAACTACTTAATTTCCAAAATTTCCTTTAACTTGTATAGATTTGAGGGACAGTGATGATACACCCTTAAGCAGCTGTTGTGATATATATATATATATATATATATATATATATATATATATATTTTTTTTATAATAACAATGACTCCTCAAATGAACACAAAAAATATTAACAATTTACATTGCATGACTGTTGAAATGAAAACGTTCACTGAACACTTTAAAGATACATCAAGTTGGGAACCACCACCATTAAGTCCAGACCACCCTATCGACTAATTTTTGAACGTCATTTTATCTAACATTGCTAACCCAAATTTTTATGATGATTTACCAACGTCAACAAATCTCTCTAAAGAAGAATCTAAAGCCATTTCATCACTGAAAAATAACAAAAATATTGTAATTTTGCCTGCTGACAAAGGTGATTAATCATGAACATTTCAGACTATATTAGAGAAGCCAACCGTCAATTAGAACATGAAGACACTTATCAGTTATTAAAATCTGATATGACAAACCACTTCAATAAAGAAATAACAAAATATTTAAAAGAAAATTCTATTAAAGAGGGATTGCCAAAAGAGCTAATTGATATTTTAATAAACATAAATTCTCAAACACCCGTTTTCTACCTGTTACCGAAAGTACACAAAACAAAGACATCACCTGGTCGTCCCATAGTCGCCTCAATATCATCTCCCACAGAAAGAATATCAGGGTTTGTAGATGTACACCTACAGGAGTTTGTCAAAAATGTACCATCCTACTTGAAAAACACTGATCATTTTATTGAAAGATTAAAAGAAATACCCCAACTTATTGCAACAAATGTGACGTTAGTTACGATTGATGTAACTTCCTTATATACTAATATTGACCACAATAAAGGTATGGAAGCTGTGAAACACTTTCTAAATAAAAGACCTGGAAATTCAAAACCAAGCACTAACTTCATCATTGCTCTCATAAATTTTATATTATCTTCCAATTGTTTTCGATTTCAAAACAAATTTTATTTACAAAAGAAAGGAACAGCCATGGGTACCCGAATGGCCCCATCATACGCAAATCTTTTTATGGCAAAATTTGAACAAGATTTTCTACATTCTCAAACATTTAAACCTTTATTCTGGACTAGATACATAGATGACATTTTTATGTTATTGGACAGAGAGTAATGAAAAACTTTTAGATTTCTTAAACGCATTGAACTCCTTCGATAACAATTTAAAACTTACTTGGAAAATTTCAACAGAGTCAGTTACATTTCTGGATATTGACGTTTACATCAAGAAAGGTTACTTGAAACACAAAATTAATGTAAAACCTACTAACACTTTTCAATATCTACACTACAACAGTTGTCACCCTGTATATGTAAAAAGATCAATTCCCAAAAGCTTGGTTACATGAGCAACCAAATTATGCAGTGAGAGTGCAGATCTTAAAAATTACTTTAGTAACATATATTATGCTTTTTTTAAACGAGGATATCCTGAGAAGCTATTGAATGAAAAGCTACAGCTCAATGAAAGTAACCTTAATAATAATTATGTCAAAAAGAAATATTATGATGAGCCTAAATTAATAACACAATATCATCCTGGTCTCTACAAAATTAACAACATTTTTAAAGTAGCTTACAAAATTCTTCAAAATTCTCCACTGACAGACTCATTTCTAAAAAGTATTCCACGTATTGTTTTTAAAAGACCTCCTATCTTAAAGGACATTATATCGAAACCAAAGTTACCAACTGATTCTGACGTGGAAACTAAATTTAAAGAAGCACATCCATGTAATAAATCAAGATGCATGGTGTGCAATCAAATACAAGAGTCATCAAAATTCGAAAGTAGTTCAACTAAAAAAGTATACAAAATTATTGGCAATTTGACATGTGATACAAAAAATTTAGTACATCAAATTCAGTGTAAACAATGTCCTAAAGACTACATTGGCTCTACAACAAATAATTTATGAATAAGAATAACAGGTCACCGTTATGATTTTAAGCGTAATGATGAATCAAAACCATTAATCATTCATAGTAAAATACACAAAGAATCTTTGGAAAATTTATATACAGTAAAACCAATAGGATCAATAAAAAATAATTCAAATACATCAAAATTAAGAAATTTAGAACAAGCATGTCAAATTGTCACAAAATTTAAATTTCCCTATGGATTAAATCTTCGATAAATTTAAATCATCTGAAAACTCATCACATCTTTACACCCACAGTTTGAACATATGTGTATCATTTCAAGAATATTATGCTTATTAATTTATTTATCTGTTTACATGTATGTTTTTAATTATTTTATGTGTTTCGTTATGTTGTTTTGACCTGAAGAAGCGTAATGCGAAATATAGTTAATTAATATTAATATGTTGGCCTTTTTCTACATATATATATAATTTTTATATGTAATTTTTACATGTAAAAGAGGAAGGACTCCTCTTTTTGATTCTCACAATTTCGAAATGGAAATGTCCTTTCGTACGATAGTACTTCAATCTAAAATTTTTACAAATATGGTTACATGTTGTTGATTATACAGTATATTTGAAAGATGCAGCTGGCATTGTCATTTTGCTTAAAAATGTTAAGCACATAGTTAAAAACATAGTAAAAACCAAAGTTAAACTTTTACTAGCTCTGAATGGAAGGATAATTAAGTAGGAAAGTTTTTCCTTTTTTTTCCTTATACAAGAATTTTAGGATTATCAACAGTAGAAGTTAAAAAAATGCCACTTAAATATAATCTTTAAAATTGTGCTATATCCTTGCTTAGCATGCGTTTCAGATGAATCTAAATTTTCTCTAAAGAAAATTACTTCTCAACTTAACTGACAATAGCTATAAATTTTAAAAATTAAAAGGTGAGTTTATGGGAATAGTGAGCTGATGACTACTTTGTACCTCCTGATAATGTAGACTAACACTGTTGTAGGTGCTAAGAGAGTCGGCTCAACATGAGGACACCGGTACCATCCGGGAAAAAATGGAAGACCTCAGAGAGAACATGGAAGCAGTGTCTACACTGAGCAGGGACCGCCTGGAAGTGCTGGAGCAGGCACTGGCCTTGGCAGAACACTTCTTCGAGTCCCACGCTGACCTCAGCACCTGGCTGGATGAAATGGAACGACACGTCAGTATGTTGGCCATGCCTGCACTGCGGCCTGATCTCATTGCTCAACAACAAGATAAGAATGAGGTACGCATACTCAACTCTACTCAGGAAATTGAAATTTTTTATAATTTTCTTCTAATAACACGAACATGTTTTGAGTCTTGTATTCCTTTTGTTACTTTGTGAACCTTTGCAAAGAATTAATTATTAAAATATAATTTCACATTATTTATTGGTGGTAATAAAATTTTCAGATATTTGTCATGTAAGGCCAAAAATGTTCAAAATTCTTAAAAATGTTTTTATTTTTCAATAAATTTAAATTTATAATATTAGCAAAACTAATTATATTAATTTAAAATATTTAATTATCATATCGGTTGTTGAAAAAGAAATTAAATAAAAATCCCTTTAATAAAGAGGTGGAGTTAGGGCTGTCAAGCCCTCTCTACCACTCAATCTCATATCATATGTAGTAAATTAACAATACTTGAATACATACACATGTAAACTTTTAACATACTTAACTTTATAACAAAATGTAAACAAAATTGCTTTATTCGCATACAATAACTTATGAACTTAATTGGATTCTTAACGATGGATAAAGAAAAAGATTAAGAATGTAAAAGAGAAAATATAAAGAACAATTAACATGTTCAACCGTTCCAACACACTGTCTGACCTCACACACACCACAAGCACCACCACCCGACACCCCCATAGTTCACCCAGTAGCAAGTCCTTGACCTTCGTTCCGAAGCACGCACTACCCTCAATACTTCTAATATGATCAGGAAGAGTGTTACAAATATTTTTGTAACATATTATTATAACATGGTCTGTCCATTGCAGACTTGTATTCATAGTCAATCCTAGATTCTTACTTTATTTTGATAATTTAGTTCACTACTGTTAAGTTTTAGTTTCTGTGCGGTATCAAGGTCAATATGGTTAATCAGTCTCGAGTTACCAATACCTATAATCATTGCATTGTTTTATATTTTACTGTTCTTGAATATTACACTTATCATTTGAAACTAATTACAAAAGACAGTTTTTTTAGATTTAATTCATTCTCTTTTGTCTGTTTGAACACTTATCCCATTGGCCTACTAGTTTTCACTGCACAATCAGTCCAATTAATTTGGTCCAAAATGGAGATCATTGTTTGGAATTCTATTACTCTAGATGTGCTTTTTAGAATTTCTTGGGAACTTGGGAATTTTAGCCATCCTAAACAACATTTTTTATTAAAAGAATATAAATAACTTATAGTGTTAGTGTTAATCTATTTTGATGTTATGTCAATTACAAAGAAAAAATGTAGTATTTTACTAAAATATTGTTTTAAGTATTTTACTAGTACATAGTGCTAGTGGAGTAATGGTCTTGTCAGAATAGTCTAGTGGGCTAACACTCATCTTTAATCCTGTATATAGTGATTTAAGATAGAATTTGAGTATATACGATGATGTTATATCTGTGACCAATGTCCAGCTGCTGGTACAATCCATCACGGAACACAAGCCACTTGTGGATAAGCTGACTAAGACTGGGGAGGCTCTGATTCGTCTAACAAATGAAGAGGATGGTGCCAAGGTACAGGAGGTGTTGGACTCAGACAATGCGCGATATGCAGCCCTGCGCTCTGAGCTACGCCAGAGACAACAAGCACTTGAGAAAGCCCTACAGGTCAGTGGCCTCATACCTACTGAATTTACTGGACAGTAACACTAATTTTGGTATGGGATAAATTACATTAGTATCACCTTTATTACTTGTTATTGTTTATAGAAACTATTTATATCTAGTTTAATAAATAAAAAAAAACAAGTTCAAAACTATGTGATTGTTTTCTTAAATGATTAAAAATAATTAATAAACCACTTTTTTCTTATCAGTTACAAATTAACATTATTCTAAAATTAATTAAAATTTTTGGAAAACCTTACAAATTACAAACAGTTTTTAGTAACACGTCTTTTTAGTAATTAAAAATTAGTGTATTGCATTAGAAAGTACTACTGTGTTGTCAAAAAAGGCTTTTTCACCCATTTGATTCAGCAAATAAAAAAAATCAATAACAAACAATTTGTGTTACTTTGGAAGTGTGATAATCAGCCTCCCAACACCATGAGATATCTGACTGTTTATGGAATTGTTGTCAGGAGTCTAGTCAGTTCTCGGACAAGCTAGAGGGTATGCTACGCGCACTGGCCAACACTGCTGACCAGGTGTCAGGTTCAGAGCCGGTGTCTGCACACCCTCCACGTATACGGGATCAGATGGAGGAGAACAATGCTATGATCGAGGACCTGGATAAACGGGAGGAGGCATTCCAAGCTGTGCGCCGTGCAGCCAACGATGTCATCAACAAAGCGCCTAATGCTGCTGACCCTGCTGTCAAAGGTAGGATAGTGATTGCAGTCATAGAAATCAGACAGTGTAGTTACTATATATAAATGACAAGAATGTACTGAAAATGTTTCTCATTTTGGTGTTTATCCATTGCTTTGAAATAGTGTGTACATTATTTGGTATAATTAACTACAATTTAGTAATCGGCCGATTCCAAAATTTTTTTATTACAATTCTGGTTTATATGTTTTATGAAATAAGAATTTAGCATGATTCTAAAAAGAAATGCATCACCACTTTTATTAGGATGAGCCGATACAAAAATTTGATTCTGATATTGATAACGATTCCTATATAAATAGTAACTATTACTAATATACCTAAATGGTATTAGGAAGAGTAGGCTTACATTTACCACACTGAGATTGGAAGATATTCCTTTTCTTTGGCATAGAGACATAAAAAAGAAAGTGCTTTATGAAGAAGAAGAGGAATATCATACCAATGTCGAAAAGGTAACCCTGCTCTTCCTATCCTATGTAAATGCTCATGTTAAAACCTTGCTCATTGCCATTTTCAGTAAGTAATAATAACTAAGAATATACTACATTAATTTTTTTTTAACAATAGCGTTTATAATAAAAATGATTAGGGATCTGCTACCTGTTTGTGCTTGTCTCAAATTGTCCCATATTATTTTTACCAGCTCATTCTAGGTTTCTCTGCAAATTGCACATTAGACTTACTTCCTTAAAATAATTTTGTTCACTCACTTTTAGTGTTAAAATTCCTTACAGTAAAGAAGTACAAAAATAATATACTTTAGAAAGTGATAATCAATCTGGTTGTTTGGCTAGATATTAAACGCAAGCTGGAGCGCCTCAACAGTCTGTGGGGAGAGGTGCAGAAGGCAACCCAGGACAGATCCCGTAGCCTAGAGGAAGCTCTGGCCATTGCAGAAAGATTCTGGGAGGAGTTGCAGGGAGTGATGGCTACCCTGCGGGACTTGCAGGAATCCCTAGCCACCCAGGAGCCTCCGGCAGTCCGGCCTGAGGAGATACAGCAACAACAGGAGGTCCTACAGGAGATTCGGGCTGAGATAGACCAGGTCAGCTTACCACAATTTTATTTCCATAACTTATCACACATCGATAAAACTAAACACCCTCCCTCTCTAAATTTTTTTCTTAGAATTTTCTTGAAGAAATTAGAATTTTACAATATTATTTTAGAATATTAACAAATTTAACATAAAAAATTAGTAAACTATTTTAATATTGCTGTGTTTAAAATATGTTTACAATTTTAAGAAAGAAGAAATGGCAGTTTTTAAGTTTATTTAATAATTAACAATGAAAATTTTATTTAAAAAAATAACAGTTGCTTAACGGTTTGTTTTGTAAGTGAAGGAATATGTTAAATACAAGCAGTTACCTGCACCTTTGCACACAGTTTCATTTTGAAAAACAGACACCATGAGCATATTCCTTTTACATGGCATTCCAAAAAATCCTTATATATGTGATAATCACTGAAAGATATCCAATATCTTACTTCTTATGAACACATATGTTAATCAAGGACCCTAAGATTTTCCATGTAAAATTTCAGTACAATCAGTTCAGTAGTTTTTACTAATTGGGTAACACAAACGTAAAGACACACCATTAGATTTGTATACAATAGTATAGATTAAAATATAAAATTTATCTTAATTAAATATAATATTTACTTATGAATTTTACTTCATTATACATTTTAAAGTTTCATGAAGATTGTTCAGACATTGAACCAAATTGAAACTTAATGACTGTTGCACAGACTAAGCCGGAAGTGGAGCAATGCCGTGCGACCGGTCAGAGCTTGATGAAGATCTGTGGAGAACCAGATAAGCCAGAAGTAAAGAAACATATGGAAGATCTGGACTCAGCATGGGACAACGTCACAGCACTCTTTGCCAAAAGGGAAGAAAACCTCATACACGCTATGGAGAAGGTGCGGTTCTCATTCTCTAATTTTTTTCTAATTAATCTTGTAGACAATTTTATTTTGATAATGTCATTTTTTCCTATAATTAATGTTATTTTCATTATATATTCTTGCTTAAAACATGATCTATGTCATAAGTACACCCTTTGCGATTGGCATTAAATTTATATGATTATCCTCTCAGATCGGCTGGCCACAACAGTGGCCATGGCTGTTCTCTGCCTCAGATTAGTCAGCTGATTTATGATTGATTTATGAATCCTGTCCCACTGCTCTGCGGGCTACATCTAGTAGCCCTTGCTGTTTTGCCGTTTAGCTCATCAGACTACTAAGTGTGGCCTACTTTATTACACAGTTATAAAATTTAATCCTTATCCAGTTATGGTTAGAAAGTGCTGCCATTTATCGGCCAAATAAGTAACCAAATTAATATTTCTCTATTTACAGCACATACCACAGTAAACATCGTTCAGATTTAATTATTATCCCAGTGTCAGTGTCACTGCAGCTTCTATAGTGTATCCTATCAATGCATTAAAATATACTAGTGCATTGGGTAGAGACGAAGTTCAAAATATGGAAACGAGTTTGTACCCTTTTGATGCTAGAGCAAGTGCCGAGTGGTGACACAAAACACAGCTGGCCACTACAAGTGGCCTAGCGAGCTGAGGGGACAACAACCTGAGACTCTATCCAAACTGTGTGGCCACATTAGTGGCCCCCGATTACAAGGGGTTAATTGTTGTGCTTGGAAAAAGTTTCTCTGAAAAATAGTTGCTCATATAATATAAAACAAAAAATTTTGAATTAGTTTATTAAAAAAGGTAGTAATAAAAAAAAATTAAAATTGTAAAATGGTTTGAGATAAGACATACCTGCAAGTTCTGATTGTCTTCACCTTCTAAAATTAATGTGTGCTGCTCCTTGAGCAGACAGGGTATAAATTATAGACTGTTCTAGAAAACTTGCATGAACAATTAATGTGGTGTATAGATATTAAGTATTGACTCGTCTATTTTTCATTCAGGCCATGGAATTCCATGAGACACTTCAGGATTTGTTGGAGTTCCTGGAGCGTGCTGAGGATAAGTTTGCAGGCCTGGGACCCCTTGGCTCAGACATAGAGGCTGTGAAGCGACAGATTGCTCAACTCAAGTCATTCAAGGCAGAGGTTGATCCACACATGGTTAAAGTGGAGGCCTTGAACAGGTACAATCACATTAGTTTTGTTAAACATTAGTTTTTATAATATTTGACATTTTGAGAAAAACACAATGATTAAGAGTCACTACCACTCACATAAATTGTATTATAATTTTTATATAAAAATAAAAGATTGTCATGAATAATATGTCAATTGTTAGATATGACAGCTATTGTAAAATTTTTGAATAGACAAAAATTGCTTCAGAAATTTTATAACTGGAAGGTTAGTTGACTTTTTTTTAGTTAACATTTCTTATTTGTACCAGTGAAAACTTTATAATTATATGGACATATATGGTAGAATTATTAAAAGTGTTATAATTCAATGTTAAAGCACACTTTTTACTTCTAATTTGTTAATTTTTCTTGCAACTTTTTGGATCATAGGCAGTTATGGTGGTAAGTCTTTCATTCAATGTAATTTGTTCTTAAATATTGCATATTTACAGTTAAATGTACATTTCTGTAAATTATTTTCAAGAAGGTATGAGAGCCATGTAGTATTTCTGTGAATGTGTAGATAAAAGGAAAGTATTTAGTTGTTTAAATTTTATATAAATCTTTTATTTGTTTGACGATTCAAGTAATGGCAAACGCTATCACAAATCTCAATAAACTTGATCTTTATAAGAGTAGGGACAAAGTGCAATGATTGCAATATTGGCATGTTATAAGTAATTTTGTCATTGCAAAATAAAACCGTCTTATTTAGTCCAGTTCTGTGTATGGTTCAGTACTCAGGTGGTAATTCTGTAGTGCTGTTTGGTTTTCAGTATTTTTAAAAGTAGCTAGAAGTACAATTTGTTGTTTGATAGATTATTTTATATGGTTACAATACAGGTTGTGATGTTGATGTCTGTAGTGTTCAACAGGAAAGTTTTCTGTTTTTTAAGAAATCAACCCTGAAAATTAGGTATAGATCGATTGCGATATTTGATTCCTTGATTCTTAGTGATATCAAGCAATCAACAGTTCTTGATATCCGCGGTTCTTGTCACTGAATTCTGATACCAATATTTTCCAAGTACTTGATTGGAAAATAATAAATAAAATCAAAACAGAAGTGCTCACAATACGCTTGGAAGGTCATGATTTCTCAATATCATGACTAGTGATGTACCGAAGCTCAACCTCAAAGCCAAATGGGTGTATTCATGAACAACAGCTGTTAAGCAGTGCACAAGTTACAGATCGCTAATTTGTTAGTGTTGTATTTTCTGTGTGAAAAAATATAACCAACTGTGGCGTAGATTGATAACCAAATTAACAAATTACCTTAATTTTATAATATTATTTTGTTAACAATATTTATAATTTATATTTATTTTCATTCTTTGCCGTGATTCTGCTGTGTTTAGTTCAAATTGGGAATACAAAAATTACTGGTTGCTAAAACATGTTGCTGTATTTTGTAAAAACATGTAGATAGATAACCAAATTAACAAACTATCATAATTTTTTAAATAATATTTTGCTTGCATTTCCTATGTTTCTATCTATGTTCAAGTATTATTGCGTGTTTGTTGTGTCTATATGCTGATGTGCACTTCTCATCGGTAAAAATTAGCAATCGTTTATCGGTAAACAATTGGTAATTTTTTAATCTTTTAATTTGTGTTGTTTTATAAATATATATCTTGTATTTATACAGTTATTACTACTCAGAATTAAGAATCGAGACCAAAATTTGGTATTGGTATAGGAATTTTATTTCTTTGTATCCATTCCTATTAAAAATGGAAATATGTGATTTTTAGAATCAGATTATATTCTGATATCTTAGTAACAAATAACAATTAATTTTGCCATCCACTTTGAAATCTGTTACAATATAACAGAATTTATGTATATTTTGAACACCTAGAATATCAAATAATTCAACTCACCAGAATTAATACAAGATTTGAAGAGTAAAATTCTTTTTGTTACATTTAGTTTGTCTTCTTGCCTATCTGTCCATTATTACAGAACAAATGATTGTTGAATGTGTGTTGGTGCAGGCAAGCTCAGGAGCTGACAGAGCGCACATCGGCAGAGCAGGCGGCTGCGCTGAAAGAACCACTGTCAGCTGTAAACCAACGCTGGGATGAACTACTGCGCGGTGTTGTGGAGCGTCAGAGACAATTAGAGAATGCACTGTTGCGCCTGGGACAGTTCCAGCACGCATTGGCCGAGCTCATGACCTGGATAGACGCCACAGATCGCACATTAGAGCGTGACCTCAAGCCTGTCGCAGGTGACCCACAGCTGCTCGAAGTGGAGCTGGCAAAACTCAAAGTAAGGAACATGCCTTTGTCAAATTCTTTTATCTCCTATCTGTTAATTTTACTGTTTTCTTTTTCTTTTGCAAGTAATATTGAATATTAAAAAAAACCTACGCTGTGTGCAGGTGCTGGTGAATGATATTCAGGCACACCAGTCAAGTGTTGACACACTGAATGATGCTGGGCGACAGCTGATTGAATCCGGGAGGGGTAGTGACGAGGCATCAAGCACACAGGAACGTCTGGCCACACTGAACAGACGCTGGCGAGAACTATTGCAGAAGGCAGCTGATCGTCAGACCGAACTGGAGGAAGCGCTGCGAGATGCCCACCGCTTCGCTGCCGAAATACAGGACCTGCTATCTTGGCTGGGAGAAGTGGATGGTATAATTGCCGCCAGTAAACCAGTTGGAGGGCTGCCAGAGACTGCTAGTGAGCAGCTTGAACGGTTCATGGTCAGTTCACAGACTATAAGTAGATAAGGCTTGTATGATTTGTTCGTATATTAGAAGTTGTTGAGTCATTTGTCCAAGTCATTTAGAATTCTAATTTGATCTAATTCTAACATCTATATTTGAATTTATAAAACTTTATTGGGTGTTCTTAAATTTTTTAATTTAATGTGAATGTAATTTTCTCCAGAATTTTCTTTATTTAGTCAGATGTTTATCAGAGTGATCAAAATAGACTAAGAAAAAATATAAAATACATGTACCAAGTGTCCAATTCCAGAATGACGAAATCAATACAAAACTTGTAGGACGGTGAAGTAATGTTTTTATTTGTTGCTTATAGGAAGTGTACAATGAACTGGAGGAGAACAGGCCAAAGGTAGAGACAGTGCTGGCCCAAGGTCAGGAGTACCTGAAAAAGTCACCACCTGGGGCTGCTGGTAATTTGCAGACCAATCTTCGCACGCTCAAACAGCGCTGGGATAATGTCACAGCCCGTGCTAACGACAAGAAGATCAAACTGGAGATTGCTCTCAAGGAGGCGACAGAGTTCCACGATGCTTTACAGGTTTATAGATCTTTTTAATTTTCTTTGTAACAAGTTTGAGTATAGAATATTGTTATTATAAAACAATTATTGTTACCTCAAAAGTTAGAAAAAGTTTATTAAAATTTAAATCTTTATTAAAATTTTAAACATTTATTCAATATTTTTGTGTGTTTTTTAATTGCAGATATTAAATATTTGTTGTGTCTGAATACAAACTTAATTTGTAAAGAACCTGAATCAGTGGTGCCAAATATTGAAAGGAAATTTTTGGGAGAGATTGAAACAACACTTGGGAGTTGGTTTGTGAAGAGATTAGAGATAACTAACTGGAAACATTTACAGGCATTCGTAGACTGGCTGACCAATGCTGAGAAGACTTTGTCAGGGCTGAAGCCAGTATCCAGGGTGTTAGAAACTATCCTGGGACAAATAGAAGATCACAAGTCATTCCAGAAGGATGTAGGTGTACACAGGGAGACCATGCTGCACCTGGACAAGAAGGGAACCCATCTCAAATACTTCAGCCAGAAACAAGACGTTATCCTCATTAAGAATCTCCTCATCAGGTAAGTTCGTAAACCTTATTAACCCATTGAAGTCAGTCTTGAAAATTCTTTTCTACTTCATCTTGATCTGTCAGTTGGCTACCAATATTTTTTGATTGGTTTTAATTGGATACACTTTTTGAAACAGGAACACTACAGACACTTGTCATTGTTAAGTTTTATAAAAACAATTTATACCACCTGCAGAAAGTTAAAAGTGTATAGAAGTTGGAGAGACTGCTTGCATAATTAAGAAGGAGCTGTTAAGAAAACCAGTGTGATTGTTATTTGTCTTTGCTTGGAGAATGTGCAAACCATGTTACATTACTAATTAACAAAGCTGTCTTTAAAAACATAATATTTGAAACTCATAGTTACAGGTAATAAAATATAAGAGTAGAAAATTGTTGTAGATTTTTGAAATTAACGAATGTAATTAGTAAAAAATAATTGTGTTTTCTTGACTTTTTAACTCTTTGACTTGTAACCATACATGTTACTCGAGAACATGACTTGTACCACCAGCAGTGACCCTGATTGCTGCGATGTCACTAAATAATAATATCTGTATTGTTTGAAGAGTTATATATGTCCAACTGAACGCATATGCTATCTAGAGGAGAGTGGTAGAAACACTCAACATAGTTTCCCTTGTGCTTCAGAGAGTGCAGTGGTATATCCTTTCAATTTATTTTTAGTTTTAATTTCTTGCCACTTCATTGTGGCTTGTTTACAATAATTGTTACTGCATTCTATTATGTAGTATACTCATTAGAGCGTAGTTGATGGACATGATATTTATAGATTGCAAGTGTTGTTTAGGAGATAAAAATTTTTTACAATTTAGGGTTGTGTAGAATGGCAGAAGAAAAATGCTTATTGAATTTTTAGCTGAAGTTTTATAAACAAAGAAAGTGATGATAATTTTACTAATGATGAAAGATTATTTTCTATTTCTTGAAAGAAGATATAATAAACAAATATCGTTTCAATATGGCAGCCATTCAAACAAGAAAAATATACAACTCACCATTAACGTAGAGAAAAACAGTGTTCTGGTATGTTTAAAACATTTTATTACTATACATTTTTGGTATCTTGAATGGTTTTTGAAATATGGATTACATGTTTATCACGTACAAATTAAAAAAAAATTGATGATAAAAATGCTGAAACAAGTTTAAACTTGGTATAAATAATTCATAACTCTGCTAACATAACTTCATAACATTTCCTAAACTTTATGACATAAAATATTGTTGTATCTTGTCTGGTGTTTGAGATATTAAGTACATGTAAATCCCAAGAGAATAAATTAATAATATTTCAGCTGTCACAAAATTTACATATTATGATATTTACGTATGATGTAGTTACATTTTTCATTTCCCATAAAAATTATATAGTTACCGAATAATTCTGTTAATAATTTATTTACCAAAACTTTGTTAAAATTTGATATTTCATAAAAAAGGGGACTTTTTATATGAATATGTATTATATAACTTTAAAAAACAATTGCAGACAGGAAAATATAACAATTTATGCAATATTAAGGATAGGCAACAACACTCAAAGGAATTAAGTATAAATAAATTTGAATTATTAAAATATTAATTCATCTATTGTATAATTGTAATTGGGAAACGGTAAAGTAGTTTGAAACTATGTGTCTGGTGTTACATACCAGATATATGGTAAATTATTATTCTTAACTCTTAAATTTCACCTAAGTAAGTAAGAAGTAAATACTTTATTATATAAGAATGTTGCATTTGCTAATTGTATTTCTCCTTTATTATGGTTTTCATAATAGAATTAAATTGTTTTAATAATTTCTTTTCCTTGAAATGTAATAAATTCTTAGTTTTAACAATATTATAATTACATTATATTTAATAGTGATTGTAAAAAAATGATAAAGTTTACATTGATATTGAAGTAAGATCTATCATTCTCTACCCAAATGTGACCAATTCACTGCAATAGGATGGTCGACTGATAACACGATAGACGCTGATGATTTAGTGCACAACTGCTGTTATCTACCTGATAGTGCTACAGTTTCCTCTTGGCATTAGTGGGACATGTTGTTCTTGTTGTTTGTACTGTTAATATACCTGGGCTTGGCCCTGTGTGTGCGTAGTGTGCAACATCGGTGGGAGCGGGTGGTGAGCAAGAGTGCGGAGCGGACCAGAGCACTCGACCATGGCTACAAGGAAGCCAAGGAGTTCCACGACTCCTGGTAGGTACACATCGAAACAGAAAGTTACCACTACTTACTACACTCAATTAGTTATGTTTCCCTGGGTTCGTGTGACCATTTTAAATCGCCTCAGTCTTATTATTTTCCCTTGCATAATAAAAAAAATTGCTTTACTATGAGCACCAACATTAAATTCCTTAACACTTTGAATAGCCAAACAATATTTATCTCAATTATTTCACTATCTTATATAAAGTGTTAAAGTCTTCTGAAAGATCTCAAGTTTTGCTATAAAATAACTCTTGAGCTGTAAATACATGTCAACAGACGGATAAATAGTGCGAGAAATTCGCAATTGCCATGTACCTAATAGCCCTTTGAACTTGGAGAAAAATTTGGAACTATTAAACTTATTGTTTTGAATTGATGAACAGCTATTGATCAGTCACTTTTTGTGTGCAAATGGTTAATATCAGTCTAAATATTTACATAAGTTATAAATATGAAATAAATACTTAAGGAGAAACCTATTTAGCTTGGGAAATTTTAACAGGAGTTAAATTTGTCTAAAAGATTAAGAATTATTATTATTATGTTACAGTAATTAATTAAATGAAAATAATATCTGACTAAAATAAAATCTTAAACAACTCCCTTCCTTCTTTTACTTCATTTATTTATTTTTTTTATTTATTTATTTATTACAAACTGTGTACATTATCATAGAGAAAAAAGTACATGAGTCATATTAATATGTGTCTTCCTCTTTGAAGTTGGGCTTGTTGTCCCGTCCCCGTCATGGTGCGTAGATCTCATTGTCTTGTAGGGGTTCTCTTCTCCAGTTCTCAAATTCTTCTATGGAGTAGAAGGGTCTTTCTAGGAGCCATTTGACTAGCAAGTTCCGCATCTCCTTGGTACAGTTAGTGTTTTTTATTTTTTCGGGCAGGATGTTCAAGAATTTGGTCCCTTTATAAGTTGGCTGCCTTTCAAAGAGTGCCAATCTGTGTTGTGGTAGGGTATAGTGGCTGGCTGTTCTTGTGTTGTGAGTGTGCACATTGTAACCTCTTTCAAGTTCTTGCTTGATGGCATACATTACTGTTTCTATTATGTATAAGAGAAATGACAGTTAGTATTTTATTTTGCTTGAAAGCTCTGCGACAGTGGTCTCTTGGATTGAGTCCAGGCCAGTATACGGACTGCTTTTCTTTTGTAGAATTAAGACTCTTTGCATGTTTGATTTTGAGGGGTGGCACCCCATACTGCTATCCCATATCTTAAGTGTGCTTCGAGAAGTGCGAAGTAGGCTGTCCTGACTGTGTCATCACCACTTATTTGTTTCAACCTTCTTAGTACGTATAGAGCTGAGCTCAGCTTCCCACATAGCTCGTTTACGTGAGGTGTCCATGATAATTTGTTGTCAATGGTTTATACCTAGGTACTTAGCCTCTTCAGCCCTCAAGAGTTCTGGCAGTGGGACTACTTCATCTTTTCTTCGTCCAAAGATAATCTGTTGGCTTTTCTTCCTGTTGAGGACAAGGTCATTTTGTTGACAGTATTTTTCTGTTTTTGTTAAATACATCACAAGACTCAGCCTCCAGAACGGTCAGGTTCACAGTTTCTGTTCAAGAGCACAGTGTCATCTGCATACATCAGTGTTTTATAGAGTTTCGTCTAAGAAGGAAGGGAAGTCACTGACAAATAGAATATACAGGATAGGTCCTAAGACCGATCCTTGCGGGACTCCTCTTTGTACGCTTTGGTGGTTTGAAATTATTGTTTGGGTTGTCCCATTACAGGTTGTTCTGATTGCTACAGCTTGGGTTCTGTGTTTTAGGTAGCTTGCAAACCACGTCAGTGATGTTCCCTTTATTCCCAGTTGTTGTAATTTTCTGATTAGCATTTCATGGCTTATGCTGTCAAAAGCTTTACTAAAGTCAAGAAACACTGCTGTTGCTGTGTCCCCAGCTTCTATTGCTTGTATCAGATATTCAACCAGGTTTATTGTGGCAGTAGTTGTTGAGCGGCCTTTTATGAAACCATGTTGATCCTCTGGTAGTAGGCTGTTTCTGATGAGGTGGTCAGCAATCTGACTAGCACAATTTTTTCAATTACCTTGGAAAAAGTTGAGAGCAGCGATATTGGTCTATAGTTTTCTTCTTTTGTTTTTACTTCCCTGTTTGTGTTTTAGGGTATATTTTAGCTTGTTTTAGTTTTGTGGGAAAAATGCCTTGAGAGAGAGATTTGTTTATTATATGTTACTAGTGGCTTTGTCATTTCCAGTTCACACATTTTTAATATTTTTGAGGATATGTCATCCAGACCAGCAGAGTTCTTTGACTTTAATGATTTGATGATTTTTTCTTACTTCTGACGGATTTGTTGGCCAGAGTACTAAGTTCTCAGGTGTGATCTGGGGGTCTAGTAGTACCTCAGTGCTTCTGTGGTTGTTTGACTGAGAGGTCAGTGTTTTTGTTTGCCATATTACAAAAAAAGTGTTTAGTTGGTTTGTAATAGCTTCAGAATCTGTTATTATATTACCGTTTATTTCCATATTTAGAAAAGTTCTGCTGTTTTGGTCCTGTTGTTCTTCTCTTGATTTATTGATTTCCAGATAGCTTTTGCCTTGTTGTCAGAGTTCCTGATGAAGTTGTCAGTTTGATGCTTCCTAGATTGTTTTAATGTGCAGGTCATAGTCTCTTTTCTTAACGGCTGCGTCAGTTTTTAGTTCAGCTCCAACCTGTTCTTAGGTATGCTTCTTGTGCTTTAATGAATCTTTTCTTTCTTTATTTTTAATTCAGGGTCCACTGGTATACAGGTTCTATTCTGGTTCTTTTTTCTAGTCTTGATGTATGGGCACGCTCTGTTCAGGTTGTAGGTAATTGTTTCAATAAAGTTGTCATAAGCTGCATCTGCATTGTCCCACAGTAGAACATCCTCCCAGTTTTCTCTCCCAATCAGGTTTTTAAAAAGTCTTAGGTTTCTGTCATTCAGGTGTCTTTGTAGAGTAATCGTTCTTACATTTTTCTTGTCTTGTGATATTTAAGGTACAAAGTTGTCCTGTGTGGTCAGAGATTATGTGCATGAAGAACTTCTGCCTTGAGGTTGTCATTCGGTATATTTTGAGCAGACCATGTCTATAGATGTAGCACTGTGGGGAGTTATTCTTGTTGGTGGAAGAGCAGTCCTTGTTATGTTGTACTCTGCTAGTAGTTCATCGAGTTTCTGTTGCTTTGTGTTGAGTGTTTAAACAGTCTACATTGATATCACCCATAACAACCACAGTGCTATTCCATTCAGGAATTGTATTCAGGACATTTCCAAATTATTTCTGTTGCAATTTCAAAAACTGTTCTCTGGTCTGTATATTCCAATAATATATAGTAGTCCTTCTGCAAGATAGTTATTTTAATAGCAGCTAGTTCACATACTAGTTCAAGGCTGTAGTGTGAGACTTCTAAAACATGTTGCTTCCTTTTCAAGCTTCTCGTTTACGTATATAGCAACACCTCCTTTAATATGGTTTTGTCTACAGTAGTTTGAAGTTAATGTGTAGCCTTGAAGCTTGGTGTTTTCCAAATTGCCTTTCATTAGGCCATGCTCTGTAATAATGACTACATCTGGGGTGATTTCTGTAATAAGTTCATTTAGGATATCTATTTTATTTGAGAGCCGGTCTGCGTTTTGATGAAATATTGTTAGTTTTTTTTTTGTGGGATTTGAGAGTTACTGCGCCCCGATGAGTGTTTCTGTTAAGTGGTTTGTTGGTGTTCCTGAGTTTTCTCTAAAAAATTATTTTCAGTGGTGTGTGAGGCTTTCCATTGAGGTGTATAAAAAATGTTATGTTTTTATTGTAGAAATCCTGTATACTCTGATCTTCTGGACGTTTCATTGCAGTTATCGGAGGTTTTCCTTGTCTTAACTGGTTCGTTAGTTGTTTTATCTGGCTGGCATCTCTCTACTAGAAAATGGTGGTTTCTTTGAGGATTCAGTGGAAGTGTGGTTGTGTTTAGTGCTTTCGAGCAGTTAGGTTGCACTTCGTTGGTAGTGTTTGCTTGGAGTTCTACATATTCCAGGATATGAGGGAGGCATTTTCTTTCTTCCATTGTTCTGTATTGGTTTGTGTGAAGTTTTTCCAGCCAGATGGTGTCCATCTCGTCGATAGGGTACAGTAGTGTTAGAAACTGTAGTCGTAGTGCGTTGGTGACATTTGGCTACTTGAAGGGAAACGCTGTACATGCTATTTTTATATACAGATTTTTTACACTCTCCTTTGGTTGTTTTTAACGGATTCATTTTTTATAATTTATTATGCATCCTTGTGTTTTTTTCATTTGTGGAGATGTTATTTGTTAGCTGTTGTTGGGGTAGACAATCAATTAGCGATTTAAGAGAGAGTTCCATATTTTCTTGTTTTATTTTTATTTCAGTCAGCATTTTTATTAATGGGGAATCTCTGTTATATTCATTTTCTTCTATGGGAACCGTTTGTGTTTCCATGTTCTTGCAGTGTTTGTGGTCTCGTGGTTTGTCTGTTAGTAGGTTCTGTTTTATGCATTTAATTTCGTTGCGAAGGGTTTTAGTATCTAGTTCAAGTTTCTTTATTATGCTTTCTTTATCATTATCGTATTGTTCAAAGTTACTTACAAGTTTCATTTCTGTATTGTTTTTCTTTATTTAATTGCTTTTCTGCTTCGCTTAGCCGTTCAACTAGGGTATTGTTTGTGCTTATTAAGATTTGTTTTTCATTTTAATAACTCTTCCATTTGTTCTTCCAGACATGTTAAGTCCTGTTTTTCAGAGTTCTTTATCTTAAGAGCAAGATTTGAGTTAGTGAGAGTTAGTTTGTTTATTTTCTCTCTTAGTGCATTGTTTTCCATGAGGAGTGTGTTTCCCACTTCAGCAGCCAGTGTGAGGGAGGTTTCAAGGTCTAAGTCCTCCGTGTTGTAGTTTATTAGTTTTGAGTTAATATCCTCCAATAGTAGTAATAGTAGGAGTTTGAGGTGTATTTTCCCCATCAATTGTAGGTATCTGAGTATAATCATCAATTTTTTCTGTGCCTTGTATGTTATTGGCAGCAGCCTGAACATTGCCAAGACTCAATCTCGTTTTTTGGAGAGATTTTTTAGCTTTTTATCTGTCCAGTTTAAACATTTTGAGTGGTACCATTTGTTGCAGCCTCCTGTACACAGTATTCCCCTGTGTCTGACTCCGATTGTGCAAAATACCACATGGATATTTAGACATTTTAGTCAGTAAAATAATTAATTGTTAATATAATTTCTGTGGTCAAGGTATTTGAGTTAGCAAGTAATTGTAGTATGTTACTGGTAGTGGTTAAAAATGGTAGTCAGTGAGAGATTTTTTAAGTTTTAGTTAAATGTAAAAGAAAAAATATTCCATTGCAATAGCTCTAGGGAGTATATAGAACATATACTCTTACATATACTTCTTTGATTGGTCCTGCAATTATTTATTATTAATATTCCTGACATGTTTAACTACTCCTCCTTGGTCTTTATAATAGGAAATACCCTTATTTGGTCACTTTGTGGTAAATGATTTTATTTTTTTATTTACATTAATTGTCTGCCACAGGTCCACGCTAATGAACTGGCTAAACGATACAGAGAAGTCACTAGATGAATTGGAGGCTGAAGCATCAAGTATCGGCAACGATCCAGAGAGAATCAAGCAGCGGTTGGCCAAGCACCGGGAGTTCCAGCGCGCACTGAGTGGCAAGCAAGCATCATACGATGCAACTATGCGTGCGGGCAAGACACTAAAGGAGCGAGCACCCAAAACAGATGAACCTGCACTGCGCCAGATGATGAATGACCTCAAGGAGAAGTGGAACACCGTCTGCACTAAATCTGTAGATAGGTGAGTCTGGTGTTCAGTTAGTTCTGCAGACTATACTAACGAATTGTTGTACTATTGTGATAGATTTGAGATCACACAGCAGTATGCTTATCATTGTAACTCCTTAGACATTTATTATGGTAAATTTTAATTAATTATTTTAGTTAATTAATGGTGTAATTATGATTAATTCTTTGTTTTAATATATTTTATCAGTTTAGTTATTTATTATTATCATGTAGTATTATTTTAGAGTGAAAAATGGAATGTTATTACAGACAATCATGTACAAGCAAAATGTTCTCAAATCAAATTATTATTGCAGGATATTACAAATAAACTGATAAACCAAAATTTTCATAATTTTGGGGACTGAATTTGAAAGAATATTTTACCGTATGAAGTTTTTGTTTCTTTCTTTATTTAAGTTTAAGTTCCTTAATATTAATGTGTCATGGCTTATATATATTGAACAATTAAAACAAATTCAATTCTGTTATTTAATATAAACAGTTGTTATTTAAAACCAAAGTGAATAGGTTTTAATAAGTTGGTGATTAGTGTCTTGATTGAACTATGAGTGGAGTAAATGAAAAAATATGCCTGTCCAGACAACGTAAACTGGAGGAGGCTCTGCTGTTCTGTGGCCAGTTCAAGGATGCTCTGGAGGCTCTGGTCGACTGGCTCAAGAAGAAAGAGAAGGAACTGGCAGAGGACTCACCTGTCCACGGAGACCTGGATACGGTCATGGCTCTTGTCGAACAACATAAGGTAACAGTCTTGTTAATGCTATCCATAATAACGTAACAACTTGGGAACCTGAATAGAATTTGAAAAGAAAAGTATTACCCTCTTTATATTTTCAATTATTTTACCTATTACCAGTACTATTAATATTATTTATTAAGTTCTCTTAATTTTTGGTTAGAAATCTGTGTCGTAATTCATTAAATTGTAGACGGTTTTTGCAAGCAGTGCAAATAATACACACTATGGGAGAACCTGTGTTTAAATCATTGTTAGAAATTCCACAGTTCTAAATACTTTTAACTAGGAATGGGTCAATTCCTTTACTAAATATCTCAGTTCTTAGTGATATCAAGGTATGAAAGATTCTTAGTTCACAGCTCTTTTAACACAATTTCAATAACAAAATTTTCAAATTAGTTTATTACAAGACAATGAATAAAATCAACAGAAGTGCTTACATTACTCCTGGAAAGTTAAGATTTCACAATATCCCAACTAGAGATATATTGAAGCTGAATCTCAAATCCACCAAATCTTAAATAAGTCTATTTGTGGATATCAGTTAGTTGACAACACAAATTACTGATCACTAAAACGTGTTGCTGTAATTTCTTTATGTAAAAACAAATTAACGAATGACTAGTTTTAATAATAATAATATGCTTACAGTTTGTATTTTCTGTCTGTTGTTTCTATATGCGTATGTCTGCCTCTCAAAGATAAAGAAACCTTTGCTAAGTTTTGTTCATCTGGTAATTTTTATAAATGTCTTCTAAAAGAAAATATATATATATATATATATTTATTTATAGAAGTGCGTGCGTGCGTGCATGCGTGCGTGTGCTTATATTTTAAATGTTTTATCATGGCTAAGAGTTGTATAAAATGTTTGGTTGGCTGTGCCTACTGGCCACATTTACTTTCTTGGTAACAGAACAAAACCAATTTGCTTATTATATTCTTAGTAACTATTTATAATTAAAGTGGGCAAAAAGCCAGGTTTTAACATGTGAATTTAGATATGATAAGAAGAGCAGACTTAGCTTTACCAGACTGGAAGAACATTCTTCTTGATAAAGTGTGTTCTTTTTAATGTCTCTTTATAAAGCATTTGAAGTATATTATCGCCAATTATTTGAAGTTTTTAAGTGTCCATTCCCATCATGTCGAGAGTATTTAGATTCTATTGTACATATATTATGTGGTACAAGATTTATTTTCATGACCACTGAGTGATCTCTTCTGTTCTGATGGTAGGCCTTGGAAGAGGATCTGTCTGGGCGTGCAGCGCAGATGGAGTCTGTCCGTAATACAGGCCAAGGTTTGATGGAGAAGGCAAACACAGCGGATGCAGCAACCATACGCAGCCAGCTGAGTGAGCTGAACGCTCTGTGGTCGCGCACGAACAAGTTAGCCGAGCGCAAGAGTTCGCGCTTGGAGGAAGCACTGCGTTCAGCTGAGAAGCTACACAAGTCGGTCCATATGTTGCTGGAGTGGCTCAGTGATGCTGAAATGAGGCTGAGATTTGTCAATTCTCTGCCTGAGGACGACCAGGAAACCAGGAACTACCTTGCTGAACATGCCAAGTTAGTGCACCTCATTTCTATCATTTAAGTCAGAAATTGAATCAGAACATATTGTGAAATCTTGAGGATTTGGAAGCCTGTAAAGATCTGATCTGACCATGCCTAGTCATACTCCAACTACAAGGAAGTTTTTGGTATTTTAATGGACTTTGATGTCTTGTTGTAGATTCATGAAGGAAATGAATGAAAAGGAACGAGAGAAGGATGCGACGATCACATTAGCACATCAAGTACTAGCCAAGGCACACCCGGACGGTGCCACTGTCATCAAACACTGGATCACAATCATCCAAGCACGGTGGGACGAGGTGTCCACATGGGCCCGACAGGTCAGTTGTCTCTGCATTCCTGTTGTCGTAGGAATGGGAGCTTCTCAGACTTTTTTTAAGAGCTGATAGATATACATAAAAGTGATACATTTCCATTGTTTCATACTAAACTAAAATTTCACACCATTGCAGACCTCTATTATGTGTGTAATATATTCTAAGACACATTATTTTCATTATTCTAGGTAATCATTAGGAAAAATAATCAACTTTATATTTATCAAGTTTTTATCATATCATAAAAAAGTGCAACATGTATATAAAGTATTGGCAAATTAATTTAATTCATTGGAAATTAATACTTTAAGTTGTGAACAGTTCTCAGGAAAAGTCTGACAAAACACCCACTCAAATGTATAGTTATCCTGTGGTGTTGTATGAGGGATGTTGTTGTTGTATGGGGATTGTTATGGTGGGGGTTGTCAATCCACTTAGTGTTGTAGGTCCATCACGATACTGATGACTATCGACAAGGGCTGTAAGTGGTGGGAGAGAGGTACAGTTTGATTTACATTTGCTAATTCTGGCTTTCTGGAGCAGTTAAACTACCGGAAGCTCAGTGGCAGAAGCTTGCTTTGTTTATAATGGAAAGGCCAACAGTTCTCTGGGATTTGTTGCTTTCTTGCCAGTGGTTTCGGTTCTCTATTAATCTGTGGTTTAGGGTCATTTTATTAATCTAACTTTATAAATGTTATTTGTATGAGCCAAATAATTATCTATCTTAAGTTTTGGAAGTTAATTTTCAGAAAAAAAACATTTTCAATAATCTTGTGTAAGATGTTATTAATCCCTACTAAAGCTCTACATTTTAGATAAACTATTCATAAAAATGAATAAAACTGTTATTAATTCATATCAAAATAATATATAATAACCATAATAATATAATTGAAAACGATAGAAACTTAGTCTTCAGCTAAACATTTAGAAATAATTATAATGTTTCCATAATTTTATTTTGTATTCTTATTTGTCATAATTAATTAAATATGACTAATTTCATTTGTGTAAAAATGTGATTGATTTTTATTATGAACTATTAACTTTTTGAAGACTTGGTAATCTAATGTAGGATAATAAAGTACAAAAGAATTACATATGTATTGTTTATATGCAATAATAAATTTTTTGTGTTTATAAACTATTTATTAAAATGTTTGTGTTTTTCTATGTGTTACTAATCTGTAAGTTTCTGTATCTAGAAATGATAGTTTGCGTAATTTTGTGGGGTAATAATATTTATAATTTGGAAGTATGCTTTTAAATTAATAGGTTTTTACATTTTCAGAGACAGTAAAATATTTCTTTTTTAGATACAGTAGTGTTGTCATTTGTTCACCTTTTAATTGTTTGCAGTCTGTATGTGTCAGAGTGTGGCTAAATAGTGGATATTGTGGTTTCAGCGTGAGCAGAAGCTTCAGGAGCACCTCCAGTCACTCCAGGACCTTGACAGCCTGTTGGAAGAACTCCTGGCATGGCTGGCCGGCTTGGAGAGTACGTTGACAGCTCTGGAGGCAGAGCCACTGCCTGACGATATTCCCACATTGCAGCAGCTCATCGCAGACCACAAGGAGTTCATGGAGAACACAGCACAACGGCAATCTGAGGTACAATATACAACACAGCCACAAAAATATATTGTTATTAGAGAAAGTATTTTTTTACTGGCATATAAAATATTTATTATAATGACTGGTTGAGTCAACTGGTACATTCTGTTACAAGTAAAGAGTTATTATTATCCGAGTAATGCCTAATATTTATAGATAAAAATATGTGATGGCCAATAATTAAACATTCTACCAGTGTTAGTTGATTTTGTGGTGTTGACCAATATTGTATGATTTCACCTGACACTTAAGGTCCCAGTTGGTAGTCTTATGATTAGGTGAAATCTATAAGTGAACCATATAAATTGATTAGGCTGATCTCATTTTGCAATGCTTCTTTCATGGCATTACAATCACCAGAACAATGTTACATCATAAAATAGAATAGATGTTTTATGTTGTAAAACTTATGGAGAATTGATATAATCTAAAGTTATGTGATTGAATGAATCTATACACCATAAATCCAATCAATCATATGCAATCTATAATGCACTTGAAGAGTGCAACAATTTTTGTTCTATCATACGATATGAGTACTGCCATTCCAAGTCTGAGCATCAATCTAGCCTCAGTGTCAAGCAAGGAATGTCTTTGTCAAGTCAACACTGCTTCATTCACTACTTTAGACAAGTTACAAACATTCTATTGTCTGTTCTGCAATAGGTTGACAGTGTGTGCAAGAGCAAGCAGCCACCTGCCCTGACGAAGCAGGAAAGTGCACGCAAGATGTCAGGCAAGAAGATGTCAACAGCTTCGTAAGTTGTTTATCCCTTTGGTGTCAGTCATTACTCAGTCAATGTGAGCTTCTGTGTGAACACGTGTTTGTGTACCTTAACAAACATCACAGCAGCTTTTATTGCACTTTAATTTCATAATGCCTTATAAAGCCTAGAAGTTAGTTGAGTATTAAATGGTATTCTATCCCTTATTTTGTATCAGATGTGTTGTACCTTTGTGTATACATTCACACAAATTTCAAATAGATGCATTGTTCTGTACATGTTTCATTGCATTACAATTTTTCTGAAAACCAAAGTCTTTTTTAAAAAGCTCTTTGATAGATTTTGAAAACATGTTAATCCTTGTTTACATGTTAGTTTTGGTTATTCTATGATTTATGTATAATTTATGTTGGGTTTTAAATCGGTGTTTTGAAATAGAATAATAGAAGGAAATCCTCGGTGATATGGGTTTTCTTTTAATGTATTAACTATAACATACTGGGACAGTTCATTCCAATTTAAATTAGAAATTTCAGTAGTTAATTGATTTTATTTTACGTTATAAAGAACGTAAAATGAAAACACGTGTTGTGTAATATGTAAAACATATTAATTGTTTTTTTTTTCCAGTCCTTTCTTTTAAATTCAAAATTGTATTTATTATTATGATGATTCTTGGTAATTTTCAGCATTACTGGATCTCTTCATACAAACTCATCTTCAACTATTTCTTTATCCTCTTTACTAATTCTCTAACCATTCCTTTCCTTTACTCTCCATTCCTGCCCTTCATTCTATTCTCTTGTATCTTTTATCTATGCTCCCCCATCCTCATCATGTGTTTTACAAACCAACTTGGTCATTTCCTTTAGACCCTTTCCTTTTAGTAACTTGATCATTTATTTACATTTTTCCTGTCAATCCAGTGGTGCTCCCCAGAAACCCTATGTTGCATGCTCCATTTGTAACATCACTAAGTATCCACTAAATGCTACAATATGGTACTAAGTATCGTTTTTACACCATTTTTGTACACTAAATCCCTCACTATACTTCCCACTGCCATCATGAGCCGTGCTGGTTGTCATACTTCTTGTCAATCCTACCAATCCCTTGTGAGAAATAGTAATTGCATTTGAAAGTGCATTCGCATATTATATCTTTACCTCCTCATCCTCAAATTTAATTAAGATTCAGTTGTTATACAATTAGAAAACAACAGATGGAGTAAACTGTCCCTTGTACACGTAACCTCACATTGTCTGTTGTCTGCACGCTTAAAACTATCCTGGCACTGTCTGTTTGTAGCCGGGAGGATATTCGTGGCAGCTCGCAGGATCTTCAAGAGGTCGCACGCAGACAAAGGTGTGTTTCTGTTTGCACATCCTGCATGGCTCCTACATTAATTTAATTTAATTTTCCAACCATTTTTGTCCTTTATGGTCTGTTCACTTGTGTTCATGTAATACTGGAGTGGTCTTGTATCAGTTCATTCATTTGTATTTTTTGTGTTAGTAGAATTGATTTTACAATAGTGGTAAACATATTTTAAATTTAAATCAGATTTTTAGCAATTTCATGAAGTTAAAGAAACAGGTTTCTCAAAAAAGAGTTTATAAAAATATTTTGATGTGTTTATATTACTTAATCTTGTTTTAAACTATTAGAGTTTAACTATAAACCATAGACCATAGATATTAAAAAACAAATATGTATCAGTTTATCAAATTCATTTATTCAAAGTTCGTAGCACAGACATTTATATAAAAAACATTATAGAGTATAGTAGACATATTTTAAATTTAAATAATATTTTTAGTAATTTTATTAAGATAAACAGATTTCTCAAAAATTAGTTCATAAAGATATAATTATAATAATAATTGATTATAATTAATCGTGTTTTAAACTATAAGGGTTTAACTATAGACCATAGAGATTTTAAAATAAATTTATGTAACAGTTTTATCAAATTCTTTTATTAAAAATTCTTGGCATTGACATTCATATAAAAAGCATTATATAGTAAGATAAAAAAATGATACTATCTAAAAAGTTTAATCATCGTGTATCATTCCATGGTTACCAGTTAGTGTGCATTGATTAATTTAAAGTAATCTAGTAAACCTGTTGGTATATTGGCTATGATGGTTCTTAAGAATTATGTTGAAAAGGATGCAAAACATTTATAGTATTATTTTTATTTATGTAGTTCCAAGAATTTTACTTCAAAATCTAAACCATAACATAACCCTACAGTTATTGGTAAAATCTTAATGAAATAAGCAAATCAAAATAAATTTTCATTTGGAGTAAGTAATGTAATTTATTTTATTAAAAATACATATGATAAATAATTGCTAATAATGTATTTGTATTTGAGATGTTGATTTGTGCAAGTTGCCCAATGAATTTTATTACCTCATGTCATGTACTCTCATTGTGTATCTCTAGTTTCTCTCTGCATGTGTTTGTGTGTGTGTCCGTCTGTTCGTGACCATGTGACCTTGTTTTGTTATTAGCCTGAAGGCGTCACGAGATAACCTTACCCAGGACCGCCGTGGAAGGTACTTGACTTCATCTTCTGTAGATTAAAGTCTTGTTTTAAACTCTTAGTGTGTTTTAAATGTGACTAACAAAGAAATCTTAGTGAGCCTATATAGAACTAACAATGGGGTTCAGTAATAATACAATTTAAGAATATCCACCGAGAGATTTATTAGAGAGCATTTATTTATTTTAGGAAAACAAATTATTGTTGCTTTTCCAAAAGCTTAAAAAGAAAACAAAAAAATTACTGTTATTTCTAACAGTTTCTAGGAAAGTATTCATAGGTTTCTCAGATAATATATGCAGTTTTCTGTGAAATTGTATGATTTATGTAAATATTTCTTAATATCATTTGCACTTCTTTTATAGTAAAAGCAACTTGAATCCGTTTTAAAAACAAATCACATGCTTGGACCTGTACTGTGGAGAAACTTTGTATGACCTTTTAAAAAATATTACTCATGTGTCTGAGAATCGTTTATTTTCAAACAAATTTAACAAAGCGTACTAACTTTTTTCAACTTTTGGTGCTGGAGAAACAAATGGCTGAAGAGCTAACTCTACTAGACAATGTTTGCTACTAATTTGTGTTTAATGTCAAGCAAACTAACAATTTAATGGAGAAAACATATTACCTGAAACAACTAATAAAAACTCTGACCAAAAGAAGATGATGTTGTCTGTAACTTAACAAGCTTTAAATAACTTTAATTACTAAAGTTAACTTGTCTTTTAACAGCTAAATATGTTACATACTTAAATAGTTATCATTTACTTCTGAAGTCATTAGTTAGTTATTTTATTAAAGTAGTTAACCCATTAGTTTGCAACATGTTTTCAAGTAACTTTTAACATGCGATTAACTTTGAAGCTATTAAATTTATTATACATATAATTGTATATATGTTGTGCTAATAAAGTTGTTAAATTATTATTATTATTATTATCTCTAATGTTATTAGTTACCAATTCAATTTGTAATTAATTAGTTTGTAACTATTTTGTTTTAAGCATAATTTAAAAAAGCCATCTTCTTTTGATCTAGTATAATATTTTTCTGTTTTTCATAGATTGCTTTACTTAAAACATTTTCTAATAAAAGGTTTAATCATTTTGGGGTCAAATAATTTTGAACTGTCAGCACATAAAGTAGGTAAATGTTTGAATTTATAATGTATACACAGTTTGTACTATTGGAAATTGATGAATTGAAGTAAATAGTAATAATTAACTCGTGCTGATGGTTTAATTTAGTTGAGTGTAGCTTGATATGTTTTGCTATTATTATTTTTTGAATTAATATTTTCTGCTGTAGTCACTTGTTTTAAACTTCTAAGAAATTTATCATTTCAAGTTTTAAAATGTTCAAATATTAAAATTACAATTTATTAAAGAACAATATTTTGAAATTAAAAACCAATAATGATAAAAAAAAATAAAATAAAATAAAAAAATTAATTAAAAAAAAATAAAAAAAATAAAAAATGCAGAGCAGGAGATTACAGCAGAGCAGTGCTGCAGTACTGGCCAAACACTGAGATTGACATTAAATGATGGTTACTAGAACAGCTGGCTATACTGTTGATTTTTCTCTTTTAAAAATATCAAAGCTGGAAATATTTTATTCCTTTATTTTTTGTTGTAGAGTTGGTAAGATATGCGTTGTTTGGTAAACTTGCTGGGTTTCCTGATAGTCAAGTAAAGTGCACGGCAGGGTTAATTTTGGTTCATCAGTTTTAATATAATTTGCATTTTTTGGCTGAATTTGACTCAAATTTATTTATGACTATTGAGAAATTTACGTTATACATGTTTTTTAATTTATTTTAAAATTCAAGAAAGGGTGGTTTCAAACATATTTTTTTCTCACATTACAATAACTAGTGTCCAACACAAAATTACGAATTGTCTAAGCATTTTAACACAAAATAATGACCAAACAGAGTGATAGTACAAAACGTAATTGTAGCCCACAAGATGGTACTAGTTACTAATGGTAGTTATCATTAGTAATAAAGCAAATATAGAGAAATGCTTGCTAGGTAGCAGGGATAATAATAATAATATAGTTACAATTTCATAAAGCGACAAGATTTATTCGGACATTTGCCATTCATTGTTTAGTTATAAAAAATCAGTACCATCTAATCAGGTGTTACTGATTTCTTTTATCACTGAATGGTGGCAAATACCCGAAAAAATCAATTTGCCTTCATAAGGCAACTAGGGACCATGCTGGCTGCCAGTAAAACAACATAAGGATTATGTATATACAGCAGTTATCCCATTACGGGTAGCGAGAAACCTCAGCGTTTGACACCCAGCAGTGAGAAATGGTGTGAGCAACAGACAGTCCACTGCACATGTTTACTCGTGACTTTTTTTTACTAATTGCTATTCTAAAATATTTTTATACATTTATTAGATATGTAAATCTGAATTAATAGGAAACCAAAATATTTTACTCTCATTTATTTGAAGCTCGGAAGTGAAAAAAAAAACACACACAACCAACCTCCTTTTACAAACAAAACTAATGTAACAGAAAATCTGAACTCATTCTACCAGATGTTTATTGTATTACTGTGAAAAAATCACCAAACCTAGTAGTATAGGAGCTAGCAATGTTTTCGAGAGAGAATTTCAGGTCAGCTGAAATTTTGATATGCTGTCTTCCTTGCTCTTTCGGTTGGAGTCCGGGATATCTGGCTGGCGGTAGTGGTTGCGTTTATTAATGCGCATCTTACCTTCGCAGGTAAAAATCCAGCGCTTCGGCAAATGGACAACATGGCGTCAGTCTAAAATCACATGTTTGTGTTGTGTTTGTGTTATTTGTGATATTTATTTATTAATTTTGCTACAATCGCCAGTGGTAAAACGAAATGTGTTTCTGTAAAGGACATAAACATAAAATCATTCTTTTCGTGATTGATAAACTGAAGAAGTGCCAGGAAGTTTTGAATATACGTTTAAAATATAAATTAAAGTACTAGCGCTGCCGTCGCTTTCTGTCTCTCTTGCACTCCAAACTATCTCTCTCCAACCACAAGTATCATACCGCAATACTGTTCATTAAGTTTTTATTTATATTTAATATTTAACAATCGAATTAACGTCTGGCAAATTAATTTTAGATTATTTTATGTTTAAATAACATAATATAAAAATTACAGACATTCAAAAATACTTTGAATTTTTTATTTAATGAAAATAAAATTTCGAGTATGGCACATAATTAACAACAATAAAAATGTCTGGCAATACAAAATTAATGTCTGGTAGATCTATCTAAAGGGAAAAAATTTTAAATTACGCATAAAAAAATTCTTTAAAACTCGAGGATATAAACCTGTGAAGGTAAGATGCGCATTAATAAACGCAACCACTACCGCCAGCCAGATAGCCCGGACTCCAACCGAAAGAGCAAGGAAGACAGCATATCAAAATTTCAGCTGACCTGAAATTCTTGTTTTAGAAACGTTGCTAGCTCCCGTACTATAGCTGGGAGCATCCATACACATTCTTGTGGAAGTGTTAAGAAATACAATGGTTATTGCTAAATGCAGAACTTTTGGCATTTGGTCTACCAAGTGTTAGGACACACTTGCTGTGCTTTTAGCCCACAATGGGTTAAGAGATTAAATATATTATATATAATATACATTCAATTCCTTTCAGGTTTTCTTGATATTGTTATTTGATGTCTAACAACAAAAATCTCAGCAGTTAATTTGTTTAAACGTTTGATGCAAATGAATCACTTCTTTACAATTATACATCTTCCAATACTCTAAAACCAAAAATATGGGAGTAATATAGTTTGGGTTTAATTTTGTTAATATGGAACTACAACTAACTCTTAATAGATATTTGAAAATACCAATCATGTTAAAAATGTGATATTAAAATGTGTTCTAAGAAGTGTAATATAAAATATGATTAAAATGTGAAATTTTACAATTTATTCCAGCATTTTAAATATTTTAACTTTTACTAGTATACTTTATAATACCAATATAATTTCATCATGTATTGTTGACCATTCACTTTTGCGTCCAAATAAACTGTCCAAAAACTTGATTTGATTTAAATTGTCAACAATGAAGCGTGTGGAATAAACATCTGAACATTAATGAAGAATTTCAACTTTCATTTATTTTTACCTAATTCTTTGTACCAATTCTTTACAGTTACAAGTCTATTAGTTGATATTAATCTTGTCATAGTGACAAGCATTGATCAGTCAATTAAATTAAATCGTTTGTATAGATTACTCGAATAACTTTCATTTAAATGTTTCATATTCTGAGTATCGGTTCTGAGTAATGAAGTCTCAGTGTTTGTACCAGTGCCAGCAGTAGTCTAGTACTAGCCAGAGTGTAGAGTGGGCGTAGTGGCATGCTTGTGTTTGTTTGTTCAGTCGAGCCAGCGTCGTCAAGGACAGGATGCCCGACAATGTGCCACATATCGGGCCCCGGTTCCCACCCAAGGGCAGGTGGGTCAACTCTCTTCTCACATCTCTATTTAGTGTGCAAGTGCTTTGATTCCGACATCACCAAAATTCTGTTTAGTAGATAAAAACCAACAATAATTGAGCTATTTGAAACAAGAAATCTAAATCAGGCAGAAATAATTCTCATTGAAGTTTTATGTCATATATTTATTAATAGTGTGAACTTTTTAAACATTTCAACACTTTGGCACCAAATGTAGTGACAATTTTATGATTCGATCAACATAAACCTCACATCTTCAACGCTTGATTGAAGGTTCTATGATGAGACCTTCACAGTTAGTCTATAAGCCCCAAGATTAGAAAAATTCTAGAAACTTATCAACACATATGAATGTAAAGTAGACAGTAAAATATAATTTAAACCCAGATTAGAAATTTGTCTATTTGCGAAGAGTAAAACTAGGTAAAGTGTCAAAATTAAGAGGGCAAACAAAATAACATAAAATTATTATTGTCTTATAAATTCTGCTTTTTCTTGTAGTGATGTTAAAATTTAAATGATGGTAGAGGACAAAACTACTACCACTATTGTATATATATATAACCAATGGTTAGTCCTTTTGTGTACATTGAAAATTTAACATTTGGTTTGTAGATTTTAAATTTTACTATAATTTCAGTGTAACCCTACAAGTTTAAGTGATTTAAACTTTTACAAATTGTCTGTTAATCCTAAATTAATATGATTGCAGAGAAATCCTGGAACTTGGGCTTCAATTTTTTTTCAAATTGTTTGTTAAACCTTAATCAATCAATGTTTGGTTGTTTGTTTGAATCGATGCACTTGGTTTAGTTGTGCCTAGCTCTTTTACACTTTGCTTGTCTTTTTAATGTTAGAGAGACTTGGGTATTAGCACTTCTGTAATCTTCTTTTCTCATTTAGTAGGCTGAATTTGAGTAATTCAGCACTAGTCAGCTGTTTATTTCTTTTGTAGTTGATATTCTTTGTGTTATTTTAGTTTTAGTATTTTTGGGCTTCAAAACATTTATATTTTACATTTTTAGCTTTAAATTTTAATCAGTATCTAATCTGTTATTTACGGTTTGTTTTTTTTAACAAATTTAATGAGTAAACATTTATTCGATTTGTGCTAAACTGTAATGAATTATTCATACAGATTTGTTCTGTTCTCAGGTTCTAAACTGATAATATCAAAAGAGGTATAATGGTAAAATAAAAAAATAATTCATACTGAATTTGGAATTTTATGTATTGTATTAATAAATTTTATAACTTGTCATGACTGACAATATTATCAGTTCATTATTTATTATTTTCTTATTTCAGAACAATTTCTTAAAAGTATCTTTTACATCAGCTACCTCAATAAATTATAATGTGTCAACATTTATAGAAAAAACATTGCTAGTTTTTCAAATGCATATGCTTAAAAATTAATAATTGTATGATAATTTTCGAAATTATCATACAATTATTCAAAAATAATTGTTAAAATAAATAAATTTTAATCTTTAAGTTTATGTTAATTTAGTAAAATGTGATGTTGAGAATTGATTTCTGAGACTAGAAGGTAGTTTTGTTTTTCAATAAAACAAGGGTCAATTGTGAAGTGAGAGAAACTGTAGCTGTGTAGTGCAGAGGAGTCATGTTGTCATGGTTGCAGCAAGGGGGCTGAGCCCGTGTTCCGTAACCCACGCTGCCGTTTGCTGTGGGACCGCTGGAGACACGTGTGGCTGATGGCATGGGAGCGCCAGCGCAGGCTCCAGGAGCGTCTCCAGTACCTGGAGGAGCTGGAAAAGGTCAAGAACTTCTCGTGGGACCAGTGGCGCAAGAGGGTCAGTTTCTATAAGAATTAACAAAAGTTCTTTGTTTAAAGTTTGTTTTAAGATGGAAGGATTGTGAAGGAAAAAGGATTTTACTGAAAACTTGCCATTTTCAGTTATACAAGAAATCAGTAACAGCTGATGTGTTAATGTTAATTACTATTGTGTTAATGATTTTTATTTGTATCTCTGAACGTTTGCAGATCTCCAAAAATATTCTGTTACCCAAAACATTTTCATTTTCTTCCTGATTATTTACTTGAAGAGTAATGGAATTTTAAGATGCTGAGAGCTTCTTCCCACACACTCTTATGAAATGTACCCACATTGAATCCCTACAAATGTTTTGCACTGATTCACCTTTATCTAAGCACTGTAAAATATTAAGTCTATCTTGCATATTCACTGTTGTTTGTTTACGCTTATTACTCATTTTCAAAAATCTGTTTTCCTGCAGACACTTAACACGAAACATATTAGAAACGCATCAAACAAAATACAACCTCAACTGAACTGATTTTATACGTTTTGTCCGGAAATGCAATAAAAAAAATCAAGTCCTTTTGATTTCTGCCGTGTGTGAATGTCCTGTGGGTGGTTTATTATTTCAATGAATTTGAAAACCAGAGGGAGTCTACTGTATATTATATTTTCTTTAATTTCATTCTTGTTATTTTTTAGATTGTATAATTTTACTGTGCAAAGCAGTGAAAAATTCTAATGTATTTAACATTTACAAAGGGAAATTAAACTAAAATTATTATTTGGGTAAATTTCCACAAATATATTTTGCCCAACAAGGTTGCAGCACTGAAAGTGTTTTTTTTCTGGCAGATACAACTAACCTTAACAATCTGTATTGCAGTTCCTCAAGTTCATGAACCACAAGAAATCTCGCCTGACAGATCTCTTCCGCAAGATGGACAAGAACAATGATGGTCTCATTCCAAGAGAGGATTTCATAGATGGCATCATCAAAACAAGTAAGTCATTGTATTTGGAAAATAGAATTTCGTGACTGATCGATCCAATTGCATTGAATGTGTAATGCATCCTTTCCAATTATCTGGGACATATTTTTATATCAGTTCCCTATAATTTTGAGATACAACTGCATATTTTATTTGTTTACTCTGAAAATTATTTTGGTCATATCTGGAAGATCAGTAATTTTGTCGCTGTTGTAGAATGTATAATTAGAATGAAATTTTGCATATTTATTTAACTTGTCTTTTTCATAAAATCTTTCACTGTTTCTTCCTAATTCTACACTATCAAAAATTTATTTTTTTGATGTCATTGCCTTTTTTGTGCAGGATTCGACACAAGCAAGATGGAGATGAACGCAGTGGCTGATATGTTTGACCACAACAGCGAGGGCTTCATTGACTGGAAGGAGTTTATTGCAGCACTAAGGCCCGACTGGGAAGAGAAGAAACCAGTGACAGAGGCAGAGAAAATCCACGATGAAGTCAAGCGACTCGTCATGCTCTGTACTTGCAGACAGAAATTCAGAGTGTTCCAAGTCGGTGAAGGGAAATACAGGGTAAGTATTTTCTGTTTATCATATCCATTTTGGTTCTTTGTGTACGTCTCTGTTGTCTCAATATTTTGTATTTTATAAGTATGCTTTTATTGTTCGGATTGTTATTCTCATACTTAATACTTCAAGCTAATTTTCCTGATTGTGGTGAAAAGTAAACAACATTTATTCAATAATAAATTGTGGTGAAAAGTAAACAACATTTATTCAATAATAAATTTAAAAATAAAATAGCAATGAAGTAGTTTATCACCTTTCAATAGTCAGGTTGACTTTGGTTTTACAGGTTCACCACAATTCCATTTGTTCAATTACGTACTAAAACACACAACGCCTCACTACACTTATCACTCCACTAAATTCTGAATTTCAGATTTCAGATTTCATTATAGCAGTGGTGTACAGGGTCTTTTTTATTTTCATTTTTGTTATTTCTAGATAATTTTATTGTGCAATATAACAGAAGATTCTGCAATATAACAGAAGATTCTACTGTATATAACATTAATTAAATACTAAAATACTGAAAATGTGTATGATAATAAATGTGATAACAAAGCAGAGCCATGTATTAGGGTTATTGGAGACAATTAGTTTTGACCATTATATTTTGATGCAGATGGAATGTCTGTACCCTAATAGTGAGATGGTCACAACAGTATGTGTTGTGGCTGATTACACATCAGTCAGTCAAAACATTTAGACCATTAAATAAATGGTTGGAGCCTTGGTACCTTAGTTTCTCTGGTCATTAAGTAATAGTATTAAATGAATTTTCACACTGAGCATAATAAACGTAATGTAAGACACCTAAAATGTTTTTTTTATGTTATTAACGTGAAAAAATTAAGATTTCTATAATCTAATTATTGTACAGGAAGACATAATTAATCTATATAATCTGGCCTGTTACAGTTCGGTGATAGCCAGAAGTTGCGTTTGGTCCGAATTCTTCGTTCTACTGTGATGGTGAGGGTCGGAGGCGGATGGGTGGCCCTTGACGAGTTCCTCATCAAGAACGACCCGTGTCGAGGTAACGGCAGCACCTGTATAGTTCGTGGTCAGGAACAAATAAAGTTGGAATCAATATTTTGCCTCTCGGGATTCATCACTGTCTTAATATTGTTAATTCTAGAGCAGAAGAGGTGGGGGCCTAAGCGTAATACAAGAAATCTACAGGAAAATCATATCAAAGAACACACTTAATTAGTGGGTCTGTAACCCACGCATCATTTGTATTAGCCTGGAGCTTATTTTTTAATTATCTGGACAAGTTCTGAATTATCATTACACAAATTTTCTTCGTCTGCTCTTACTTTGTACAGTTACAAGTACATTTTTAACTATAAATAAACTTAAAATAGCTAAATTGTAATTTTACTATATCTTTAGAATTATTTGTTCATATATTATTCCAGTTTTGATTTCTTAATTTTTAATTCTTTTATTTAACATCAAAACTTTTCATTTTTAATTGTTAACATTTTTTTATGTTGAGAACATGCAGTTTCCTGTTGTTTGTATATTTTATATTCATAGTGATTGGAATAATGAAAAGTTTAAACAACCATGTTCTAAATAAATTCTCAAATTTAATTTCAAATATTGAATTTAACCAACAAATTAGAGTCACAAGATGACAAGATCTGCCTTAATTTAAAATAGTGTTGAATGTATCTTAATCTGAACTAAAAATTTGATTCCAACTTAGGTTAGGTTAGATTATCACGGGTCTATTAATGCACTTAGAGTGGCAAGCTTCTTTGGGCCGGATTAGAGACACCTCACGGGTAGTTCACTCTCGTAGACTTACTTTAATTCATAAAATAAATATGTATAATGTAAGTTTTTAAATTACTATTGATTGTTTTCAAAACACATTTTAATTCTGTAAAGACAGTTTATTTTATAATTTAAGCCACAAAGCAATATTGAGACAGCTTACTTTAATGTGTAATATTTTAAACAATTAACATTGGAACGATCATCTACTAATTCGTTAGTTAATAATGTTCACGGCCAAAACTGATTTGAAGTCTAATGAAAAACAAAGCTTCAGTAATAAGTAATATTTGTTTCTGGTGCATGAATTAATTATTTCAGATTAATTTTATTATTGAGATATTCATTTAATAAATGGGGATTTCACTCTATAATAACACTGTAATTTCTAATATACTCATGTTTATTACTGAAATCACACTTTCCTTATAGAATAAGTATTTTTGCACTGTATTTAATGGTCAAGCCAATGTAAATTTGTTTTAAGTCTTGCTTTATCTAAATTCAAAGTATATTTTTAGTTGAAATAAACTATAAAAAGACTATAAAGTAAAATTTAAAGTTTAGAATATAGTGGAATAACCTAGAAGAATTGCACAAATATTTATTTATATTTGTATCAAAATTGTGAACACAATAATGAAATAACAGATGCCTAATAACAATAATAATAACACTAGCGCAAATAAAGGAACTGTGTTTCTGTCTAAATACAACTGGAATATTGTTTTAGAAAGAAATTACTATTAATAATTTATTGGCTTGGCCTATTATATTTAACAGGATAATATTGCAGACTTGGACTTGCTTGACTTGGGGCTTCCTACAGACTCCTGCGACCCAGAGGTCATCTCTGTGTGTGACTAACCGTAGGCTAGGTTAGGTTAGGTGCTACAGCTCAACTGTGCCTTATTAGTAACTTGGTTACTAAAATATGAATTATGAGAATCTCACCTTTTTAGTTAGGATAGTAGACTTAAAATCTTACATTTTTAAAGAAAGAATTTTTAAATTCTAAAATCATCAGATTAGTTAAGTTGGTTTAAATTGGATAAGGATCTGTCCAAATTGATAAGGATCGTTGACCAAACGAAAAATGTATTTTCTCCTGAGTTAAATTCAATGTAATTCAGTATGTTATTTGCGTTTAGTAATTTTTAATCTATCAAATTTATTTAAATACATAATCTTGGTGAACTAATTTATTTTATGAATATTGGTGCTATGAAACCATTTAATTAATTTGTTAAATCTATGTACATTGACACTGATTGTTTTAAGTTTTAAAAAAGAACAATGAAGATAGGGTTAAAAATATAGAAATATTGATACATGGTTCATTTTTATTTTAAATCATATAAAATCATCTTTGTAATACAGTAACAAGGGCACAGTTGGGTCTGTAAGTGGTGAAAGAAGATTAATGCTGTTTGTCCTCCCCTTCCTCCCTCTCTCCCCTCCCCACCACCACTCACTACATTCATTCATTTCTCGGTTTGCATGCGTCTGTCTGGTGTTGTGGAATGACAGTCGAGATGTTGCCGATACCCAACCCCTTCGTGCCCGAGGAGCATGAGCCGTGGTGCCCGCTTGGGATCCTCCAGCTCATGTGTAAATAGAAACTCTCTCCGAGCATCCCAGTTTTGCTGGCTTTGTATTTTGACAAAAGAATGTGGTTTCTTTTAGAAAAAGGACCCTTTCATTTTTTACTTTATTTTTTGTCATCAATCATAAATAATTAGTTTTTACAATATTTTTACGTAATTAACATGGTTTTTTTATAAAAGTATTTTTTGACAAAAAAGTCATATTTATACATAAAATTAAGAATAAATTATAATAATTAATCTCACTGTCTATATAATAGTATGGCACAGCATATGTGTGTGCTGTTAAATACTGTGTGTAATACAAAGCAATGCTATGTTGGCATTTTTAAACTCACGCTTAACAACTTATTGAACACATTATTAACAAAAAAAGCACAAAACCTAAATTAAAATTGTTTGTTGTAATTTGCTCTACAAATACTACAATAATAGGTTTTATTAAAACAGACTGTAAGCTGTATAACTAAAGAAAAAACTTTAAGAGGCTATTATAAATTTACTAGACTAACTTACTCTGGTTGGAGTTTGTGTGGTACATATTTCATCTGCTAGATGAGGTTGTGGTGTCACCGAGAAAGATTCCCTGTCTGATCAAGACAAATCTTTTTGGAAAAGCTGTTTTAATGCACATTACTGTGAATTTAGGTTCCTAAATAGGAAAAAATGTCAAAGAAATGTTTGTAATGTTGGAAATGGTTTTCAAATATGGCAAAAACAGGAGTGTACAAGTGGTTTTCTTTGTTAAAATAGGGTGATATTTAAAGAATTGTGATTTATTTCCAGATGATTTACATGCATTCAGTATAATAAAATAAATACAAACTCCTTAAAAAAAGAATGTAGCAAAAATAAAAAATGTAGGAAATATTAGATAAGTTACTATACAATTATAAAATAATTAATGGAACTAATTTAACTAGTGGAACATATGTCAATTATTGATGATTTTACACGTGCCATTCTAAAATTTCTGTAACCTCACTAAATGATGGAAATATCAAAATGATCTAATTAAAGGTAAAAATCAATGATTGACTAATAAAGAGATTTAGTAAGTAATCTAGACTATGTTTGAGGTTGACTGAATGAATTTTGAAATTTGGGGATAAGAAGGGTCACGTTGATATTTGTGCATTTGACAATAAACTAGATTACACATATTTTGGACTATTATCAATTAACCGGGTGTTAACTAAAAATAAAATATAACTTCCATAAATTGTTATTTCAGTGATTGAAGTCATGAAAAGACAACAAACTGGCAATACAAATTATGTAGAGAACCTTTTATATTCACCATGGTTAAACATTAGAAACAATCAAAACTAGTTTTAACAAAATATTTACTGTATTGCACTCAAGTTACTCTTTCAAGGCAATGACGCTGACTGCACTGATCTAGAACAGATTGTATGATACTCACATGTCATGAGAAATGTGTACAATACAAGCCCCACCTTACACAACTCGTTCAGAAAATATTGTATATTCTTACTTTAATACTCCTCATAATCAACCCATTATTTTTATAGTTCAATTCACCAATACCATTCTATATTAGAGATGGTTGAAGACCAAACAAATTTATGGCTATAGAATTTTAAAAGTAGTCCCATTTAACTTCTAAAAAATACAACTCAAAGTTTTTTTCATTTTTACTGATTTTGGGTACAATTTGTGAAGTAAAACATAATGGTATTTTTCATTTCATTCAAACCAATAGTTGACTCATACTTTGCATGAAATCCAAAATAACTCTGCACTTCTTTAATATTTTGTAACAAGATGATGTTTTATAGTAATTTTTTCCACATTGCATGGTTTTTGCTGTTCATAATCTGTTATTTTTCTTCACTTTGGTTAACATGTTGTAATTTTTAACACATTACATGCAAGGAAAGTTTATAATGCTGAACACACTCATCTCCAAAAGTTTAATTACTCCCATTGTATTTATGTCACCATTTGATTTTATTTGTACAAAATATTTAATATAAAAACCTTTGCACTCTACCTGTAGTAACAATTATCCTACCAAATCAGCTCTTCTAAACATTTTGGATCCTAAATTGATTAAGCTCCTTTCACACTCTTAGTGTCTTGGCAAGTGCAGATCAAATTAGTTATCATCACATCTTACTCTTCTATCCTTCCTAAATCCTATCTTGAGTCCCCTCTTGTTTTAACAATAAAGAAGTGCAGAAGTCAGCATGTGTATGGTAACATAGGTGCATCTCCGCACAGAGGCTTCTACGACGGGGTTAGTACTTTACGTTTGGTTCTGGTAGCATGGTAGGCCTAGCAACTAACAATTTGGTTTTGGCTTTTAACGTTTTCAGTTTTGTACCCACACATTGGCTGATCTCTGTTAGATTTAGTCTGTTGTATTATAGTGTATATTTTAAAACGAATGCATTCTTTAGTTAGTGTAAACTTTTTATTTCCGTTATTAATTTCTTTTTTTAAATTAGTTTTATTGTGTACACTCTTGATTGCGGAATGCATTGAGTTTCACTGGACACAGTTTAGTGACTTTGAATTTGTTTTTAGTTGTGAGTCAAATTGTGTTCAGCATGCTGTTTTTATTTGCTTTTATTATCAACATTTTGTTGCAACAACAGTACTCCTAGTATTATTTCAAATGGTTAATGTTTTTAATATTCCTGCATATAAAAATTTGGTGATTTACTAAACTGAAATAAATTAAACAAACAGTTATCTGACCACTATATTATTAACTATTTTTTAATGGAAGAAGATTTATTCCAGTAATTCATATTTAATTAGTTTGTTTTGTCACATTTCATTTTTCAAACTACTACTTTTTATCTTTTCGTTCGTTGGATTGCTGTTTATAAAATAAATCAAATTCCAATAATTGTCACAAGTGAGTTCTATAAAATTAAAATAATTAATTATCGAGTTGTTGCACCGATATTTTGTGTACTTTTTCATAAATAAGTTAATGAACGAATAGATTCAAGCCAGTCTAGGATTTAAAATTTCTGAAATAAACTATTGTTCAAAATTATTATATGGTTGATAATTTAAGTGGTTGATTACTCAAAAAATATATTTCAAAGTGCGATGTAATCTTTTAACGGTATTATTTTATAAATATCAAATTGAAAGGGAGATTCTATTGCAATTTATTTGAAAAGAAGCCCTGAACTATAAGAGATTCGAGCACTGCTCAGTAGCTAGTGTGGGAGTACTGTTGGGGCACACACAACGCACGCCCACTGCCACTGACCCCATCCTCTCCCAGCTAAGGGTCGCACCAACATCGAGCTGCGGGAACAGTTCATCCTGGCCGAGGGCGTCTCTCAGAGCATGTCTGCCTTCAAGCCCAAGCCGAGCCCTGCATCACAGCGTTCCGTCTCGATCAGCTCCGGCTCTGCAGGGCCTATCACCAAGGTAACCACAGGCTTAATCATGTTGAAAAATTCATTTTGATAAGATAGTCATTTTATAAATGATTTATTCAAAGAATATATTTTTTGTCTATTGGTAAAATTATCTTATACATTGAAGTATCTCAAATTTTTACAATATTTTAGGCTATAACCTTACTGATTATGTCTTTATAATGCATGGAAAATGTATTATGGATGTAGATGACAATGGAAACTAAAATTTAAGTACTGGGGATTGATGTCATAAATAAAAATATTATAAACATATGGAAATTGGAAATATTATCATATCAATCATTATAGATAAACGATTTTAGACTATAAATAATTATTGAAAATACAAGTTTAGCTGAAATAAACTTAAATTGTTTTCAAAGTAAAAAAATCGACAGATAGGCAAGGTTACCGCAAAAACAATCCTCAATCACAATGTGTTATAAAAATATTTAATCTGAAGATGGCATATGACAAAATATTACATACATTTTGTACATAAAAGGGCTATCATCTAGAATAAACTTAAGAAGAGGTTTTTCATTTTTGTAACTTAGCTGTGCCAGTAGAAGTATTCAGTTTCCAGATTATCCACATTTTATTCAGATAGAGATTTTCAATTGGAAATACCCAATAATTATTTATGTATTACAATAATCCTCTTAGGTATTTTTTATTAATATCTTAAAATGTATAGCTTGTAAGTTTCCAAATTTTTAAAAAATATTTGACATTCTGAGGTAGTGGTTCATCAAAACGCATCTTGACAGCAATGTTATTTCTTTATAGAATCTGCTATTATCATTCTTTAACACATCAATCGTAGGAATCAATTATATGTAAGATTAATTCAATTGAATTTATGCTACTGAAATTACATTTATTGAAAGCAGATTAAGTACCAGTCTAGGTTAGGTACCTACATTAAAATTTTACCTACAGTTTATAAAAGTTATATAACTTTCATTTGGTACAATGACTCGGTGCCGTAGAATGTAAGTTAGTGAGTCATGTAGAGTGCTGTTTGTTGGACTAACCTGCGTCTGCCTGTCGTAGCACGTGTTGTCATGTAGTGTACTGTAGCATAGTGTAGTATAGTGTAGTGCAAGTGACAGTTGCTGACCGGAACTGTGCGCATACACAGGTAAGTGTGTGCGGTGATGTGTTCCTCTCTTCCGCACCCGTGTTGTACTGACTTGAACGCTTTCACTCGTGGACACCTGGCACCCCTACTTCATATACACCTGTTTTCTTTCACCTCTTCATTTCAGCTTTTCTCTCTCAAACGTTTGGGGACATTTACACACAACCAGACACTTTCACTCACAATGTAGAAAAAAACATGTTATATCTTTACAAGAATGTAAATAATTTAATTAATTGGATTGATATGGTATTAGTTTCCGCCTAATAATTTTGTTCTGTAAACATTGCACAACTTTATTTAAAATAGCCAAATTAACTCATTTTCTAATTATTCTTCAAATTTGTAACATCATTTGCATAGAGAGTAAGCTTACAATTCATGTAATTGCATTTATTTTGTTGTCAAAATTCTTTGTACTGTCAAAATTTTAAACTGGTGCTTTTTTGTTGTTCATTTTTGACAATCTATTCTTTAGAATCATTATCAAAGTTTTTTTTTTTACTACAATAACTTTTAGTCTGTTAACAATTATTAAATTTTTTTATTTACTAGGAGGTTTACCTCACAGTTTGTAAAATTTAGTTAAAATATGTATTATTTGAATCGTACTTTTTTAGAAGAAATTCACAAATTTTCATTAAGCAATAATAGTGTTATAAACATGTTGATCGCGATAAAAATGTATTTTATTATAAAAGAATAGAAAAATACAGTACTTGAGTTATTTATCAGTTTTGTAAATCTTCAATTGAATATTATAAGATTTCAATGATACTTTCACCACTTGACAAACCACAGCACTAGACACAACCTATGTTGGGGGTGGGGGGGAGTCTGTGGGAGCCACAAGCGAGCCTATCAAGTCCAAGTTCTTGTGACTCTCGGTAGTTGGCTCAGTGTGGCTCTGTTATATTAGCTGAGGAAGTAATGAACATTCTGATGCCGATATTCGAGACTCTACGCCAACAGGAGTCGCTGCCCTGTGCGTATCCGCTGGCGGTGGGGGGCCGCCAGCCTACGGTGGGGGCTGTGACAACGTGTGCAGCAGGGCACTGGGTGAGTATACTCTCTGATCACTCTTACCGCCGCAGAAGACCTGGCTGGTGTCTACCTATATTAGCTATGTTACATCTTATTATAGGTTTAGTTTTAGGAATGAGACTTCAAATTAATTTTATACCGCACACACTTTATTTGTTTTACTGTGCTAGTGTCAGATTAGTCATTCACTTTTTCAAAACTATCTTCTGGAAAGAAAGTTTTTGAGTAGAATTATAACTCCAAGATTTGAGGTTATCAAATTAATTTGATTCACTTCAATTTTAAATTTATATTTGATCATTTGTCTTGCATTACTCACCAACTTCATTTACACAGTTCTATTGCTCAACTAAATGAATTTCATATAAACACGTGGTTTGCCTTTTAACAGTTGAAAATATATTACATCATTATTTTTATCGAACCAAAACAAATTACACTCTGTAATATTTATGAGTCTTAATAGGTGATCTAGTTAAACATTTTGATTTGTCACTCAACTTCAAATTTTATTTGACACACACACACACACACACACACACACACACATGTATACATTATCGTTGCTCAGACCAAAGAGAAGAAGGCTGAGATTTCTCCAACAAACGTTGAGGCCCATAAAAAGTGGGTCACACATCAGAAATCAACGGAAGTTGTTAGCTCTTTAGCCTCCAACCCAAACTGATATGTTTAAATTGAATGAAAAACATAACATCTGTTTTTTGCTTTATCAGCTGCCATTGGTTCACGTCTACAGGTTATACATAATTTTCCACTTATAGGTTATACCTTAACTTCCACTGTTTTCACCGTGAACAATTTGAAATTAAATTTTACCAATGTTTATCTTTTACGATGGGCACACAGCCTTTACATAGTCTAGAGACTATCATTATAAGTTCTTCTTTCTCATCTACAACTCCACTTTGCCTTTTCTTCATGTGTGTTAAGTTTTAGAAATAATATATTATCATTTATATTTATGACGAACAGACCTTTAGTTTACAACTAGATTTAAAATAGGTACTTTGTTTGATATCAAGACAATGTCTCTTAAAAAGAACAGTTTTATGATTAAAGCCAAATTGTAATGAGAGCTGTTAAAGTAATAATAATACGGAATAATTAAAAAAATATTTAGATTTTTAAATTCATTAACAGTGTTTTTTAATACTGTCACAAATTGTAATCTAATTTTAAGAACAAAATGTTGTTCTCGGGATTTAATAATTTCTATATGTTGTTAAGTTTAATTGTAAATTCATACAGAAGTGAGTTGTTCTTGTAATATTCATGATTGTGCTTGCCAGAATGTGATGAATTAACAATGGTAAAACATGTTTTAAGAACTCAGAAATTAAATAAAATATTTGCACCATAAGTATAACAAAATAAATGTGTAATGTTTTAGAACTTTTAGCATATAAGTTCTTGCATTGTTATTTTGTCAACAATTTTAAATGTGGTTGGCTTTAAGAGCGATACTTGAGAATCTAGAAATTATAGAAGGCAGGGTGGCCACCCGACTGGGAAAACCAGTAAGCCGATTATTTTACAAACCGGGAATATGCTGGGAATCTCCCTGTAGAACCAGGAAACTTCAAAACCAAAGTTTCTGTTTTTAAAAACGTATCAAGAACGAAATCAAGAGTTAATTAATCCCAAACATCATATTTTATATGACATGATCTGTGAATGAAGATCGACAACATGTGGGTGATGATGTTGCCATGTTGAGTCCGTGAACAGTGTTTGTGATCATCGGTATGTTCACAAGCCCCTTCTCACGCCGGTTAATCGAAAGGTGCTTCCATTAGTATATTGGAGTATATCTTGCTTATTTCTACCCCTATGTTACGTAAGCTTCCATACACACAATGATCCATTAGATGATTGAAGTCCGCTGACCGATTGTCTCAGTTTGATCTGAGAATGATTGCTCCTCACCACGGATTGGTGGTCAGATTACATAGGTTAAGGAAAATAATGTTGTGGCTGGTAGAGTGTTGGATTAGAGTTTCGATTTGAATTTGTTTTTATACATCTTGTTGGTAACGCTAGACGCATATTGTATGCTAGGCCTATGTACTGAGCACTCAGTGTTAGCAATCAATTTGGTAAATCAAACTTTCAGTGGGACAAGCATGGTGCCCTTAATTTGGTACACTGCTTGAGTAACAGAGCTCTTACAACTGTGCTGTGGGCTCATGCATTTCATAGTCTTATACCTTTTGTATCCATCTGGGTAAAAACTACGTTCTAAGTTGGTTTGTTACCTGAACATTCTAGTTAGAGGATATAGTAAGAGGCCTTTGCTGTGGGGAGAAGCTTGTAAGATTTTGTAGCCTTCTTTGATGATGTTATTGAGAGATCGTAGGCTAAAGTGGTATGTAGTGAGTGATAACATTTTGTTCTAACCTGTTTATTTGGATATCTGATATAACCAGATTAGATTGCCAACCATGGGTTTTGGGTTCGACATTTGATAAAGGCACTAGTATGGTTTTCTTGTACTTCTGAAGTTCTTTTTCGGTAAAGCAAATTTACTTACCTCTTAAGACCTGGCTAAACTAAACAGATTTTTTTTCTTGGATGGATGACATCTATTGAAGTGAATATATTGGATGTGGTTGATGAATATGCTGATTTATCTTTGACCTTGTACAATTATTACATTTTCATGTGGAAGGATGATCTCTTCATGGGAAGCACTGTGAGTGAACTGTAATGTGTTGAATGTATTGAGCTTTTAAAGAGAATCCACTATCCATCTGTCCAAACCATGAAAATGTCATCTATGAAGTGGAAACCACGTGTAGCCTGTATTTCTAGTTTTCTTTGAAAGGATATGTCTAGTATATCCATTAAAAGATGGGCATAACATTCTAGTCTTCATAGCAATGTCACCATCAGTTGACTCCTAGTCTCTATAGGAACAGCAGTCCCTTTGATTAGTAACAAGTTTTTCCTTAAAGCATAAAGTTATTTTTGTCTAAAATGAATTTAGATTTTATTTTAATGTCTATGATTAAAAGGAGGAATATCTTTCTAAAGGTCCTGCTCTTCCTATTATATAACAAAAACTGTGTTAAACCTAGCTTTTATCCTCTCTAATCATTGAAGCCAAGGATCAATAATGAATCATTGATTATGAATTATTGCCATTTGACATGAAATAGACAATATTAAGGCTTACATTAGAATTAAAACCATCATACATTGCAAGTCTCAAATGGATACTACAAGCCTATTCTACTCAGGTTTCATAAAATACATAAAGAGAATAAAAAGAAATATGTTAAAGTCATGTATATAATTTTATTTTAAAGTCTTTAAAAGTAAAAGTCTGGTAGATTCAGAAAATGTATTAAAATGTTTTATACAGGATGTAAAAAAGTCCTGCGCACGCTTGATAATTCCTGAAAGATTACAGGTAAAGCGACAAAATTTGGTACATCATTATTGCACCTATAAATCTACTTTTTGAAGTAACTACCATTTTTTTGTCATATCAGGGGGTTGGCTCACAAGAAGTCAGAAGGAAATCTTAGAGCATAGGTCGAGTAGAACATCAAATCAAATTAATACAGTACAATGCCGCAAATCCGACCCGAAATGTTCACCCTATAAAAAATTACACTGGTTTAAAGTTTGAAACATTTACAATGTAAGTTCTGTTCTAGGTGGTTTAATATTTTTGTCTTGGCTCAGGTTGTTCGTTTAAATAATGTACATCTTAGGCTATGCTTATGTTAAAAACTTTTGCTAAACTCCTTGTAGACCATCCATCCTGTATGGATGTGAAGAGACAATAACTACCTTAAAAACTATTTCTTAAGTCCTGTATTCATTTACTAAGTTTAACTTTCACTACTTGTTGAAATAGTTTAAATATGTAAAGATAAAAATTAATTTTTAAATTTCTAATTTCTAATTTGACAAATATAGGTTGACAAAGAACAACATTATTTAACCAATAATATATCTAAGTTCATCCAGAATGTCTCCACATTGTTATAATATAATATAGGACTGAAAAGGCCAAAACATGTTGTACTTAAATAATATTATTTAAGTTATAAAGTAAAAATCCAATCTATTTTTTGTTTTCGTATGCATTGAAAATTTTAGTTACTATAAATTATTGCAGTGTTGAATCGTTTTTTAAAACTAAACTAATAATTAGATAGGAAGTTTATTAATATTATATACTAATACATAATATTAGTAAGCCTTTAAAAATTATGATAGTAAAACTTCTGTTGATTAATTAAGTACCCATATTAAAAAAAATATTTTTCTAATTTAAATTTATCAGCTGTCCAATTCAAGGTAAAGAGCTTGATCTTAATGTTATTACATTGTTGAATAATGAGTATACTGATTTTATCGACCATTTAAGAATAAACTTTGAGGATTTGATTTCTTATTTTTTTGAGGATTGATGTTGAGAAAAGTTTTTAAAACAATTACAATTTGATCAGAATAATGCAGTGTGTGTTCTTAAGTTTTGAAGAAATGGTGTTTATGCACAGGTGCGAGAACGCAGTGCGCGCAGTGTGCCCATGGGTAGAGCCGCTTCTGGTCGTGTTTCTGGCACTCCTGACTCTCTGAGCGACAACGAGAGTTCTCCACTCTACTCCCGTACCCCCAGGAAACCTTCTACCCCTGGCCGACGCCCCAGCCTCACCCCAGGTAAGTCTCCATCTCCAATCTTACAAACTCTTAGAATCATTACAACTGCAGACATTTCATATTTATATTTCCCTCAGTACAAGAATTCTTTGATGAATTACCTCTGATACACTTATCACTTTACCAAACAGTTTTAGAGATATAAATAATTTATTTATGTACATCTCTGACATCCAAAAGTATCAGAACTTGGATGGATTTTTATCCCACATCAATTCCCCTAGTAGAATAACTGAAAATACTGGATCTATCAATCATATTTTTGTAATAAATATAAATAACTTCATTACAGCTATAGGTTTAAACGACCACTGTTTAATTGTATTGAAAACTGTCAGTGATCATACCGTATTATTGCATAGAACCATTGTTGATTTTGATTTGTCTCATTTCAATGTTGTTCATCAAGATACTATATTTTAAATAAATGTTGATGTTAATAGTTGCCATGATAAGCTTTATGATGTTCTAAGTAATATATTAATTGAAAGTAACAAAATTGTAGATTATGCACATATATAACATACCTATGGTGGGAACGATTGAAACTTTGTGAATGTAGAATTTGCTCCAGTTTACCTTCCTCTTAGTGCATCGTCTGAAACCCGTGAAGTAGTCTGAAAACATCTTGCTGTCAGTCTTGATTCTTGGAATCTGGAGCTATGTTCGTTTGAAGAGATCCAAAAAAGCTGGTGACTAAGAAGTTCAAATCGAACTCTTGGCATCGTTTCGACATCAGAGGAGACGATGAGATTTTGGATCGTTTCGGACACTATATGTTTCTAAATTTTATTAGTGTTACAAAAAAAGTATTTTAAGTTAATTTTTATTATAGATTTAATGTATTTAAATATAACAGACAGCGACTTTATTTATTAATTATATTCTGAACTAGACTCAATATTGGGTTAATTTTTGTTGTTATTGTACATTACACTGACCATATATTACTGGTAATTTGGCCAGTCAATTTCCTACTCTACAAGAGCTATCCAGAAGTAGATTACATTTCACTCTGTAGCCGCTAAGGGGACTATCACGGCGATTTTTATGTGAGGGCGTTTCTCCATTCAGTGGCTATCTAGTGAGAGGTTACTGTCGCTTCTTGTTGTTTTACAGTAGCAGTTTAAAATGTGTGACTCAATTGAAAATCCCACAAGCTGTTAAGTGAGGTCAGTAATACTGTTTTATTGGCTAAGCAATAACAACAAACCAATTGATATTTATCGCCAACTCTGTGAAGTGTATGTGAACTATGTGATTACTAAAGGTGGAGTGCGTCAGTGGTGCATTAGGTTTAAAAATGGCCAAACTAATGTGCACAATGACAAACAAAGTGGATGGCCAAGCATTGTGACCGATAAAAATGTCTCTAAAGTTGATGAGAATATTAAAGACCACCGATTCACAATAACAGAACTCTCACTTAGTTTTCATCAAATTTCAACGAGTTTGTTACTCGAAATTGTTACACAGAAGTAAGGTTACTATAAATTTTGTGCAAGATGGGTACCGAAATCGTAATAGAAACCCATAAAAATCAGTGTATAGCTGCTTCATTAACATTTTTGGACATTTACAAAAAAGATGGTAATTTGCTGATTGATTGAATTATTACAGAAGACCAGACTTGGGTAAAACATGTGAATTGCGAAACCAAATTACAATATAAGAAGGGGAGCACACACGCTCCCCAAAAAAAGCAAGGAAATGCATTCAATCATTGTCGGCATGGAAGATTATGGCAACTGTTTTTTGAGACAGGAAAGGAGTTCTTCTTGTAGATATCTTAGAACGTGGCACAACCATAAATTTTGCATGTTCTTTATCAGTTTCTTTTTTTACAAGAAAGACTTTTTCATAAATTTTATGAATCGAATTAAGCAAAAAAAGGAGAAATACTTCACATATGGTTTATACATATTTAATATGTGAAACTAAATATCTTTAGTATAACTGTGTGTTACATAGGTGGCAGTCTGCCGGGTAGTCGCAACAACAGTAGACCACCGAGCCGCACCGGTAGCAAACCGCCAAGCCGACATGGCTCCAACCTCTCTCTTGCCAGTTCCGGTATGTATTATTCTAGTTCATAATTTCATTTTTAAAGATTTCTAAATATGTTTATTAAATTTATTATGGCTATTCAATGATGGCGAGAAGCCGCTTCACAGCCTGGACTTTGTATATTTTTCATTGTCTAATTTTGGTCTGTACTTTTACCTCAGACTAAATGTTTGACAGATTAATTTGGTGCTGTTTCAATACTGAATACTGGTTTCTATTAGCGAACAAAAAGCAGATTACATATCTCACTCATATGTAAACAGCAACCTTGTTCTAGCAACAATCTCTTATAGAACACTATTTACTTATTTCACAAAATATGGGTTAAAAAATAATAATTAGTGTTATGTTACATAAGCTGGTAGCTTTTTCTCATGATACCGAAAATCTACATGGCTCTGTCTCTGGGTGAGAAATCTTATATTTTTTCATCATAAAGCTTCATAAATAATCAAGGAGTATATTCACTGAAGTTTCCAAGATTCCTCTGTCAAGTTTAATTTTCTCAAGTATTGAGAAGGTTTATAGAAGGACTTTTATTGGATTTATGTCGTTGACATTTTGTTACAACATATTATGAGTTGATAGTAAAATTATTTTCCTCTTTACCATATGAAACTTTTGAACCATCTTAATCATATCTAGGGTTGATGAAGTGTTTTGTATTATTTAAAAAATTTTTATTTTAGTACAGTTAAAAATGGAGAAATCAAAGTTTTCTTAATTTGAAATCTTGGATAATTCAAATTATTTTTCCGGTCCATTCACATTCGTATTATACATAATGTTAAAAAAGGTTAATTAATTAAAATTGTATTTTAAATCCTTCAAAATTTCATGTTGTTAATATGTAAAATAATTCCTAAAAGTAAACGAGACAGCATTAATACTGAAGTTAACTGACTGGTTGTATGTACAGGTAATTTCCTTTACTGAGTGAATAAGTTGACTCTTATGGTGTTTATAACGAAAGCCTCCTCAGTTGTGGCACACATCACACCTGTTATTTCCATGAATTGAGCAATGTGTGGTAAATGGTCATTGTTCTATCCTTCAGTCAAAATAAATGTGTGATACCTGTGTAATAATTTTATTTTATTGTGCATTAGACTTTTTTAATTGTTTTTACAATTTAAATATGTTTCTAATGTTAATGTTCTTGGTATATACGTGTATCATGGAGTAAAAATTATTTTCATCTGCCTCTTTTAACCCTCCCAGTGGCAACTACTTTTTCTCCAAGTGGCGGGACTTTTTCTCACATTTTGTACTGTATCAATATATACATATTTTTAGCTCTAAAAATTATATAATTATGACATGTTATATATCAAATTAAACTGCACAAAACACACAATGTATCAATGTTAAAATAGTTTACTTACCTTAGTTTAGTTTAAAAGTAGATGAGTTGAAAAACCAAAATATTTTTTTGAAAATTTTTATTTTTATTTTTGGCTTCAATTATGAAATTAAAAAATAGCAAAATAAACTATTCATGATAGCAGTTTTGTTCTAAATTTAATTTCAATTTGAAAAACACACAGTTTGAATGAACTAAAAAAAAAACACTAACACTAATTACATAAAAACAACTATGCACACCAGTTTTTTTGACATTTTAGTCTGTATCTGAGGCATCTTATTTCCTCCTCTTTCTTCCAGGCCTTAGAGGCCTCCAATAATGTTCCAAGTAAGGAAAGCACTCTCTGTGAACTCCACAATTGCAGGCTGGACACCAAAAGTGGCTTTTACCTCTTTTTTTGTGGGTCCACATAAAGCACATAGTCTTTTTTTCTTTTTTGTTCTTTTTTTTTAAGCCTCAGCTTTAAGCTATGACGGCTTCATTGAACACTGGCTATTTTATGTTTATTCCTGATGTGCCCTCCCCGGGATTTGAACCCGTAATCTCTCAGTTAGAGAGCCGAGACTATATCCATTAGTCTACCGAGGAGGACAACACATAGTCTTTCTTTGCATCCAGCCGCGACTGTTCTATTACCGCGACTGGCCAAGGGCGTTTAAAATCGGCATACAGTAAACAAAACGTATAGCCAGTACAATAAAATACTATATGAAATTAAACATTGGAATCTGTTCTTTCTATCCATACCACTTCAGCGCGTATACGTCGCGGAATGTTTTTATAAACCGCTTAACAAAAAAGGCTTACGTAAATAGACGCTGCAGCGTCTTTCACCACTCGGAGGGTTAAGACAATGGCAATTTGAAAGAGTAGTTAATTCAAACATTTTATTTTCCCTAGAGATTTAAAGTATTTAAGTTCATATAGCAAGAAATAATAAAAAATTCCCTGCTATGAAAAAGATGGTTGAGTATTGTCTATAACAGGTTGATCAACACAATCTGTTTTAATTTTTTCTCATACAGGTAACATTGCACCCATTTGGGCCATTATTTATTTCTTATACAGGTCTTCTGTTCACTCTTTCATTTTTGGTTTTGATTTCCAAATTTCTTTACCTCAGTACCCACAAAATAAGTCCATCAAACAAATAATAATAGCACTTCTCAGTTAACACTGTTGATTCATGACAAAACCGTTGATGTTTCATTATCTACACCTGGTATGTACAGATGATGGAACACCTAGTCGTATCCCGAGGAGGTCAACTGCTTCGCTGTCCGCAAGGTCGAGTGGCACCGCTACTCCACGCAAGCTAACAGTACCGACTGTCAACGGTAGTGCCAGTCGTACTAGGTCTCCCTCCGGTCTCACCACCTCTTCCACATCCACTTCTTCGGTTAAGTAAGTATCATACATTTCATATGTTTCTATGATATGTTATGCCTAAACACACGAATAAAGTACCACAAGTTTATAGAAAATAACAGATGTAACTGAAGAGCAGATTAAGAAGTGAATTTAGCACATTTACTAGATGGTGCCTTGGATGTTACAGATTAATCCAGAATAATTTTGTATTATGAGTGGAGTAAGAAATTAAATTAAATTTCTATTTTTCTCCAGTCAATTGTTATAACTGATAATAAACCACTGTATTAATTTATTTAAAATAAAGATTTTCAAATGACCCTAAAGAAATTATTTTGTTTTGTTTTTATGAACTTATCAAAACTGTTTGATGTTTTAAATGTCATATAACTTAAATAATTCTTATGTAAAATATTTTGACTGTATTAATGTTAAATGTGTTACCAAAATAATAATATAGTTGTTCATTCAGATTGCATTGTTGTTAATCTGGCCTTGACAATGTAGTACTAACAATTTACAAATTAATGTCACTTTCCTGGTGGTTTGTTTAGTTTATAGTAATCCTTAAAGTCAATCAAGTTAGTAGTGACTCATGTAACATTCCTTCACAATGGACAAATGTAGGCTCTTTCTCTCTCAGATTTTTACCACATTTACATATTTATTATTGGCTATTTTTTTACATTGGCTAAATATGATATTTTTGTTGTAAAAAAAAAGATATTGAGATTTTTAGTAGAACACATCTTATTTTTTTGTGGTAGTCTGAAACTGTATTGACAATTTTTTTTAAATTTTAATTATCTTTTGCATTATATCAAGTCTTTCAGTACTTTTTCCAGCATAAAAGTTATGCATTTATTCTTCTTTCACTAGTTGAGCTTTTACTACAGGTATTTAGTTTCTTGTTATGAAATTTTTATCATTTAGTTTTTTTAGTACATGTTTATCATTGTAGACCATCCTAACATAATATTGTGCAAGCTTTCTGATTGATATAATTTACTTTATTCAAAATCAACCTTTTTTATCTCACACTCTTTATTTAGTAGACAAACGTATAGAAATATGAATATAGTGCAGTGTGCACAGACTGTTGTCATAGAGGTGTACATATTTGCCAGTGTTTCCAAACCTACTGCTGTAAAGTACACCTATAAAAAGTGATAAATTAGTGAAAGAGCCTCCTTGTCCTAGTACGAGTAGATATCCTAACCAAACCTAACACACTAATGTTGATTGCTAGGTCATCGATACCTCGAGCCTCTAGTATTCCCACCATCGCCAGTAACTCTACTCCCTCCAGGTAACTAATGCTGGCCCTCATCAATCATAATACATAATAAATAAGGTCTATCTGTATTAGTAAGTATTGGTTCAGGAAATAGTTATGCCCATTTTTTATTTGCTTTGAGAATGAACAAACATTAAAACATTTGTTATTACTATAGCAATTGGTTTTTAATTGTTATAGTAATAACATCCTATTGCCAGTTTGGGTTTATTTTAAGTATGTAAGTGCCAGAAAAATATTTACTAGTCCAATAATATTATTTAAAGTACTTTAGTCAGCCCAACTGCTTATCCGATTTACAGTGTCTTTCAATTAAAAATGTGTAAATAAAGAGGATTTTCCACTAAGTAAAGTACTATTACCATTATGTGCGGAACTAAGGGTTTTCTCTCACTGTCACTCAGAATCGATGCGTGTTGCTGTTTGATATTGTTTGCATTATTGGCATTGGGAATATAAATCTATAAAGAATAAAAATTCTGAACAAGAGTCTAAATTGATGGCAAAATTCTAATCAGTTCTTGAGGTAAGTAATTGTTCTTAGATAAAAATAATTTTTTTGATGACGGTGAAATAAAATTGATGATATTTGTTTTTTTTTTAAACATGTACGGTATTGTGTTTTATGGAAATTTATCAACTTCCAAGATGAAGATCTAAGAATTAAGACTTCTAGTCACAATATTTAGGGAAGAGAAAATCAACTACAAAAGCAAAGCTTTTTTGCTGGAACTGAGTATTTAAAAAAATTAGATAATTATTATAATCTTCCTTTGTGATTTAAATAATCTGATTTAATTTAATTAGACTTAAAGAGATTTAAAACAGATTGGTTTAGTTTTAATATGGATATAGTATTGTTTGGTTGATTTACGTCCAAACATGCTTTAATTTCTGTACATAGGAAGCTTAAAGAGTGATTTTCTTCGCTCTCTATTCTGCATGAGAATTGTGAATAATCTCAACAACATATTGTTTAACTATCATAATTTTTATGTATTTATTTATTATATTTACACTTGCTACTGAAGAGGCCTGGTCTGATAATGTTACTTTGTGGTTATCAGCAGCCGATCTCGGATCCCTGTATACGTTGGGTTGGCAATGCTCGATGCTACCAACACGACTCTGTCGTCCTCTTCCTCATCAGGGTATTGTAGCATGAGTGTGGCATGCTTGCGCTCGTTCGCTCGCTGTGTTGTTTGTTATAGTCATGCTGTCCGCTCATCATTTTTATTACAATGTTACACTCATCATTTTCTCTTTTGATTTAGAATTTTATAATTGGAATTGCTCATTATTATTTCATTATATAAAAAGGATTTAGTTTTAATAATTATGTAGGCTAATTGATAGTTTTATTTTAAACTATGAAATTAGAAAAACGTCTTGACAGTCTAACTTTTAATAGTAAGGATAACTTTCAAAATACAATATGGTTAATAATAAAATCAGTTGATTCTTTTCTTTAAATAACACTTTTTATGGCTACATTTATAGTTCATTTCTTATTAATTCAGTAAAATCTACTAGGGATGGGTCGATTCTAATATCCAATTCCAATTCTTAGCTGTATCTAGGAATCGACAATTCTCAATACCGCAATTCACTTGATTCTGGTTTCAATATTTTCAAAGTAATTTATTACAAAATAAGAATCTAATTAACAAAATTTCTCAAAATACACTTTAAAAAGTAACGATTTTACAATAACCCATTTAGTAATGTGTCAAAGCTGAATCTCGAATCCTCTAAATCTTCAAATAAGATTCTTTGTGGACGATAGCTGATCGGCAGTACATATAATAACGATTGCCTGAAAGTGTTATTGTCGTAGTTTACGTATAAAAACTATATAGATACAATAATATATAAATTAAAAATAATATTTTGCTCATATTTTTTATATTGATTATCGCGCAATGCCGCCGTCTACTGTGTCTATTCAACTGATTGGCAATACGCAAATTATCGATTGCTAAAACGTGTTTTTTGTCGTACTTTTATAAATAATATTTCTATATATAGTTTCTATTTGTTACGTCTTTATGACCAGGAATCTGTTGAGTCTATGTGCAGATGTCTCCTCAGCAGTAAATAGACATTTGCATGTATATCGTAATCTGTGTAGTTTTATAAATATGTATATGTTCTTGTAGAAGAATATATACATGTTTATGTCTTAAAATGTTTATAATGGCTAAGGGTGGTTTGAAACTTTTTGTCTGGCCACTTCTACTGGTCTGATTTACTTTAATAATAAAAAACAAAATCACTTAACGTATACTACTTGTTATTATGATTAAAGAGGGCAAAAGCCAGGCTTTAACATGATAATTTAGAAGACTTACTTTTATCAGACTGGAGGGATATTTCTCTTCATCTTCAAAGAAAGTGTTCCTTTTTCTCTGATGAAGAAGATGACCTTCCAGTCTGGTAAAGGTAAGCTTGCTCATTCTATCCTATATTAATTATTATTATTCATACAGAAATCGGTATCAAGATCAAATTATGTTATCTGGTCTCAGAATTGAATTGTTTCTTTATTGACTCATCCCTAAGCCTGATACTATTTTTTTAGAATTGGGCTATATTTTTATTTCTTAGTAACAAATAATATAAGTATCGGAATCAAAAATCGAAAGAACGATTTTGGAATTGGCCCATCACTAGTCTTTACGTATTTTGTACAAACCCTACTTAACTTTATTTGTTGTGTTCAAATATTCTGATAGTTGATGCGCTGTCATAAAAAGTTTATACCATGCTACAAATGTCACTATATTATTTTGAACTTATATCTTTTCCTATTTATAAAAAATATGTATTCCATTCTTTTATGCTTACACAAATATTTGTTTGCATTTTGCATTAAGAGCTTTAAGTAGGGGCGTAATTAATATCTCTCTTAAAATTATTATTTAATTAATTGGCTTTACTGCCAATCAAATTAATGTGTTAAAATGTTTTATAATTTTATTTTTGTTTTATTTCCATGATTTTATTTACATGGTTTTTTTTTTGTATACAATGACAAAATGATCTCCCTTCTAAAATTAATATTTAATCAATTGGTCTTGCTGACACTCACATTAATGTGTTAAAATGTTTTATTTACATTGGTTTTTATTGAGCAAAGACAGAAGTTACTGTCTTAATTAGTTGTATTTTGTAATTTTTAATTACACAAGTTATTAAGTTTGCTCATAGGTTAGCTTCAAGATAGTAAAATGCATGACATAGATAACAATAGCGTCAGTTACTTTATTAAACTGAAAGCATTTTGACTTTGAAAATGTGATACCAGTTAAATTTCTTCACAGTGCTGGAAACTTACTGTATTTAGTCACTTTCGTCCATTTGAAAAAATAAGTACTTAATTGTTTTACTTTAACCTAAATGTGAATTTTTGGCTCTGCAAAGCTTTATGGAAATGTTTGTCTGAAGTTCATTAATTCTTTGGTGTATGGTGATTTTTGTAACTGTTCAATAACGTTTCATGATGTGTTGTTTCACCAACACTGTTACATTCATTTCACAGGTTTTCTAAGTAATAAAATTGACTTCATTGTAAACTCTGAAGATCACATCTAACATTCAATGATTAAGGCTAGGTAGACTTAACTTTATATTTCATGTCAGTTGTATGTATGAAATGAAGAACCACCTAATTAGGTAGAGACTTGCACCCAGTGGAAGGAAAAATGTTCTCTGATTTAAAAATTCAGCTAATCTGAAATTCTTCATATAATCAAATTGAATCACAAAGTTAATTTCTAAAGAAGACTGGTGTATCAATTGAACATTATGTTTCTACCTTGCTCAACCTAACAGCAACAGGACTGAACTGGCCGACAGAATCCTTCAGTCATCAATCCAACATGCTCATCAGGTTAAATATTAAATACAACAGGAATACAATAGAAGCAATATTTATAAAATGTCTGCTTTAACGTGTGAGAAAATTTGGTTTTGTCAACTGAGAAACTGCTCTCTGCTCCTGCATTGTAACAAGAAGTTGGTTAACATACAGATGGCTGCGGAGACATTTGTTATGATACACAGGGACAGTGGTATACACTGCATCACTTTGGCACTACTTCATTACAGTAACTGCTCTCTGCTCCTGCATTGTAACAAGAAGTTGGTTAACATACAGATGGCTGCGGAGACATTTGTTATGATACACAGGGACAGTGGTATACACTGCATCACTTTGGCACTACTTCATCACAGAAATGGCTTTATGCTCCCCCATGTGAACAAGAAGTTTATTAACATATGGGAGTGCCGATGGCCGAGCATTGTAAGACGTTGGACTTATGAGTCTGAGTTATAGATAGCGCAGGTTCGAATCCAGTCTATGACCGTTGCACTTTTTATCAGTACCATCAACCTTGTACTTTATTCTGTTTGATAAGATTCTTCATAGGCCAGTGGCCCATGTGGACGAGCACAATAAGGCACCATATGGCTGCAATCATTTGATTGTGAGGAGTAATTGTGATGAAACACAGGGACAGTGGTATACACTGCATTGCTTCGTTACTCCTTCATTACAGTAACTGCTCTCTGCTCCCCCATATTATATATTTTGGTTGGATCCATGCACGGAAATGGTGAAAGCCATGTCTTGTAGTTTTTAGAGCTGGGTAGTAAAGGTTAAGTTTTTTTACTTTTTATGAGCTGCACACGAGAAAAGCAGCAACCAATGGCTTTTCAATTGCAAAGAGTTAATGGACATAACCTTTTTATTTTATGTTATGTTTACTTTGGGACTTTCATTTGAAAATTGGTTAATTTTTAAAGTTCACTTTTACTAATAATATTAATTATTTGATTTGTCAGTGAGACGATTATGAAAATTCTGGTTATATTGAACAATTGTGGAATTATTGATCAATATAATACCACAATAAAACAAAATACAGATCATCGCTAATAAAAATTTATGTGAAGTAGGAAACCTCAGTGCATTAAGCATCACCTGACGTATGTTCAGTATAAGTTGGTGTGATGGCAACCAACATGACGCATAAATAGACTTATTTGACTCAATGCTCTTTTCTACTGTTCACTATCCCAACAATAAGGATTGTGTAACGCATTTTAGATGCCATGTAGGAATGAGTCTACCTTTACCTGTCTTGGTGGAATGTGATTATAAGAGGTGCCTTAGTGAACACTCAGCTGTTTCATGTTGATCTGCTCTTACTACATTACAATTATGTGTATATTGTCACCGGTCTTGTGCATCACTCTTAGTGTTTATATACTTAGAGTATTAAGGGTGCATAATTAATACCTGATATCTATTTTGTCTTCTTTTCAAAAAATGCTTATAAAATATGGGAACACTATTTTGTAAAATGGGAAAAAATTTAAAATGAATCAGTTTTTTATTTGTTTGTATGCAGCTGGACATCAGGGATACCAACTCCTTCATCAAATATCCCTCGGTTGATAAGGTATATACTGTTGTATTACTACAACTTTTGTTGTTGGTTTGTGATTTTTTGTATGGATTTATTTTAACAAATAATACCTTGGTATGTAATAGCTAGCAGCTATTTGACAAAATTGCTATACATGAAAGTATATATAAGTATTTGCAAAAAATGTACAAATCAGATTTGTTTTTGTATTGATGTGAATTTTTGTAAACTATGGCAGCATTAGTATCAGGCGTACAACATATTGAAATAGCAATTTTGTAATGATGGTTTGGATTAATTAATTTCTTTGATACATTTGTTTGATTTAAGTAGAATCTTTTTCATTTCTGAAGTTTATTTAATACAAGTAGTTTACTGTCAAATTAAATTGTATTTGATATAATATGGAGAAAATGTAATGTTTGACTGAAGTTTTTGGAACAATAGCAAATAATGTAGTTCTGTTATTTATGGTGATTACAGAACGCGAACTCCATCTGGGTCAACTACTCCTGTTCCCGGTGGTCTGTCATCAACGAAGGTGACACGCAAGCCGTCAGGAGCATCGGACACGTCAACTGGCACACGTCGTGCATCGTCTAAATCTACTACACCCACAGACCCTCGTGCACCATTCCGCCTCTAGGCTCTCGCTGACCCCTACGAATCTCCGCTCTACTTAATAGATTTATACTAGATTTATTTTCGGGTTAAATCAGCAGAGTTTATACGACTCAGAATTTAAAAGACATAGTTTAACTTGTTTATTAATATTTATATTCTATGTTAAAGAATAACCCGTAACTCGAGCTGAGTTGTAATCCTATAGATTAACAACTAAAACTATTTTGATATGTTTCCAACATAGATTATACTCTAATTCGAATTTACTAAAAGTATTTTTTTGCAAAACTAATGTATATAAGTTTATTAAGAATAAATAAGTGCCATTGCTCATTCGTGTATTGCAACATTTTTACTGGAATCAAATTTAATATTATATGTATTAAAATCAAATGTTATTTAACATTGTAGCTGTTAATTTATTATTAAACTTTTTGTATTGAGTAGTTATTTTCTAAGAGTTGGGTTAGTTACTTTTTTAATGTTACATCTACCCTAAGAAAAAAGTGATAATTTAATTTTTATGTATATGTGGTTTCTATGAAAAGAATTTGTTAAGTATTGAAGTGATGTAAATATTCAAAGTCCTAATATATAAACTCCTAGAGTATATTTTGTACATTTGAGGCACGCTGTGCAATGTGAATGAAGTGCAATTTTGACAGTGAAGCACATAACTTGTAACTATATTTTTGTTCTAATTTTTGTTGTTTATACAATAGCTTTCTTGTACAAAAACACTGTCCAGAGTTTTGTGTTGTCATATGAGTTTTTAATGTTAATAATAAATAGTTCAAACATTATGTTATTAATTTAATACGAGTTTAATAATTATTGCTTAGTAAATAACAATTCACCAAGTACTGCTTTGTTTACTTTTATTCTGGTTTACCTTTCCTCATCTGCATTCTACATTTAGTTCAGTGGTAAATAATAGTTAAACTCCAGTAAATAAGATAGATAAAGAGGGCCAAACAGGGTCCAAACACTGGCAAAATTAAGAGTTGCAATGAAGCAAAGAGAGTAACAACAATTTACAGGGCAGTTTTGTTTCCCAAACTATCATAAGCTACCGATAAAATCAAAAAAATGCTACAGAAGTTTCTTATCAAACCAGAGCCAGAACCTGGTCACAGTAACTATGACCAGGTTTGATGCTTGTTCCACAGAATCACTGTCAATGGCAATAAGTGAAGTTCTATTGTACAGCAAGTTTCAAGCAGCTTATAACACACTCATGAGAGCTATTGGACTTTTAACACATTCTGGTTTCTTGCCTTGCTTCAAAACAGATTTATTATTGAGTTCTTTAAAGACTTTGGTAGTTTGGCATTCTCCTCAAAAGGGACCAAACAACTTGAAGCTAGGGTGAAGTTCAAAGGTTCTACATATTTTACCCTCTCTTCTCTTTTAGTAGTATAGAGGGAGTGAAGCACAAGATGGCGGAGAAAACCTCTTCATGGTGATAGAGGTCCTCACTCTCCTGACTCCAACCAGAATATATTATTCTCTTCTAAATTCCCTTGGAACCTTTTTTTGGCAGTGAACAGAATAAGATCCGTAAAATGGTAGTAATTTTGTATGTTTAGAGTAAAGGAATAAAACAGATACCATGTTCCAATTTACATGACAATATCTCCCAATCAGCTTTATTGAAATTCTATATATCAAAAGAGAGATATATATATATATATATATATATATATATATATATATATATATAATTTATTTCAATAAACATTGAATCGCAAAAAGTACTTGCTCCGCCAGGACAATATATATATATATATATATATTGTTATATATCAATAGGGTAATATTTTGTTAAACGGATTTGAATCCTGACAGATAACAATTCTGTTATATGGTGATAGTAGGGATAGGCGCCAAGAAATCTCCTACACTCTATTGGTCTCTATTTTTCTACAGTCATTTGTATTAAAAATTGATCAAGGGAGCAAAGCTTGGAGAGCCTTCGCTGCCAATGGGCTGTATAAAATGTGTGTGCATCTTTTGAACAGTATTCCTATTGTTATGCCTCTCATGTCATAGTAGGGTAGTATTGTAGTCCACAAAAGTGACCATCACATATGACCACAAGATTGGCACCAGTAAATAGGATTACAAAATGGTAGATTGTGAGCTTGATTATGGGTCATTTGATAAAGCATCTCTATACAGTCTGTATTTTTAGGGATAGTGCACTCTCTTTAGATTAAGCAATGTACAGGAAAATACTGCAGAACACCTGCTTTTTGAATGCTCTACATTCGTAAGGAAACTTAATGCTGTTGTCATTTTGAATGAGGATTGTGAATTTCCCCAGAAAGACTTAAATGGTTGTTTTAACATTTCACTGAAATGTAAACTATTATGCCACTGTACACTTACAATTCCTGGATGCACAATAACCTCTTGAGGATACGGTGATTGTTATAGACTGCCCCTTGTAAGAAAAACAGATAATGAAAAATAGTGTTTTTGTTGTACTTTGTATATAAACAACCATTGCCAGGTAATTAATATGTTTGACTTAACATTGAGTTGAGATCTAAATATGTAAGATAGATTCGTAAATATAAAGAGCTGGTACAGTGAATATCCCCAGAGTTTTGAATGCTTCACTGCAGCTTTGTTGAGGCTTAAGATTGGCAAGGGATCTAATTGCTCTTTTTTGCAGTATTAGAATCTTATTCAGATTTCCAGTAGAATTACCCCAGATGATTAAGCCATATCTTATATGAGACTCAACAAGTGTGTAGTACGCAGCATTGGCTGCTGCTTGAGTACAAACTGTTTTTATATGTTTCATAATGTATATTCCAGTACTTATCTTATTGGAGATTGTGTTTACATTTTCAGTCCACTGTCAAGTGTTAAGCCCAGAAATTTGATTTGGTTGAGGACAGTTATATCTGGGACATCTGCGGGTACTCCTTTTTTCCTGCTAAAATGCACTTGTGTTGTCTTGTCAGTGTTTAATGCCAGGTCATTTGATATACTATACTTAATAGCTTCTTGTAAAGCTGTAAGTGAGTTAGTAGAGAGTTCTTCGGTAGAGACATTTTTTATAAGGAGTGTAGTGTCATCTACACACATTATACAGTCAGTACTATAGTTTTCGATAAAAGCTGGGAAGTCATTCAAGATATTTTATTGTCATTAAGCAATTTACATGTAATAGACAAAGTCATAGCAGCAATATTTAACCGTTTACCCTAAAACAATAGTATATTTAAAAGCATAAATAAATAATTAATTAATTAAAATTCATAACTAAAACTTAATAAATAAACATGACACATACAAACTAAGTATAAATAGTAAATAAAAATTATAATATAATTAAAAAATCAGGGTATTAATATCACATGTTAAATATTTGTCAACAGAGTAGAAAGCATTCATTTTTAACCATTTACTTAACACTAACTTAAATCTATTCATTTCTACACTAAAAGCTCTCTGAGGTAGTTTATTAAATAATTTAATCTTCATGAAGATGTGGCTACTTTTTGATTTTTCCAACCTTACTGAAACTTGATTAAGTAAGTAGTTATTCCTTGTATTGAGAGTATGAATATCTTGCCTAAATTTAAAATGGTACAAATTTTCCTTAACACTAACTAAACAAGAATAAATATACATACTAGGAAATGTCATTATTTGAAGTTCTTTAAAAATGGGCAAACATGACTCTCTTTCTGGTATAGATTTAATTGTCCTTAGAGCTTTCTTTTGCCAAATAAAAATTCTATCTGCATGACTGCTATTACCCCAAAGTGTAATTCCATACAGAAGATGAGAATTAAAAAAGGCATAGTAGGCTGTAATCAACATGGACAAGTTAACAAAATTGTTTAGTTTTCTTAACAAGTAGATAACCCTAGATAACTTTTTACAGAGACTATTAATATGTGAGCTCCAACTTAACCTGTCTAGGTGAATGCCAAGTAATTTAACAGGCTTACTACTTTGAACTACTTCCCAATTCAGAGAGAAAATTATTTTTTCAGTTTTACTATTATTTACCATTAATCCATTTGATCTAAACCATTCCAGAGCCATACCCATAGAATTATTTTGTTTAGTTGTCAAATTATCTAAAGTTTTGTCACAGTTTAAAAGTGTTGTATCATCCACATATAATACAATTGGACATGGCATGTTAAATTATAAATCGTTCACAGCAACTATAAAAAGGAAAGGTCCTAATACTGATCCTTGTGGAACTCCTTTCTCTGTAATTTTAAAATCTGATTTTTCATTATTTATTGTTACCATTTGTTTTCTTCCACTTAAATATGATTTTATTAAATTTATTTCTTTATTTTTAATTCCATAGTTTTGCAGTTTATCAATGAGTAGGATATGTGAAATACAATCAAATGCTTTTGTTAAGTCAATCAAGGTAGCAGAGGAGATTAGTTTATTTTCAAAGTTTTCTAATACCTTTTCTACAATATTGTCTAGAGCCTTGATTGTGTTAAGACCTTCTATAAATCCAAATTGTTCTTTGCAAATGTACTCATTTTCATAAAAATAATCATTTAGTTGCTCTTTAATGCACCATTCAAATATTTTACTAAAAATGGGATTAAGAGAAATCGGTCGGTAGTTACTGACCTCAAGTTTGAGGGGTTACATTTTTCACCCTTTTTATACACTGGAACAATTTTTGTTATTTTTAAGCTTTGGGGAAAAATTCCTTTATCCAATGATTTGCATAGACCATCCATTTCTTTGTTAAAATGCATAGACTTGGCTGTACCTCCTAGTCTATGCTGTGTTCTGCTAAATTCGGATATGAGAGTGTAACCATGTAATTTTAGGTTTGTTTTAACCTCTTATGTTTTGGTGCAGTACTGTCAAACAGTGGTTTTCCCCTGCTGTGCATGTCCTAAAAATCATTTCTCATTGTCAATAATTGGTGAACCCTGGGCAGTTAGTTTGTCAAAACTTGCTGGGACTCTCGCTGTTGTAGAAGGGAGTATGAGGAGTGAAGAGTTTGTTGTATTAATACTTTATTTTGCAAAGTGTGGCTATAATAATTTTTCATATGCTTTCTAAAAGTTAATATGTTTTAAAAAAAGGTTCTATAGTCTTCGTTTGACTCTCTGATTTTTACTAGGAAAGGGTGGGATTTTTTCAGTCTACTTTTAGTCTCTGGGGGTGTATTGTTGTGAAGGGCTGGGATGTTTTTGTAGTGTTCATTTGTGTTTTGCTTTTAGCTACTTGTAAGGAGACACTGAATATATTATCCCTCTTCTTTTTCTTCCCATTGTTCTTGGGGTGAATGGAAGTTGTTGGTGTAAGAGGTATTTCAGTTTTTTGGTTGGAGTCATGGAACGTGCAGATGTGATTTTGGGCTGTTTTTCCTCGCCTTGTTTCTGTATCTGAAGTGTTTTTACTAAAAGTTCCAAATTGTCCTGGCGTGTCTTTAGTTGAGACAGTTTGAGTAAAACAGGAACTGAACTAATATAAGAAAGTAACTCAGAAGTTTGTGTTTCTGCAATTTTTGTGAGCTTTAAATAGTTCAGTCTCAATATCATCTTGGTTCAGCTATTTTAATTTTTTAATTTCATTTTGTACATTTTTTATTTTGTTTTCATAGGTACAGATTGTAATATCTTTTTCTCTGTATTGGTCTTTTAAAACTGTCACTAAATTGTTTCGGAGCTCCTTTTCTTCGATTAGCTGTTGTTCTGCATTTTCTAGTTTTTCAACTAGTATGAAGTTCCTTTTTAGCAGAGTCTCATTTTCTAACTGAAGTTGGTCAATTTTATCTTGTGCGAGTTTCAGTTCCATGGAGTGTTTCTCTTGGGCGGTGTTTTGGGCTAACTCAGAGTACTTCAGAGTAATATTGTAAGGGTCTTGTCACAATTTATTTTTTTCTTCTAGCAGTATGGTACCTGCCTCAGCTGCCAACGTGAGGGATGTTTCTAAGTCATTATGCTCATTCAATTTTTTTATTTTGTTTCTACGTCCTCCCTCTCGTTTTGAGACTGTTCTTCACTTGCTAAATTATGACTCGATTTATGTATTGTCTGATTAGAAAAAGCGGTATCAGCTTCTTCTAGTGCTACATTAAATGTTCTATTCCTGTAATTGCCTGTTAATGGACATTCATAAGTATGTAAATTTTTAGAGTATGGAAACAGATGGCTTTGTTTGACTTTAGCAGTGGTATTGTCCCCGAAAAAAAGAAATTTGAACTTTGGTGGTTTATTTTTTTGTGTATAGATGTCAGTAATTATTGCGGGCCAATGACGAATGCCTTTAATTTTTCCAAAAAAACAAAATGTATGAAAAAGTACAAGCGGTCATTTTTTCTTTTTTATGTTTGATTCGGTCCTTTGGTTAAAATATTATTTGTGGTTTTTGCCAGGTGGTAAAAAGACTTTTAGTTGGGTTCTCAATATGAAGATTAAGAGCTGATATATAGTCGAATAATACAAATTTCTTTGTTAATCCTATTCTCCTCACTACTTCCTCTCTTTTCCATCCCTTAGGAACATTGCACTTTTTGACAATACAGTTCATGTTATAAAATATATTTTACTCTATATAATTTTTCAATTGTTTCCTATTTACATTTATATGGAAATTAGAGTAAAACACAAACAAACAAATTAAAATCTTTGGTTCAGCACAAGAATACTCCTACTAATTCTTTTCCTGATTATTTACATCTTCTGTAATGGACTTTCTGAAGTATATATATGGTGTCGTAAATTTTCCTGTTTCAATCAATTTAGATTCACTTTTTTTGAGATAAGTGTTTACACTACCTTTGTTTTTTTAGCTGTCATTCTGTTACTGTTGCTGACATGTATTTTGCAACAAACCAAAATACATGTCTATAGAAAAAGATTGTGAATGGGTGAACATGGTAAAGAGATGTTTAGCTATAAGGATATGTACAACAGCAATAATAAAGTAATCTAATATTTGAACCACTCTAAAAGGATGATATGCTAATTTGATTTTATAGTTATCAAAAGATCAAGAATCAAGAAAAGAGTCAAGAATATCTCACTAAAGTTGACTGGGAGAGTGTAAAAAGTTCATTGCTAGTTCAAAATTGGGATATAATTACAAACAACAATAATGTTAATTTATTTTCTGACGCCCTAATTAATATGCTTAAAAGTACAATTAATCAAAACTCACGTCAAGTTAAATGTTCAGCCAAAAACATTAAAATAAAACCCTGGATAAGTGCTGCTATTATTAATAGCCATTACTATCAAGCAAGCAAAATTCAGTTATTAAAGAAATGAAATTATTGAAGTGGCTAATGATGCTAAACAGTCTTAGTCAGATGTTAACAAAGTGTCTGGGAGGCCAATAGGAAGGGAGCCGTTCCCTGTCGGAGCATTTTTGGAGTGCAACAACACTGCCACTTAGGCTCATTTTACAGAAATAAATAATTCTATTAATAAATATTTTTCCTCAGTGGGGTCAGACTTTGCAGGGCATATCCATCTAACAGGGCTACAGGAAGTGAATGATACTGACCACGCCGAGGATGCTATGGATTGTCACTCTGTAGAACTTACCAGTGTAACAAGTGCAATGAAAGGTGGATCTGCATCTGGGTAGGACTTAATTAAATATTATTAAAGATAACATTAATAGCTTAACTCAACTATTTTACACATTGGAAACCTTGGTATTAGAATTGAAATATTTACAAACGCTTTCAAAATTGCAAAAGTGGTACCTGTCTTTAAATTTGGCTCAAAAAGTACATTCCTAATTATAGACCTATCTCCCTCCTACTCTCACTTTCCAAGAAGTGTGTAAAACTGCAACTATCTTGACCAGCAGAATATTATTCCAGGAAATCAGCATGGATAACAACAAAATGCACTATTTGATTTAGCAAAATCTACCTCAAACCAAATCAGTAAATTTCTTTAAATTTGTTCTGGTCAGCTGTCTAGACTTAGCTAAAGCTTTTGACTCTGTTCAGATCTAAGCTAATTTTGGGTTCTAGGGGATGGGGCTGACCTTAATTCGGGTGATCCCCAATGAACTGGGAAAGTACCTCGCCAGGGGTGGGTATACGGACTGTAGATCCATGTCGTAAAACTGTTGGGACCATTTCTTACCTAGTTCTTAAGGGGTTCCCCCTGGCCTGGGACCCACTGTCCGACATACAGGTTTCTTTTGACAAGGGGTTGACAGGTGATCGTCTTACTCATGAATGTTGAACGAATTATACACTTGAACTAGGGTATACACTTGAACGAATGTTCCAGATCTATACCCTATATCTGCTAGACGTACAGTAGACTAAAGAGACAGCCACAGAAAGAATTAAACAAAATCTATATACATAAAACAAAAATGCGGGTTAGTTAACTTAAGAATGGCTATAACAATTACAATGGTGTTTGCTTTATTGGATTCGTTTTTGCCTCAACCAGCAGAACAACGATTAGATTATTGTAAAAGTGCACGAAAAAATCAGGTAAATAGAACAAGATTTTTATGTAATAGTAAATTGAAAAAGCCTGTTAACTTTAGTCGATTGTTCTGTGTAGCCTAAACTTGTTTTATGACAGCACAGTAAATAGTGTAATTAATTTAACCACTATTTTCAATATGTTTACATTTGGTCTTGAATGCATAGAATAAGCTTGATAGTAACAACACTTCTGATTTCAACCTTTTCTGCAACCACTGAGTTTCTGTTGAGCAGAGTAAGAAAAATATTCAAATAAGATAATTAAAAAGTTTGAGCAAAAATCTTCTTTTAATTGTACATTTCAGTAAATGTTAGGTATGCAGTGCTTGTGGAGCAGATATCAAAGAAAATTTACTATATACCTTTTACTATAAATTTAATAACTGTTACAAAACGCATCTTAGTTAACTTTTGACAGAAATAGGCTTCTCAGACCTTTGTATGTACATATATTTCATTGATCGAGGAAACAAGGCAACATCCACTATGGCACAAAATATATTAAGCAAGGAATAAATTACAATGGCCATAATTATACACTTTTGGACATATTTCCTTGATCGTAGGAACAAGGAAATGACAACATTGGCGTCGGATATATAACTTACTTAAACCAGAAGTGCTTGTACGAAAGACTACGAACTACTAGTTTTAACATGAATTGTAATCGTATGCCTTACAGCATTGTGTTTTTATTAACGATATTCCAAATTTGAAACGGTTAACGGTTTATTTTACAGAGGATTGAAACTGATAAGGTTTAAAAATGTATTTAAAAAGTTTTTGCATTCAAAGTCGCTGGTAACTGATAATGACTAAAAATATTATATCCTGTTGTTCCTGGATCGCTATTTGAACGGACTTTACAATAACTTTATTATCCATTTCAATTAACATTTACTACGTGTAAGTGTACTTACTGTTTACTCAGATAGTAATATAGTGCTATGTGGAATGTGTTTAAGTATAACTCCAATTAGTAATATACTTCAAATGTGATAGTTTGAGTTTTGGTTTGAGTTAACTGTTGTTAATATTTACTGCCTAAGCAGTACGTTGTGATAATGTAGTGGAAACATCACTCATTAGAATGGATTACAAGTAGAAAACCTGATGCACAGCTAGGTCAGTTTTGAAAAGTAGGACAGTTAGTCCAAGGGTGCCGGCATGGACTAACTGTCCTACCCTGCAGAAAAGTGAAGTCCGCCACACTCGTCAAAACTAGGTGTGGACTTAACAGTCCTACAATCCCAGGGGTGACACCAAGGTGCCGCTCAAGACCAATGGTGGATCCAAATCCAACGAATGATTGGGCTCAGATAACCTCAGATGACCTCGGCGCCACGCAGTAGTGGTGCCAGGCCGGATATGACCAGTCTGTCCGGGATCGTACCATACAAATTAATTTGACCCCAATCCTACATTGTGAAGCGATCCGTGCCTAAGGGATGCATGGCGCAGGGGTTGTGCGTTGTGAATGGAGCCCTTGGGGGTAGGGCGACCCCCAAGTGTAAATAGCTTTACCTTGTCATACGGGGCTCTGACTGGGCAGACTTTTTACTTCCTCGGTACTCTTTTCTTTGCCCCAAGTTGTAGGTTTGTATAGATAAATTTTATAACTTTGATAAAGAAAACACTATATTTATATTTATGTTTTTTCTGTGTAATTAGCTGGATGGAGAAGGATTAGTAAGGATTACATTTATGACTAGTCTTTGATAAAGAACACAATTTATTTACAAAAGAAAATGCATAAAAATATATTTGGGTGAATATAATAATAATAAGCATACTTAATAGACAAGTGCTTAGGAGGGGTGCCTACTTTATTTACAACAGTCTAGGGAGAGATACAATCTATATAGTAAGTACAACTTCCCGTAATTATTGCTCAGTGGTTAGCATTACATATGTATGAATTAAACAACTGTATTAATTATATAATTTTTAATGACAGATAATACAATACTATATAAAAAATTATACAATATTAACAATAATACTTTGCATTGCATATTATTAAGGTTTTGCATTTCACCAAAGGCACAGGCATAAAAGATATGAAGCAAAGTGAAATGTTAAAGTACCAACTGAGAATGTAAGAAGTGATATTGCTTGATGTATCAAGATAATAATAACTAATATAACCAGTCTTTAGTGTAGACACCCCTGAATATAATCTCTGTATCAGGATCACAGTAGGGCAGGAACAAAATGATGTCAATGAGCTTACACAAATAAATAAGTATAAATATTTCAAAAACAGTAGCTAAATTTAATGAGGATTAAAATTGTATACTTAAGATCTTCCCGTAAATATACGTTAGATAACATTTTTGGAAGTATACTAATAGAGTTTTCATTACAGAATATTCCATAATCTGTGTGTGGTCTTCCTATAAAAGCACATGGTATAAAATAGGAAGACTACTTGAATTTGAAAGTCGTTTCTAACATATTTATTATATGAGCACAGTCAAAATAAGTTAACTTTCTACATATCGTTTTATATTCATTTATTTAATTTAAATGTCTATTTGCATATGTGTTTAATTACAGAAGTGCTTAGGCTACAATCTGGAAAGCACACAGAGACAATTTCAGTTTTACTGAACAATTGTATTGCTACCCTTGTACTAATCACTATTTCAATATCTGATTGTTTTAAATTTGTAAAATTGTTAAATATAACAAAATAAAAATAAAAATCTTAACAGTTTTAAAATATAAGAAAAAGGTTTGATAACCCTCTGAGGACTAGCCAGTTAATTTCTACATGGTCAGTATTTGAGAATTTTTAAATAGTGTTCTTTAGCTTAATAATAAAAAAGGAAGCAAATCTCTAAACTGTGTTTTGATATTATTCACTTTAAATAATGATTTAAAATTATTTTAAACTAGAATAACAAATTATTCACATCATAATAAACTTACACTTTAGAACAAAGGCACAGTTAGCAGTGCAACGATCATGTCATATGTTGCCTATAACAAAATTGTTATCTGCTCTATTTTGTGGTTGCGATTAAGGGAATAGATTACAAAGAAATATATCTTTTAATATTCTTGTTTTTTACATTAATAAGTGTATTATTAGAATGGAAAACAAAAATCCATACATGGATATGAATATATAGTGATAAAGGTGTATTGCATATTTGAGATAGAAACTCTGTTAAACTTTTCCAATTTGTCACACAAGTTTAGTTCAAAAGATGCATGGATTTTTTATCTTTCTATGAAATGGTGGATTATTGTTTTATATAAACTAAATATTACCAACTCTTAAAAATAATTATGGGAAATAAAATAATATTTTCCATAGTCAACACTTTGTAGAAATATATAATTTTTAATGTAAATATTGTAATTTTATGTGAGTACTTTTACTCAATACATAACAATATCAAAGACATGCACATTTTATAAGGTATACAAAACAAGTTATATTCTCCAAATACAAGTAAAAGCATATGATTTTCAACACAACTTTTAGAAAGCCAAGGTACAGTTCTGGCATATACTATTGACCCAGTCCTCAAAGGGTTCAACCAATATTGTTCAAAGTAATTTGAAGATTCTCATATGTATAAGAAATCGTTACCATTTCTTATTATGTCATACAAAATCTAAATTTTCGTAGCAGTCAAATAAAATGGTCAAATTAAGTAATTGAGAAATGGTTGACTACTTAAATCAAGTGTTGTAAATACGTATTAATTAGTGTAGAGGAGTCACGTGGAGTTTTAAAAGATTTAATAAAGCAATAATAAAATATGTTATAAATTAAAGCATGCCTTCAGGGTGAGTAAAATTGAGCTTCAAGTGGGTCTTTTTTAAATCTTAAATGAAAAACACTGTCATTTAGGAAGCACTAAATTCACAATGTATAATATGCAAATATTTAAAGTTTTGCATATTTATGTTAGTAAATCAGTAAGATCTTGAAACTAAAAAAGTATGTACAGATAATCTTTTATGTTACAGAATATAAATAACCATCTAGAAACTCGTAAGGTGGTTCAATCAATTTGGGTTTATACAATTTTTTAATGTTAAATACATTACAATAACTTTTTTAAGATACAAAAAGTAGACTTTTTTATCACTTCATGTAAGATTACAGACATTTAAAGTAGGTTAGGGAATTTTATAATCAGGCCCAAATGCAAACAGCTAAAGATATAGATTTGAATTTTTTACTGTATGTTCAGACATTCCTGAAGGAGTGATATGTTTTCATTCATCTATGATTTAAGAAAATAATATATAATTATAATTTTTACATTTAAATATAAAAAAAATATAATGAAATTTGTATAAATAATAGAATATGTCACTCCCTGATGCAATAAATCATGTACATACTTGATTTAAATTTAATCACTTACAAATTAAATGATTGGATATTTATTTGGGGTTTCCTTTTATTACTGTGCTAACGCATTAACTCACTATAATCTCTTTATTAGGGTTGCCATATCTCCAGATTTCCCTGGAGATTACTGGATTTTATGGGTAAAAAAACATTTTTTGGGATATTTCTGCAAAAAATTAAAAATATCTGCTTATATAATTTTCCTGTCAAAATTTAATAACGAAAATTTTTTTTTAATTGCAATTTATGTTTTCAATTTTATTGCATCATACAATGATTGCTTAAGCTAAATCCACTCTACCTTTTGCACTTTAAAGTTTGCACCAACATAAATGTTGCCGAACGCTGAGGATTTACTGTGTACTGTACCATGTTGCAGCCAGCCATAAGTGAACCAAACCAAAACGAAGAGCAGTTTTGCATCTGTTCTGTAATCTGTATTATAAGAAGATGTGTTCAAGTATCAATTTCTTTACAACGACCATTTAACTTACATTGAAGGCTTGTAACGTTTAATGATTAATATGAATTAATTGTGTGTCATAGGAAATAAAATAGGCGAAAGTAACGCATGTAAAAAATGTATAGCTATATTATTTTTTAAGATTTTCTAATTTGCATCTATAGAGAGGATATTTTTTCTTGTCTGCTCAATGGACAAAAGAAAGGAACACATCAGTAGGAGAGTCAATTACATGCATTTTACATGTCAAATATAGCCTAAAATTATATTCTTGTCATGGTTCTAAAGTCAAGTTCTACAAATAACTTTGTCAAATAGGTTTACACTTGGCACTGTCCATCATCTCATAGCTCTAGTACTGGCTAGATCCACAAAAATGAGTGATGTGTACTTTCAGATGAAAGTAATAAATGTGATGTTATGTATCATTGGTAATGTACTGTCTTTTAAGGGTAATGATGATATATAATAAAATTTGTTACTATAACTGTATATTGTTCACTAGTTTTACACTAATTAAACATTAAGTACTAGCTGCTAGCTGATAAAATGATTAAAAAAGCTAATTGAAAACTATTTTAATTTAAAATTCTTTTCTAGACTTGCTACACAAATAAGTTAATTAGCATATTTTTGCTGTTAACAATATGGTTATTTTGTGGTTTAAAAAATATTATTTTTTAAAAAAGCTCATTTATTATGCCCAACAGTCTCTGCAGTAGGGGATTGGCCTCTCCTTAAAAAATAAAATTATAAAACTATATAGCTGTATACATTTAAATGTTTTCTGTTTCTTTAGTTTTAGTGTAATTCACAATTTAAATATATAAACAAATAATATTTCCTAAAATATTGTTGGAATTTTAGGCATAATATCAGCAAATCTATTATTGATTTTTGCATAAAAGTGCATTAAAAAGGATATTTTCAAATATTTCCAAGGGGCTACTCTTGGAAACCTCCCTTTCTCATGGTTAGTGGCTCATCAGTTAAAATCTCCTGTTTTCCACTGTATGGCAACCCTACTCTTTGTACACAAAACTTTAACTTAAATCCATCACAGTTGCTTGTACAAATCGGTGTGAGTGTATGTACTTATACAAACACATTACACTGTACTTCGGGTATGATGCATTGCTGTACTTCTTTTTTAAAGTAATAGAAAACATCTAGTAAACTTTCATTTTTCATATAAATAGAAGTAATACACAGCTGGTAAATGGACTCTCTTGTATGAGTCAAATGTAGACATCATGTTAGGAATGACAAACAATATAAAAATGACAATACTGAATATGGATAGTTAAATACACAAATGTGACTAACTTAATAATCATACAATCAAATCATATGTGAAATAAAATTTCAAAAAAACTTCATATCGGTACATTCATTTGAAATAAAACCATAAAAATTAAGAAGTAATGCACTCATAAGTCCATTATCGTATACTTACACAACTAAAAATAAAAATGTATACAATAATACGAACTTCAAAAGTATGAAAGAAATGACACAATTTTACACGAAAGATTTGTTACTTTTTGGCAACTATTTTTGGCTTAGAGTAACATAAAGTTAAACAAAGTACTTTATAATCAAAAGTGTTTTAACAATAAATGTACTTTTTAATAGAGGAAAGATTGTCTAAATTATTACAATAGCACTTAACTACTTTGAATTAGGGTAGTTTTAAGACAGTAGTAAGTATTCGATTTTAAATCTCCTTTTTTTCGATATGAAATTTTCCCACTTACAACTGTTATTTACTTGTATGTTTGTCAGTTAGTAACTACATTACTGATATGTGAATTTTTTAAATTATATGCTATAAAATAATATTTTAATTTCATTAAATACTAATGTATACTGATCTTGTCTAAATATTTATATTTTACTCATAATAATAAAATATAAAAATCTAAAATGGTATACAAGTATTCTGTATAATTACAATTAAAATAACACAACTTTATTTTTCTTTATTACCACAAAAATGTCAATAGCACAAGAACTTAACAACAATTGTCATTATTCTGTGGTACAGGCTTTTAATGTATGTAGAAGCAGTTCTAAACATAGGTAATGTAACAATGTGTCCTTAAATAAAAGTTGGCAATAATTCAGTTAGTTGGACAACGGAAAAAACCTGCAATAATTGTATAAGGCCAACAACCACAAATTCACACACAACATAACCCACTACACGATGTATGTATAGGTTTTCATCTCCTTTACTAAATCTTAACTTAACAAAATTGTAAGGTGAGACAAAAGACTTCAATTATTACTCTTTCCTCTGCATTTATTGGAAAAATCCCCTGCATCACAAAAGTAAAAATTCCTTTTTCCTATCCATTATCAGAACTGCTATACCATTATTATATCGGTGCTTTCCAATGAGGCAAACTGGGCCTGCTAAGGCTGAAGCAGCTGCCAAAGACAACCTTAGTCTATATTGTTATTGTGAACACAGTTTAGAGTTTGGTAACAAAGTATTGGAATGTTGGTGGTATATAGTATTCACAAGATGAATGGCTTTGTTTTGTTGCTTTCGATACTCCAGTGCAAGTACAGATTTACTAAGACACATTTGTGATTATTTATGAATGTTTTGTTTTTGTTACGTTGTGACTAAAAAGATAATTTAACTCAATTCTATGTTTATAGGTAAAAGTTTAACAATGAAAAATCAATTATTTTTTAAAACTAGTTTTTATTTCTATCTGTGAAAAATAAAATTTTTAAATATGACCAACTATATAAAAAACATTATTACAGGCATTTTATTTAAATGAATCGTCTTACAAATTAAAACTAACAAACAACCAAATTATTATGCCCAAACAGTCACTTTTAACTAAACAGTTTGTTTTTAGTAACAGAGTATGTTTAACTTGTAATTTGATGCAATACAAATGTTATGTATACAACAGAACCTTAAAAAGAAAGCATAAATAAGAATTAAAGAATTTATTAATGAGTGATTTCATTAGATGCAGAACTAACAAACATTAAGTTTTGCTTCCCAAATACCCAGACTAACCGTTGAAAGATTGCAGGAATAGAATGGTTACTTTTTTTTACAATGAAATGAAATTTTATTCATCAACAATTTACTTGCAATCATCAATCTTTTTAACTTAATTATATACCCTCTGTTAAGAATATCTATGCCTGTATACCTAAAAAACACAATTTGTTTGTCTATGCCCTTTTCTGATACCTCTTCAATGGTACCTACTTCTCTACTGACAGTCATCAAACAAACAAGTCCAAAATGCATCACCCCAGAATTAAAAAAATGTTAAATAACAAAAATATTCTAAATAACAAATCAGCAAGTTCAAAACTCAATCAATTTTAAAAGTTAAATCCAATTACATCTTGAGTTTGGAGCAGATTATGTATTCACAATGGGGCGATAATTGTGTGTTTTGTCCCACGCAATGGGTAGCTACTGAAGGGTTAAAACATTTTGGACAAAAAATTGTATTTTGCCAGTAATTTCTCCATTTTCTTCAAAGATTTTTTTATGTAATTCTGCAATCTTTTGATTTTTTTGCAATGTATGGAAATCTAATGGTACCTAAATCAGGATGGTCACTCAAAACCTCTTTTCAAATTCCCGGTTGAAAATTCTCGATTCTCTAGACAGCCAAATGAACAACTGTAATACTGTATTTAACCCTTACACCAAGTGCAACGGTGACAGTTCATTGTAACCAGTTGTATTTGCAAGAAATGCGGTGTTCTACCAAATTTCGTCGCTAGTAAAATGCAAGAATTCAGTAACGGTTTATAGCTATCACCATCATTTTAAGCTCCTTAGTTTTTATCTCTGTGTCTTGCGATATGTTGACATAAAATCGTGTATACCTAATAACTTTACTTTCTGTGATGTTTGGAAAATACATGTATCCAATATGGAAAAAACAAAGATAACAAATAAATACCATCACAGCGCTACCGTGGGACAGATTGCAGGTCAGAAGTTTGCGGAGAACGAACTTTCGGTACACGACAATGATTTCACCAATACAGAAGGTCGGTCCATCTTATATTTCATCAAATACTTTCATCTGAACTCTACTTAATCAATTTATCCTTTGGGGGAGGGGAGCAAGCCTAAAAATACCACGCTACTTCTAAGTGTTATTTCTGCAGAAATTCAGGGAAATTAATATATTTAAAATTACATTATAACCTCTACCTTCTCCTTTTAAATAATAGAAATGGTAGATTATAAAATGAGCTTCCAGAATATATTCCATGTACGAAAAAATGTATGGATATATTTACATTTGGAGAGAATCTATTATTGTCCAACACAAAGTACAAAGTAAAGATAAAATAAAAATTAGCGATCGCCTGCTTTCCGCTGAGCAGCTAATGAACTATGAAACAACGTGACAAGACTCCTTGTACACGTTGAACTATTTGGTTTGAACAGTTCGAATTTTCCAACCGACCAACACATGTGCGGGGAAGTTGTTCACGTAAATAGTTGATCGGAGAACTGATGGGATTTTTTGCCGTCGTCCAGCCAATCCCACTCTGATGACGAAAACTGACGTGCGCGATTGATTCGGTCAACTAGCCGTCTGTAGACTGACAAAAACATAAGCTGTGTTTACAATGACAAATAAAGTTGTACAACTACTGTCGCGTAATGTGAAGAAAATAAGCTATTTTACGCATGAGAACTGTAAAATACTTGCTACAGTTGTATCGCTTTTTGCTCAAGAGTCAATATGAAGTCTGTTCACACACGGTTGTGATGAATGGGCAATGTTTATAATTGAAATTTTAATAGCCAACAATGATCTCCAGTTGTTTTTTAGAGCAAATGTTCGACACTGGATGTGGCAGCGCTCGCAAGAGCTCTTGTGCCCATTTAGATGCAACTTTTACATAATACTAAAGACAACACAAAATTTACGCATTTTTTTGCCAGTGTAAAGACAATTCAGTTGAGGTTTGGATGTGTCCATGATATCATAACATAACATCACTTTCTTTGTTTTAACCTGTACAATCTGAAGACCAGTTGGAACCGGAGCGTGTGTGAAGAGCAATCGTTCATAGACCAATCGAGGCCTCGGCCGCGATGAGCGGTGGGTGCTTTAAGCGGCAACTTAAAGTTTAAAGTTTAATGTTTGTGTTTGTGTTGTACATATGGGGAGCACTCAATGCTAACCATGATAGACGTGAGTGGCAGGGCAATACCGCACAATGCCGCTTATCCGCCACCATTTCTAGACAATAAATGTTTCTCCTAACGCTCAGCCCTCAGCTCATTCTGTCATTGCTGTGCAACATGTCGGACGCAAAACGCGCCCTTCTTGGCGTTACTTGTAGTAGCTTACCCACCAATTTCTTCTCCAAAAGGTATCTTATTAGTCCTACAGCGTAAGGTTGGGTAATTTCCAGACAAAACTAATTGTTATCTCAGTAGGGCGATATCACCGATTTGTTTACTCACACTACTATAACTGCTATCAGCTGACAAAATCCTATTAAATATTGGTGATATTCAGCAAAATAAAACGACCCGAATGAAAAACAACAAGCTCCAAATATATGTTCCTCTTTTAGTCTATAAAGTTCTGTTATAGATACTTAGTCAGAATAATTCAAGAATTGCTCACAAGTTAGACCCACATAAACGGGCTATCACTGCATGTTATATGGACGTTAAACCAAATAATGAGGATGTGTCAACACATAACGTCAAACCATGCTAAATGGTTAATAGCCAAAGCACACACAAGGCTCATATGAAAATTATACATTTTAAAAAACTCTCTTTAAAGTCCATTGCCATGAGAAAAATTGATAGTGCATATTTATTTGGAGGGGGACTTCAAACTAAAATCTGCTCCAATGCATTTGTGAAATACTCCAGACTTTTATATTTAACTGAGTTTTCGTATTACATACTTATATTCAATCATATATGTTTAACTTATTTTGATGTTTTTCTCTCAAATAGTATTGCCACTTGTCCACATAATAATTGTTTACAGGTAAGTAAAGTTGACAAATTTAATGCTTGTCAACTTTGTCAAGTCATTATCCATTTTCTTTCAATACTCAGTTCAAACTTCTTCACTAGAAAATCTATTGTAATCCTGAATCTGGAAAATATTTAGTAGGTAATAGTAAAATATTACAGTTTTTGCAAAAATATTTTAAATCAAAGTTTTGATTTTAAAACTACATTTAAATATGTCAGATTAATCAAAATATTTAATAATTTAATTGAATGTAAATTGTAATAAATAATAATGTGTGATGCCGATAACATATTTTTTTATAATTACAAACCCTATATATATATATACGAGGGTCGTCCACAAAGTAACCTCCGTTTTGAAATAAAAAATAAACTAGTTGAGATACAAAAATTGTATTATATAAATGTAAAAACTGCAGCTTTTCTCAACTTTTCTACATATTCAGCATACAAATTCAAGCACTTATCATATCTTTTAACAGTTTTAAAAATTCCGTCTTTAAAGAAATCTGCCGCCTGAGAACGTAGCCAACATGTTACAGCGTTTTGAAGCTCTTCATCACTCGCAAACCTCTGAGATGCAAGCCACCGCTTCATGTACGGGAAAAGATGGAAATCACTAGGAGCCAAATCCGGGCTGTAGGGGGGGGGGGGGGTGGTCAAAAACGTCCCATTTGAACTTTTTCAAAAGTTCTGTAGTTCTTTGAGCTGTATGAGGGCGGGCGTTGTCATGGACAAACACAACACCAGATGTCAGAAGACCACGACGCTTGTTTTGAATCGCTCGTCGTAGCCGTTTTAAGGTTTCACAGTAAGCTGCAGCTGTAATGGTCGTACCACGCTCCATAAATTCAACGAGCAAGATGCCCTTAGCATCCCAAAAAACTGTAGCCATCAATTTTCTCGCTGAAAAAGATTGGCGAGCTTTCTTCGGCTTGCTAGGCGAAGCGGTATGACCCCATTGCATTGACGGACTACACTTTCGCTCATAACGTTTGGGCCACACACCGCACTCAATTCACGATGAATTTCAGCTGCTGTGTAACTTTTCGACCACAGAAATCTTATTACACCACGCACTTCACACGTGGCGGGATTTTCTATCACGGCGCTCATGTTTTTACGTTGTACCAAAAGAACGCGCGATCGCAAGATGCTCTCCCTTGCACAGCTAGAAGCGTACTGAACGGCTGCGCACACCGATGTGAGAATGGCGGCGCTACCCCCACTACTTATCGCGCCAGGCCCAAACGGCGGTTACTTTATGGACGACCCTCGTATATATATATATATATCTTTGAGAATGCTCTGTATAGTTCTTTTAATGTCAACCCATTGTGACAAATCTAGTTTTTACTTTCTATTGAAGTTGGTTAAGAGTTTTGATGTTATTATACTACAACAGGACTTTCCTAATGAAATTTGTTAAAAGGTTATGCAAGTTCTACGTAGAAGTAAGTGCATTTTAAAAATTATTTAGGATTGTTAATTTCAACACTATCATTACTGTACTGATTTACTGACTATCCTTTTTGAATATTTTTAAATTTTGTATAAAATAGCAGTTAATATATTTTAATGTTCATAATAATTTTATAAAACCTACATTGTCAAGAACATTTTTAGTTCTTACAACACAATATAAATATTAAATATAAAAAAATTATTTTACAAGTTTGTTAGATACTTAGTTCTCAAGGCTAATCATAACATACAAAAAAATAGAATTATACTTTTTCCAAAAATATTTAAACACTTTTTTGAAAGTGAAAATCTTTTTTGTGGACAGAGAACCATTTAATACACTTTGTACATAATTAAATGTAAAAAGTTTTATAATTCCTAAGGTTTTAATTTTAAAATGTTATTTGATAGTTTTTTGTCGTTTGTATGTAATAAGAACACTACATTGAAATACACGACTAAACAAGAAGATATATAACACTAAATACTTTAATCTGATTATTACTATTTCACAAAACAAGTGCACAAAGAGCAAATCCCATTATGACAGGATTGTTAACTGACAGATTCAGGGTTATGTCTAATTTAAGATGTAACTATAAAATACTGGATAATTTATATTAGAATGGCCGTTTTATACCTTACACAAAACAAGCATTAAACACCATCAAGTACATAACTTCCATATGCTCTATTCTAACATAGTGGCCAACATCATAAAAGAAATCACAGTAATTTATTATAAAATACTTCTGTCTTTGTTGAACATTCTTATTAGTATAAAATAGACTATAAACAACTCAACTATAAGCTAGAATACAAACAGTGAAGGCAGTCTAACACCTACTTTAAGTTAGGCCTTGATGTAACAACTTGTCAATCAACAATGCATGTAACATCAACTAAACAACTTACACTAGAACACCCCACTGGTCTAGAGAATAAATAACATTGGTTTACAACACACAACGAAAATGTTCCAAAATTACAATTATGGGTGGGGTTCATAAAAAATTACGCTTATACTGATAGTGAACAAAAGTTTTATACATTTATCTTTATAACACTTTTAAAGGCATTTTCACTGATGTACAAAATATGTATTTTTAGATAATAATTTTGTTTATAGTTAAAATTTCTTCTGTTAATTACTTACCAAAGTGGAATAAGAACTAAAAAACAATAACTGTAGTTTTTTATTTTCTAACAGTGTAAATATTAAGAACAAATATTTCAGAAAGTAAGTTAAGAATAATTATATTAACCCTTCCTACGCGGATAACGCCTATAGACGCGGAACTACCGATGCTTTAAACGCGGATAACGTCTACAAACGCAAAAGCTTTACTTTTGAAATGGCGAAGAATTAGTTGTTAAAACTTCCGTAAGAGAGCAGGTCGACGTTCCTTTCGACTGTTGGGACTAGATAAAACGCTTTGTCACCATTGGTGGACGTTGTAACGATATCTACTCGGGTTGAAAGCAATCGCCGCCATTTTTTGTATGGCCTGTGACGCGGCATACGCCCACAGACGCGTTCGTTTCACTCAGCTGTTTAACTACGCGTGTGTTGGTCGTATGTTGGTTATATTGTTAAACAAAGTGTTTTGAATCAGTCAGTTGTTATTCTAATAGTGTTTTAGTTTGTTTTTACTAACATTTAGTATTATTTTTTGTTATAATAGCTAATCCAGATGATCCAAATGATTACTACGAACAACGTAGTTTGAGCGCATTTTTTTATATTTTGTGTAATATTTTTTATTCAATTATTTGTTTTGTATTTTATACCAGTTTCACCATACAAGTCCACTTTATTTACTCTAAATAAGTAAGGTTTATAAGTACAATATTTGTTTCATTTCCCTTGTAGGCTATCGTATAAATAAGTTTGTGTTGAATTTCATATTATTACATTTCAAAATATTATACTGAAATTACTTATTTTTATGTACTAATTATACAGAAACTTCAGTTACAATTTACTCATTATAAATAACCTGTATAAATGTAATGTAATCTGTCAAATAGTGTTCATATGTACATTATCCTGCAATGCAGTTTATTCTAAAATTTCAAAAGTTTTCGTGTGTATAAGATTCTTAAAAATGTGTAATATTACATGTTTATTATTTTTTTTATAAAGGTAATACCAAGGAATATGAAACAAAAATTAGCATTGGGAAATTTTAAAAAATATATTTTTTTATGTCTTAGCGTTTGACAGTAATTTAAATTAGCGCTTTAAGGGTTAAAACACAATTATCTCCATCAATATAAATTTAATTGATGCCTCACATATTTTGGTTGACTTAAATATAGTTTTATATTATTAATATTAAACACAGAATGGTAAAATAAAGATTAGTAATAACTTTAATTATCATTAAGATTAATTTTTTTATTTCTTAACTAATCAACAATTTGTGGTTCTAGTTTAATTCAACAGAAGCATTTACTGAAAGCGGCAGAAAATACCTTTAAAAACTAAATCTGAACTATTTTAAAAGTATGGAAGAATTGAATACAATACTTTCTCTCAAAATGTATAACAATTAACAATGTCTGACCAGCAATACAAACATTCAGAGAACTCATCTTCCCAACAAAACTAACAGCTGATTGGAGATACCTAATTTTCCTACAAGAGGGGAGATGAATATATAATACTGATAAAATATTGAATATATAACATACTTTTTACACATTATGATGTTCTACTACTCTATTGTATTGCCTACAGGATATTGTATCGGGTGGACGGGTATGACTAAACTTGCTAAAATTAAATTGTATTCAATAAAATTTGTAAGCAAAATAGATCTCATCGGTTTCTATTTCATAAAATCTCTTCCAACCAACTTTTTTAAAATGAATGCTTGTATAAAATTCATAGGGCCATTTTTGAAAAATCTTTCAAGCAAATGAGTAAAATGTTATGGTAATAGAGATATTTTTTACAATCTTCATAAGAAGCATTAATTTATTAGAGCACCAATGTTTTCTGAACTCAAAAGTATATTTACAATGGTGGGGCACTTTTACAAAATACATCAACGAATCTATTATAGGTGAGAACAACTTAATTAACTTTAAAAAATGACTGGCTTACAAAACACGAAATGTGAGTCAGTCAACACAAATAGCCAAATAAAAGTGGCAACCTCAAAACTATAAAGTACAACTGAGATTCTATCACGAGAAACATGGTAACTGCTATCAAATTACAGTAAGGTTGGAGTGTACGTCATCATAATTCAGCCTTGCGGTCCGCACAGTAGTCAATGGGCGCTGCATATGAGTATGAGAAGCCGACAAAGTGTTCATCTGCATCACGCACGCTTGCAGTCAACGTACTGCTTGTCTGTGACAGCCCGATGGAACCCAATGACTCTCGTATGAAGGCAGGATCGATATGCTGCATGTCCAACTCTCCCTTCTGTAAAATAAAAATAATAATTAATTATTTGTCCTTTTATAGCATATCAGATGTTGATTTCAAAGACAAATGTTTTCTTTAGGGCAAAATGTTCACCAGAATGAGGATACTAAGAGAAAAATCCATAAATAAAAAATAATAAGTACATCTACACTCTTTAGACTCCAGATCTAAAAATATTTAAGAAACCTCAGCCACTTTTGTTACTTTTTCTATAACTTTTGTAAAATAACAGCTCTCTAATTACTGTGATAAAAAACATAATAACTGTAGCTTTTCCTCTCTAAAAATTTATTTGTTTCACAAGTCACATTGTTAGTTCACATAAAAAAATCACAAACCTAAAAAATACCAAAAATGCCAATTTCAACCACCCGGATTATATAAATCTTAATTGTGATCAATAAGTTTGGTTAAAATTATTGTCACTCCTTAATAAACTATCAAGAGAGTAGTGATCAGCATATTCATTTACAAGGGGTGTTTTAGTAAGTATTTTTTTGATATATACAAAATAGTAAACTTTTTGTAACAATTTTATTTATATATGAAAGTCCACAATTTCATCTACTTTTATAAGATTCCAACAATAAATAATGTATTTATAACATCGAAAAACTACCTAATTTATACCACTGTCACGAATTTGCCTCCTGATTTAACACCGACTGCAACACAATTGTTTGACTGCTATTGCTTGCATCACTGTGCTGACCTTCAAGATGTACTTCAATTGAAAAATACCCACATGGTAGTCACTGAGTGCTATATAGAGGATTATATTATTGTTCCCAGCCAAATTTTATGATGTGATCTTAAGGTCATTTTGTTACACATTATATTATAGGTAGCATAAAAATAGTAATATTTTTAGCAGTTATTTGGATCATTTCTTAATTTGTGTCAATTGCTTTGCTCTCAAACAAACTCAATACACCCACATGAGGTTCAAACATGTGACATATAACACATGTAGCCTAACTATCCCAACACGTACATCATTTTATAGTGACTTGGTGTATAGAATTGTATTCTTTAAATACTGATATGATATCCAATACAATGAACAAAAATGTGAATGTAGCATCTGGCAAAATATGTCAAGACAGATATGTAAAAGTAAATGTTGCATGAAACTTCTTTTTTGTTTGATTGTCTGATGTCTACCTGTCCGCAGGATATATCAAGAATAAAATTAATTATAGGTTTTAAATTTTGCATGGAACCTCAGCAAAGCCTGTTACGACATGTGGTGTGGCGTATTTCTACCTTGTTTACTCTAAAAAAAGTATTTCTATTACGCTGATTATTTAATTCTTATATAACTATAAAAAAGGTTGACGTTAAATAAATTAAATATTTTTTATAGTTTTGTATTTTTATTTACTACAAGAAATTACACTTAAAGAAAGATATTTGATGTACAATTTTGTATTTCAAATTGAAATAATAATACAAAACAAAAATGTCTTCTTCTTTGTAACAATACCAAATTTTCTTTTATTGTTTGCTAAGTAAAACCATTATCTAGATCAAAACTTGTAAACAGTTTTTTGTATCAATATGAAATTTTTAAAAAATTCATTTTTATCCCCGTTTTCATAATTCCTCATTGTTTATCTAATTCTTTCCTCCATGTGAGGCTGTTCACACACATTGAGAGCCATGGGTATGAAGTAGTCAATACACTAAGCTGGAGGATGGGTGTACAGCCTAGGTTGCTAGTATTACTAGGAGGAGGAAAGAAATCCATGATGGTGGTTCTTGCTATTTTAGAAAACTGTCAGACTTAGAATTTTCGTATTTTACAATTTCTTATCATCACAGTTTATTTTTTTCATTTAAAAATACCATACAGTATTTTTAAAGTTAACTGGTTTTACTTATTTATTTCTTGTATACGTGAAATAGAACAACAATGATGATATATCAAGGTTATAACATAAGTTGAGTTTCATCTTTGTATCTAAAAATATGAGTTACAATTTGTGTTGTGAGTTTATGTGTAAAAATCCAGGTGGTTTAGAAAAGAACCCATGAGCACAGTGAATGGAAAAGTACAGTCTTACATAAGATTGCTAAACTATATAATTTATTCAGTAAATCTAAAATTACTTATTCAATACAGTCCCAGTAAAGAGATCATTGCATGTAAAAGTGGCAAAAAGCAAAGTAGTGGCAGCTGAGCCTACTGACGACATTAACTCGATACAGGCCCTGCATTTGGGCCTAATGATTAATGAGGTATATCATAGATTTCATCAAACTTTCCTAGTATTTTAATGGAACAGGAGGGCTAGAGTTCCTTATCAACTAGCTTTAATGCTGATGTAAAGTTAACAGAACCAAACCATTTTATGTTCCTTATTTGTGGAAGACGTGTGAACATATGTAGTATATACAGGGTGTTCTGAAAAAAGGTGCCCATAAGTCAGGGCGTGATTCCTCACATCAAAATAAGAAAAAAAGGTCTAATTAACATAGGTCCGAAAATGCTTAGTTACCAAGTTATACAGGGTGAAAGATTTCGTCTGAATTTCAGTTCCCCTGCTGCAACGAAGCCCTACGGGTATTTGTTGGCTGTTAATTAAGATGTACAATTTAGCGTACTTTATGTAAAATGAACTGAAAAATTGAATAAAACCGTTTCCAGACCTGTAGCTACAGTAATTTTTAAGATATGTGACGAAATACGCGAAACTTGGTCCCGAAAAACAAGTTACATTTAGGTTTGAAGCAGATTTACTATGTTAAATGTACAATAAACACAAAATATTTTTTCACGGTACTTGTAGAAAATTTAATTTCGAAGAGAAAGATGTAAAATAAGTCTATAATAGACAAACGCAAACTTTAAAAAATAATCCTTAATTACATACAAAACGCATGAAAAATAGACAAAATCTGTTAAGCTCTCTACAAATGTAATATTGAAATTAAAACAGCTGTTTTATTAAAATATTTGATTTGAGAAACAAAATAATTTCTATTTAAAACATATGTTTTAACAATGTAACATTGTTTATAATAATTTAAATAAACATTACAAGCAGCTATTTTTCCATTGCTCATTAAGTGCGTGTGTTGATCTGTACTTTAATACAAGTTAGTGCGAGTGCCGTTGAAGTTAATTTTTGATAGCTAATAATATCTTATTCATCATGGCAGGTAATATGAATATTATGTACACTAATGGTGATATGGCAGACATGCATTTAATGTACGGTCTTGCACATTGCAACAGTCGTCAGGCTAGACGACTCTATCAGGAACATTTTCCTCATAGACAGTTACCGACTCATAAAATGTTTTCTTCCATTCATAGAAGGCTAAGCGAGACGGGAACCTTTAAATCTGGAAAAGTTGGTAGATCAGGACGGCCACGTACAACGTGTACAGCTGAATTGGAGGAGGGCGTGTTGGACGAAATAGAGAATCATCCTGGAAGAAGTACTAGAGAACTAGCCTTGGATTTCAGTGTTAGTAATTCAATTGTCTGGAAGATTTTACACGAGCAGCAGTTGCATTCTTATCACTATCAAAGGGTCCAGGCTCTTTTGCCTCGAGATTACTTTCCTCGTGTTCAGCTATGCCAATGGCTTATCCAAAGGTGCAGAAATCAACATTTTTTAAATTACATTATCTTTACTGATGAAGCAAAATTTTCAAGAATGGCTATTCTTAACACCCACAATACTCACATGTGGGCAATTGAAAATCCACGTGCTATTTCAGAGAACCGTCACCAATATCAGTTTTCTATAAACGTATGGGCTGCTATTCTGGGTGATAAAATTTTTATTAGTTTTTTACCTGATACGCTCAATGGTGAAAATTATTTACATTTCTTGACGACTAATCTGAATGAGTTACTCGAAGATGTGCCACTATACACACGCAACAACATGTGGTTCATGAAGGATGGAGCTCCAGCTCATTACACATTACAAGTAAGAGAATTTTTAAATGAAGCATATCCAAACAGGTGGATTGGTCGAGGAGCCCCAGTAGCATGGCCTGCAAGGTCACCTGACCTCAATCCTCTAGACTTTTTCTTATGGGGACATTTAAAGACGCTTGTCTACGACTCGCCTGTGGATACCATAGAAGAGTTGCGAATAAGGATTGTTAACGGGATTCAAAGGATACGTGAGACACCTGGGATCTTCGAAAGAGTTCGGCAGTCTATGAGAAGACGGCTGGATGCTTGTATTTTGAATGAGGGGAAACATTTTGAACATCTACTGTTACGTGGTTAGTTTTTTAGGACAAGTGTAACTTTTTTGTTGAATGATAATTCAGATAACTTTTTTATGTATGATTGTTAAAAATATTTACTTGATAAAAAATAATAGTAACTCATTAATTTGTTTTAATAAAACAGCTGTTTTAATTTCAATATTACATTTGTAGAGAGCTTAACAGATTTTGTCTATTTTTCATGCGTTTTGTATGTAATTAAGGATTATTTTTTAAAGTTTGCGTTTGTCTATTATAGACTTATTTTACATCTTTCTCTTCGAAATTAAATTTTCTACAAGTACCGTGAAAAAATATTTTGTGTTTATTGTACATTTAACATAGTAAATCTGCTTCAAACCTAAATGTAACTTGTTTTTCGGGACCAAGTTTCGCGTATTTCGTCACATATCTTAAAAATTACTGTAGCTACAGGTCTGGAAACGGTTTTATTCAATTTTTCAGTTCATTTTACATAAAGTACGCTAAATTGTACATCTTAATTAACAGCCAACAAATACCCGTAGGGCTTCGTTGCAGCAGGGGAACTGAAATTCAGACGAAATCTTTCACCCTGTATAACTTGGTAACTAAGCATTTTCGGACCTATGTTAATTAGACCTTTTTTTCTTATTTTGATGTGAGGAATCACGCCCTGACTTATGGGCACCTTTTTTCAGAACACCTGTATATACTACATATGTTCACACGTCTTCCACAAATAAGGAACATAAAATGGTTTGGTTCTGTTAACTTTACATCAGCATTAAAGCTAGTTGATAAGGAACTCTAGCCCTCCTGTTCCATTAAAATACTAGGAAAGTTTGATGAAATCTATGATATACCTCATTAATCATTAGGCCCAAATGCAGGGCCTGTATCGAGTTAATGTCGTCAGTAGGCTCAGCTGCCACTACTTTGCTTTTTGCCACTTTTACATGCAATGATCTCTTTACTGGGACTGTATTGAATAAGTAATTTTAGATTTACTGAATAAATTATATAGTTTAGCAATCTTATGTAAGACTGTACTTTTCCATTCACTGTGCTCATGGGTTCTTTTCTAAACCACCTGGATTTTTACACATAAACTCACAACACAAATTGTAACTCATATTTTTAGATACAAAGATGAAACTCAATTTATGTTATAACCTTGATATATCATCATTGTTGTTCTATTTGAAATGAAATGAAATGAAATGAAATGAAATGAAATGAAATGAAATGAAATGAAAAATGACTTTATTGAATACAACGTAAAACATATTCAATTGGCGAGGTTAGGACTATTAAGTCCTCTCTTACACCTAACCATAAATTAATAAACTCTACTATTACTGTAAAATAAGAGCCACAATACAGTTTACATTACTATTTTACAATCGAAAATTATAATATCTATTTATATAAGGTAATAAAATGAAACAAAGGTTTTCTATGAAACTAAAAATAAATACATAGAATAAAACTTACAAGGAATTTAACAGACATTCATCCATCACCATTCATACAAAGCCATCGTCCCATACCCTATGCCACGATATCGTCAACCCGAAGAGGCCCAAAACAGATGGTCCCTAAGCACCCCCCGAAACCGTTCCCGACTACGAATACCTCTAATATGATCCGGGAGATTATTCCAAAGTCGACAAGCAGAGACTGTGAATGATTTACTGTAAATAGAGGATCTATGAACAGGAATAGATAACAGAGAGGCTCCACGTCGAGTATTCCAATTGCTTGTTTCAGAAATGAAAGAAAAGCGTTCAGACAGATAGGAAGGGGAATGATCGTTATACAAAATAGAATGTAACATGCTGAGAATGTGGAACTGACGGAGTAGATTCAACTTTAACAGATGTAACTGATTGATGAAGGGTGTTATATGGTCATATCGTCTGAGGTTGAAGATAAAGCGAACACAATAATTTTGAGCACGTTGTAATCTGTCCGAAAGCTCAACCGTCATGTCATTTATAACTTCGCTACAGTAATTGAAATGGCAGAAAATCAGGGTCTTCACTAGCATTACTTTCAAATTCAAAGGTAAATAAATAGCAAATTGCTTAAGACTATGAATACCAGCAAACACCCTGCCACAAGTCTCAGTAACATTATTGGCCCAACTAAGAGTTTTTGTAATAGTCAGTCCAAGATTTTTGACCTTGTCACTGTATGAAAGAGGATGACCGTTCAAAATGAGTGTAGGAGTGTTGTTCAAGTCGATACCGCTCAGAAGTCTGGAAGTTCCAATAAGAATAGTTTGAGTCTTGCTTTCGTTAAGTTTCAGTCCGTGTTTGAAGGCCCACGTTGCAATAGCGTCAATGTCAGTGTTCATGTCAGCAACAATGTTTAGATAGTTCGAAATGGAAAAGTGGTTGTAAATTTGTAAATCGTCGGCATACAGGTGAAAAAAATGAGTGTTTGATCATAGCAGTCAAATCGTCGATGTAAATTGAAAAAAGAAGAGGGCCAAGGACAGAGCCCTGTGGCACCCCTCGATTCACAGGTTTCCAGTAGGAGTCTTTGTCGTTAGACCTAACACACTGCTGACGATCCGACAGATACGACCCAAACCACTCCACACAGCCATCAGAGAATCCGATTTTAGACAATTTCAAAAGAAGCAATGGGTGGTAAACGCAGTCAAAAGCCTTAGAAAAATCAAAAAGCGTTAAAATAGTAACAAGCCTTTTGTCCATTGCCGAACGTATATCTTCAGTGATTTTTAAAAGAGCACTCGTTGTACTGTGATTAGTACGAAATCCTGATTGAAAGTTGGACAAAAGTTTATTGGATTCGAGAAAGAAACATACTTGTTGATGCACCACTCTCTCAAGGCATTTAGATAAAGCTGATAGAATGCTAATAGGTCTGATACGTCTAATGATAGAATGCTAATACGTCTATTTCACGTATACAAGAAATAAATAAGTAAAACCAGTTAACTTTAAAAATACTGTATGGTATTTTTAAATGAAAAAAATAAACTGTGATGATAAGAAATTGTAAAATACGAAAATTCTAAGTCTGACAGTTTTCTAAAATAGCAAGAACCACCATCATGGATTTCTTTCCTCCTCCTAGTAATACTAGCAACCTAGGCTGTACACCCATCCTCCAGCTTAGTGTATTGACTACTTCATACCCATGGCTCTCAATGTGTGTGAACAGCCTCACATGGAGGAAAGAATTAGATAAACAATGAGGAATTATGAAAGCGGGGATAAAAATGAATTTTTTTAAAATTTCATATTGATACAAAAAACTGTTTACAAGTTTTACAACTGTTTACAACTGTTTATAATTAAAAACTAAAATAGTAACTTCTCCAAATCAATTAGATAGTATTCTGATAAAAGGAATATTTGAATAAATTTTACTTTAAAAATAATTGTCTATGAGAGAATGTTAAAAGAAATTATACGAGGCGTATTCAGAAAGTAAGTACCGTCTTGAAAAAGAACTAGTAAAACAATGTTTTAAGTAAAACTTATTTTTACATGAAAGACCATACTCTCAATGTTCATACATGTGTCGCAGCTGGCGACCCCCTTTTCAATTCCTTCTGCATAGAAACTTCCCACCAGTTACAATAACCACTAAATCACAAGCATTTTTTAACTCATTGTCGGATGTGTTTGCTGCCAAGCTTGCACTTCATGTGCAGGAACAAGTAGTAGTCAGACGGTGACAAATCCGGGTTGTACACCGGGTGATAGAAATGTTCCCAACGAGTCGCTTGGTTTTGTGATCATGAGTGAGCATTTTTGGAACCCATCGGGAACACATTGGACTTGTGATAACTTAGGCGGTCTGTAACAATCTCGTACAATATAGTTTGTGAAATTTGCGGAACTTCATTTGAAAACATCGTCATTATGAACCATCTGTCTTTACGGATTTTGTTATCATTTTTCCTAATCAGATTATCGTTGACAACAGAAAGACAACCATTCCGAGCATTATCGTAAACATTTTCTCAACCTTCATTGAACATTCTAATGCACTTTCTTAACACTCCATCACTCATCATATCTTCACTGTAAATTACTTTAATTTGACAATACATTTCAGCCGGTTTCACATTCTTTGTGTTAAAAAATCGATTTATGGAATGAATTTTATAGTAGGTGGGATTAGTAATTGTCCTAAACATTATAAATGTTCATATCAAAGCAGAAAACACAATGTAGAGCAACCAAATGGTGTTAATTGGGAGCCAGTGAACAAGGAAGACTTAAATGCAGCGCTGCGATGGCAATACAATGAAATGGTATTTACTTCTTTGTTTGAAGTTTGTTTATGATGATGGATGGACTGTGAAGGAAACAGGATTTTCCGGACATTTGCCATCATACAATCAGTGATACAATACAATCAGTAACACTACGTTTCGAGATCTGCAATCTGATCTCTTCTTGAGGTAAATTACTAACTCCTCAACATTCCAAAATCCCCCATATGTATAATTTCTCTGTCCTATAATCGGTTCTAGTGATTCACCTTGCAGTGAATTATCAAAAGTCCTTTTGGATATTTTAAAGCCATTGGTAGGAAAAAGTGGCTCTTTGATAAAATATTCTAAGAATTTTTTAGAGAAGTCAAAATCCTTCAAATTGACTGAACCTGATAAATAGAACATTAATTGGTTCCACCAACCAGGTTTCAGAAACTCATGTCATAAGACATAAGACATAAGATATTTATTGCCGTTGATCATATATACAATGAAATAGGCATTGTCAATACACTTTTTAGTATAAAACATACTAATATAAAAACAAACTATCATTGAAAACCACAAAACAGATTTAAGAGACTCAAAAACATTTACCTTACAGTTGTAAAATAAATATATAGTTTAAAATTAAAACCCAATGATTTAAAACTGAATATTGACATCCATATTTAAAAACTCGTCAATTGAATAAAATGGATTATCTAAAAGCCACAAATAAAATTTTCTTTTTAAATTACTTATGGGAGTAACATGAGCCATTTCTGGAAGCTTGTTAAAAAATCTCACACAATTTACCATATGGGATGTTCCAAATTTGGCCAGTAGATGTTGAGGAATGTCAAGCTTATTTTTATTTCTGGTGTTGTGTATATGAAATTGATTTCTAATGAAAAAGTTTCTGAGGTTAGCTTTAGTGTATAATATAATATGGTAAATGTAGAGATTAATAATGGTAGGTATTTGTAATTGTATAAATAGGCATTTGCAATGATCTAATGGTGCAGCATGACAAATGGTTCTAATAACCTTTTTTTGGATTATTAACAGATCTGACACTGCTACAGAATGGCCCCATAATATCAAGCCATAAGCAATATGTGATTGGAATAATCCAAAATACGCTGTCCTAAGGTACTCAGTAGATATTATAGATCTTAATTTCCAAAACAGAAAAGCAACTCTCGAAAGTTTTTTGCTTAATCCGTTAACATGATCATTCCAACTCAATTTCGTGTCAATACAAATTCCCAGTAAATTAACAGATTGGTGTTCGTTTTGAGAAAGGCTAAGCAATATGTTTTGCGTTTTACTTTCATTGCAGAGAAGTTTATTTGTTGTGAACCATTTCTGAGCATTACTTTGAGCTGCAGTCATTGTAGCCTTTAAACTTTCCAGATTATTATGACAGGAGAACAGAGTTGAATCGTCAGCATAGATGACAGAATTCACACCAACATTTTTTGATAAATCGTTAATTATCACAAGGAAAAAGAAGGGTCCAAGGACAGAACCTTGAGGAACGCCTAAGGAAACATCTATTAGTGATGATTGTGTCCCTCTTAAACTTACATACTGTCTACGATTTATTAGATACGACTCAATAATTTTCATAGACTTTGAAGATATTCCATAAAAGTCTAATTTAGTTAAAATACTATTTAATGGAACACAATCAAATGCTTTACTTAAATCTAATAGAGAAAGAGAAACTGACTGCTTATTTTCAAATGCCTACAATGCCTTGCGAACTACTTTGGTTACTGCAGCAACTGTTGAACGGCCTGTCCTGAATCCAAATTGAGATTCAGAAAGGAGGTTATTTTTTTTCAAAATAATTACTAAGTTGATTATACATTATGGATTCAATGACTTTGGAAAAAGTAGGGACAACTGAGACTGGGCGATAATTTTGAGGAAGACTTTTATCCCCTTTTTTGAAAATTGGTGTGATCTTGTCTCAAAGAAGACCAAACATTAAGTGAAAGGACTAAACTTCCTGTACCAGTAATTATGGAACTGTTTGGATTATGCACTCAATGCAATTATTTTGAGTTAGAGGGTAAAATTTATCATCAAGATGAATGCATGGGAATGGGTTCTCCACTGTCCCTTATTTTCACCAATATATTTATTGAGGAATTTTAGAAAAAAGCCTTGGCTTTAGCTCAGTTCAAACCGAAGATTTGGTGGAGGTATGTGGATACCTTTGTTGTTTTTCTTCATGGAGACACTAAATTATATAAGTTTTTTAATCATATTAATAGTATTTCTCCTTCCATCCGCCTCACAATGGAAGTGGAAGTCCAAAACAAGCTTCCTTTTTTGGGTGTGTGTGTGTGTGTGTTTTAAGGGATAGGGATGTCCTTAAGATTACAGGCTTTTGAAAGAAAACACACACAGGAAAATATTTAAATTATCAGTCAAACCATCAAAAATATCAAAGAAGGAGTGACTTACTCATTATTTGATAGAAACAAGCTTATGCTCAGATAAAGATAAATTAAAAGAGGAATTTAATAAAGTTAAATCGGATCAATGAATATCCTCAATCAGTAACAAACAAGTGCAAACAAACCAAAAGAATCACTCCTGAGTAGGTCAACCAAAATAGTAATAAATTTGTGGTTTATGTCAATTCCTTATGTACTGGAATGTCAGAGAAAATTAGAAGAGTAGATACAAAATATAACATTATAATTGCATTTAAAACCCACAATACTCTTAGACAATGTTTCGTAAAAAAACCAAATAATGCCACACAGGATTCTAAAAACTGTGTTTATAATATAAAATGCAGTTGCATTAAGGGAATACATAGGCAGCACAAAAAGATCATTAATTGTAAGGGTAAAAGAACACAAAATACACATAAGAAAAGGGCTAACAGAAAGAAAAAAAATTACACATCATTGTTGGTAAGAAAACCATTGTATAAATTGGGATGAAGCTACCAAACTAAATCGAGAACCTCATTTTTGAAAAGGAAATTAATTGAGACGTCATACATTAAATTGGCAAACCAACCGATAAGCCAACCATTAGTTGAAATCAGGTTGCTTTGGTTGCCTAATGAATATTTTCTTATAATTGATTCAAAAGTAATAAAGCAGTATTACGGTGAAGTTGAGTAGAAGTACAGTGTTACTAAGACTATAGAAGTCATAAAATATTTAACTCCTTGTGAACTTCCTTTTTTAAGACAAAATGACCTTTAAGGGACAATTTATATTGTAAACTTTCTTGGTTGATTAAAACTTTTTTGTATGTTGAATACAATTAAAAGTAATTTAATATTATTGATATAGAACTTCACAATAAAATGAGGACCAACTGACATTTGTAACATCAAAGTTTACCGGCACACATTATGTAAAAACATTGAGTACACGATTAATACTAATAAAATTGTCTTCTTTGCATATGACCAGCTGCCATGGAATTTGTATAATCAGGACACAAAATTCTAAATAAGTTTGGGTCCAATGGATTGGTTGATTAGTAGTTCTAACACTAGTAGGGTTCTTTGAAGTGGCAGTACACATGATGACTGACAATTGGTACCAGCACCTCTCTCCTCATTTCTTTCTTCTTCCAGTTTTAACTTTTCCTCTCTTTGTTGCTGGCAATGTTGGAAATACATAATACAACATATTGTTATTTCATAATGTGGTTTATGGATTATTTGACAAGACATATAGTCATATTTTGGAATCTTAATAACACAGAAAAACATTATTTTACTGAGTACAACTTAATTTATAGAATTTCAAACTAACCACTTGACTAAATAAATACTTAGAATAATTTTAACAACTTACCACTCGTGGGTTGAACGGTGGCTTTATCTTCCGTTCCAACAGGTCAGTCCAGTTGATACTTCTGAAGAACTCGTGGCTCCGAACATCGTCAAAATCACCGTAACCAGAGCCTAGGCGCCTGGAGGCATTCTTCTCCAGGAGCTACACAGGAGCAGAGTGCCAATAACTCAGTTGCTAATCACAAGGAAGAAGAGATCAACGTGGTTGAGTCAGATCAAGTATTGAACTTTGTGTACCTCGGTCAGTATCCTTTTGGCAGGTTCCGTGGGGCCAACACGTAATCGCAGCGGCTGATACAGTATCTGAGCATACATCTCGGCAGTGTTCCTGCTATAGAAGGGAGGCAACCCGTACAGCATCTCATACAGGACAGCTCCAAGACACCACCAGTCCACACTGCGGTCATATGCCTACAAGAATTTTGCTCCTGTAGGTTTTTCAAAATTGCACGATAAACTCATCAAGCTATTTACTCAGAACAATTTACTATTCACTACCAAGAAATTACCATCACTGACCTCCTTCCTGACAACCTCAGGAGCCAGGTACTCTGGTGTACCACAGAAGGTATTGGTAGTGTCGGTGGCTAGCAGTCCCTCCTTGCTCAGACCAAAATCTGTAAGCACCACATGGCCCACAGAGTCCAATAACAGGTTCTCGGGCTTCAGGTCCCGGTAGATGATACCTTGGGAGTGCAAATAACCCAGTGCACTGGCAATCTCTGCTGCATAGAAGCGAGCCCGTGGCTCAGTAAATGTCCGCTCACGCTGCAAGTGGAAGAACAGCTGAAACATTAAATTTGCATATGAATCAACACATAATAGATCCTGTATCTATGTGTATAATCTATTTTAAATCATATGGCTTTCTCAGACCTTACTAATGATTTCTATGTGAGAGTCGAAATACATTTTTATTTAACGCTCATTTTTAATGAGGGAAATGAGTGGCTATTCAAAGGAATATTTGGTAGGATATGGCTGTAATCTTTTCTTACCCAATAAGATGGACATTACATAGAATATGATAAGGGTAGTGTATTAAGAAACAATCTTACACCAAAACCATGTAAAAGACTTAACATATTTAATTAGACAGAAATGTCCAATCTCTTGCTCCCACAGATCAAATATTAATATTTTCTTCCTGACACATTTGAATATCATACGGTGGCACTGAAATGCATTGGTAACTAAGAATTTTCCACTTAGCCACCTAAACCCTGTAAACAAATTAATTAAAATGATCAGTACCTCTCCACCATTGACATAGTCCAATACAAAGAACAGCTTGTCGCTGGTCTGGAAGCTGAAATGCAGTCCAACAAGAAACGGGTGGTGGAGGTTCTTCATTAGTACGTTGCGTTCAGACATTATGTGCTGGGCTTCATTCTGCCGCACAATCAACCGTTTGGATAGCACCTTGACCGCGTAGTAGACGTTATCATGGCGGTGACGGGCCAGCAGCACCTTGCCGAAACTACCCTTCCCAATTACATGCAGAAACTCGAAGTCACCTGGCTTCGCACTAGAAATTTAATATTGAAAACAAATTTAGTATGATCAAAAATTAATTTAAAAAAAGGGTTTGTAAGTAGATTTTGAAGAAACAAATACCATTTTTTAAATATTTTAGAAACTTACTAAGTTCTCTCAGAAGGACCAAGATTGAGGTTCTCGTCTTCCTCAGCCTTCTCGCAGGTGTCCTCAGTGCTGGGCTCCTCGGTGGTCTGACAGTGGCCATCCAACTGTAGAAATGTCCTTACTTCTTCTCTAGATACAGATACACAAACCAAGCTGGTCATTAAACAAAGTTATAAAGTAGTGATACCATGCACAAATTGAATAAACCACTATTAACCACTTATACAGGGTGGAGCGCGATAATTTGCTGATTTGGAAATGAAATAAAAAAATTATGAACCTTAGAAAAAATAATTTTTTATTTTAATTATATTGAACAGTAAGGAAATTTTTAAATTACATGGTTTTAAATAATGTATCTGGCAAATGTCGACCTTCGTCATCCACACACTGCTGCATACGTTTTCTAAAGTTTTCATTAACCCATTGCGGATCGTATTGTTTTGGCGCGCGGGCACCAGCGGGCGCGAATTAATTCACGGGCAGCGGCCGCACGAACAGCAATGGTGCGCCACATCGTATCGCTCGCTATTGTATACTAGAAAATTCAGCTGCGAAGGTATTCGTTCAGATGGGCCTGCTGGGGTATCCGTGACGTAGGAACGATAACACGCGAGCAAGGTTACGGCGTGGCAGGGATGATGTCTGAATCATAGTCTAAATAAAGCGGCTCGGGCGAATCGATTGCAACATCCGGGCCATTGTCTAGACTAAACCCACCAACATGTACGTCTGCGTCGTTTAGTTGTGTCACTAACCTCAAAAGTATTATAATAACAACTGAGGAAAACACCCAATCAGAAGCGCTAAAAAGCAGAGAGTAAACTCATATGAATGATTTTTCAATTTCGATACACAACTGCGATCTGTAGGATATTTATAAAACTTTTGAAAACTCTAAACGTAGACCGTTGTTAAACACTCTTAGTAGACAAGTGAAGACGATCGCCCGATCTATCAGACATTAACAGAACTATTTGGAGGGAAATTTAAAAGCAGACCGCTTTTGCGACCTGAGCTCGTCACCGTGCCGTTAGGCCCGGCCGCTGCGTGACGAGCCCAGCTCGTCAGTGATCCGCAATGGGTTAACTCTAACAAGCATGTTGACTGGTATTCTGCCAATTTCAGCCTCAATATTGTTCCTTAGGTCTTCCAAGGTGTTGGGACGGTTGATATACGCCTTCGACTTCAGGTAACCCCAAAGGAAAAAATCGCATGGGGCTAAGTCTGGTGAGCGTGTGTGAGTAACATCACCCCTCAAAGAAATAAGTCGTCCAGGAAACATTTGCCTCAAACAATTCATGGTAACCCTCGCTGTGTGTAAGTGGCACCATCCTGTTGGAACCATGTATCCTCTAATTGCATTGCCTCAAGAGCCGGCTGAAAAATATCCTGTATCATAGTCAAGTACCGTTCGGAGTTCACAGTTATGGTACGACGGTTATCCTGAAAAAAGTAAGGGGCAATAATGCCTACTTGTGATATGGCGCACCACACAGTGACGCAGTCCGAATGCAGAGGTCTCTGGTGGACTTCTCTGGGGTTTGTTTCACTCCAGTAGGGCATGTTTTGCTTGTTGATACACCCACTGAGGTGAAAATGTGCCTCATCAGAAAAGAACACAATTGCGTCATGCGGTATAGTTGCAAGCATGTCTTCACAAGAAGTACTCCATGTCAAATAGTCCCGTGCTGACAATTGATGGACCACGCACATTTTATACAGGTGAAATCTCAGTTCATCATGAAGAATCCGGTGGAGAGAACGTCTTGAAATGCCAAGAGCAAGTGATTGCTTCCGAGCAGAGCGTTTTGGAGATTGCAGTACTGCTGCTCTAACTCTATCGATGTTTTCTGGTGTTGTAATCCTTCTCTGAGGTCCCCTTCGTACACATGACACATTCCCTACTGTTCTGAATGCAGTTACCCAATTTACAATTGATTGCCGACCAGGAACATGTCCGCATGGGGAACAGCGAATCGTAAACGAAAAGCACGCTGCACTGCAATGATCGAGTGGCCATTTGAAAAATACGCTTCAACACAAAACGATCTCTCCTCTCGTATCCACTGCATGATGGCAACTGGAACGTGGAGGAATACAAATCTCCCGTCAGCCACTATAAGCCACGCCCACTCTCCCCTCTCTTCGACCAACAGTGCCGCCACAGCCTGCGTGCAAAAAAGCAAATTACCGCGCTCCACCCTGTAGTTAAGTTTTACAGATAAGTAGTGCTAAAATGAGATTGATTTTTTTTAATCTAAAGAAGTGATTCACAATGATTGAAAAATAAACCAAATTTGATGATTCTCAAGGTTGGTATTAAAAGTATTTTGAAAGTGCCACTTATGAACAAGGCAAGAACTGAAAAGCTTATATTTAAAATCAAACAAATATATAAAATTGTTAAAAAAGACATACATTCAATTCATACATGACTGTGTACTTGTTCTTGTGTGTAGTTGTACTTTACAGCATCTTTCAACATTATAACAATAATAATATTCTATTGTTTCCTGACAAATAATGTTTTTAAATATCACTTTTATAATACTTATATCTAAATAAGAGCTTTAATACTGCATAGATTATAACCTTTTAAAGTTTCTCAGAAAAATTCAGAAAATTAACCTATAAATATATTTTCCAGTAAAATATGGTGCTATCTCCTAGTATAATTTTACACAAAACATATTTAAAAACTTACTATAGAAAAGCACCTTTAACCTCCAATCTATGTCCAATTTAAAAATTCTATATGACACATTCTATTTTCACTAAGTAAATACTTTATTAAAATCAAATGAAAATCAATAGCTAAATTAAGCTGACAATTTACAAAATTGTAATTAGCTTTATGAGTGTTGTTTTTAAAGTGGAATTAATATTCAACCTAACCTTAAGAATAATTTTTTTCTAGAAAAACCACCTACAAAGAGAATAAGGATTAAGTCTACACAATATATTGAAATAAACCCGGTTTTGACAATATAAGTACCTACAAATAAAATTGAATGTGAATACAGAGAAATAAATCATACAAGAGTGTAATCTGGGCCTAGGATAATCTACAGATTACAAACAGATGTGTACAGAAGGTTATCAGTATATCAACAACTTACTGCAGCTGTTGATAACTACTGTGATAAGGATGTGATTTCAAACTTAAAATTTAAAAACTATCCAAAGGTAGAAAGTAGAAATGAAATGTTGGTCAGCAAGTACAGACCCATTTCTTTCTGATTAACATTTGAAAAAGTAGACTCAAAAAGATTATCTATTAATACAGTCTAATCACTTGTAGACAGCACATCTTTATAAAAGACAACTTGTAGTATTACTAATAACTTGAACATGATAAAATTACAATCACTATTCTTGAATTTAGTAAAGTTTACACTGTCTATGACATTGCCGATGAGTGGGCAAAAGTATGGTTTACAAGTTATCTTGAAAATAGAATATAGATTGTGTCAATACAGAAGAAACAATTAATTGTTATACCTTAAACATTACTTAACTTGTCACTGTTTATGACAGTGTATGTCTTCCTCAGTCTAAATGCTTGTGTTCATTACACAGCTCCACCTATATATTGCAATCACTACTCCCTCTTTCCTTCCTCTTCGGCTATTAGATGCTTCAACAACTTACTTTCCAAACAGCCCTTGTACTGAAAACTTTCTTATAGTACCTGAGCCCTTCATTATATCTTACGATTTGCAGGAATATCTTAAAGAGAAGTATATTCAGGGGTCTGTGGGCCAAGATTTTCTACTCCCATACTGCCAGAGAAAAACTATAACATCCTCTGACAAGAATAAAAATGTATATATTTCTTAAGAACTAAATCATTTGTAGATTTTAAATTTAAAAAACAAATATAGGGTGTTTATAATTAAATATCAGAGTTTTAACACTCTGTAGTTTTTTTTTGCATATGACTTAAAATTATAATTCATACATCAAATCAATGAGCAACTCATACAATTTTGTTTGTTGTCACCTGTGCACATGCACACGCAATGTTTCCTCCACTATCCCTTAGAAAGCGCTAGTAGCAAAAATGACGACTCATGAACAGAAGGATTTGTGTTCTACAGTTTGCATAGACCAAATCTGTAGTAACTAAGCAACATGTGTTCCGTATAAAGTTAGGTTGTGATCCTCCAAGTGATGATACCATCCTCAGATGGTATCATCAGTATGAAGATACTGGCTGTCTTTGCAAATGAAAGAGTACAGGACGACCAACTGTTAGTAAAGAGTGTTCAGCAAGTGACAGAGACTTTCACACATAGCGCAAAGAAATCAGTTCAGAAGGCTGGTTGTGAATTAACAATTCCAGTGACGACTGGAAATGTCTACAAAAAAGCTTACAACTACGTCCTTATCAGATGGGACAGTTGCAGTGAGATTCCCCTGAATTGACTGTTTTGTATGCCATATCTAGGCGGAATGTTAATGGGCCTTTTTATTTTTTAGAGAAGGACCTGTAACTGGTATTTCTTATCTTGATGCTATACAACTATGGCTATTTCCTCAATTGGAAGAAGATGAACTACATAACTTTTTGGACAACACTTGACAGCAATATGGTGCACCACCTTACTAGTTATTCATTGCAAGGTAGGACCAAGACAAAAATTTCTAGTTGTGTCTTGTGTACAGGTTGATCAAGAGGTTAGAATAATGTACTATTCATACATTTAACAATGTAACTTACATATTAAGCAATTTAGGGTCTTGCATTAGTTGTTGGACGAAGGCATTGAGTCCCTCTCTCCTCTGTGCTACAAACTGAGGGTCCAGGTTGTTGCCAAACAGTTTCTTGCCAGGTAGCTTCAGCTGGAGATTGGACACCTAAACACATTACTAGCAATTTACTGGCTGTCATGAATTGTAGAAGGGTTCTGAATCCCTCTCTCCTCTTTGCTACAAATTGTGGGTCCAGGTTGTTGCCAAACAGTTTCTTGCCAGGTAGCTTCAGCTGGAGATTGGACACCTAAACACATTACTAGCAATTTACTGGCTGTCATGAATTGTAGAAAGGTTTTGAATCCCTCTCTCCTCTTTGCTACACACTGTGGGTCCAGGTTGTTACCAAACAGTTTCTTGCCAGGTAGCTTCAGCTGGAGATTGGACACCTAAACAAATTACTAGCAATTTACTGGCTGTCATGAATTGTAGAAAGATTCTGAATCCCTCTCTCCTCTTTGCTACAAACTGTGGGTCCAGGTTGTTACCAAACAGTTTCTTGCTAGGTAGCTTCAGCTGGAGATTGGACACCTAAACACATTACTAGCAATTTACTGGCTGTCATGAATTGTAGAAAGGTTTTGAATCCCTCTCTCCTCTTTGCTACAAACTGTGGGTTCAGGTTGTTACCAAACAGTTTCTTGCCAGGTAGCTTCAGCTGGAGATTGGACACCTAAACACATAACTAGCAATTTACTGGCAGTCATGAATTGTAGAAAGGTTTTGAATCCCTCTCTCCTCTTTGCTACAAACTGTGGGTCCAGGTTGTTGCCAAACAGTTTCTTGCCAGGTAGCTTCAGCTGGAGATTGGATACCTACACACATATAAAACAATGTACTGCCTGTAATAAATCGCTGGAGAAAGACGAGTAGCTATTTTTTTCTCTGTGATATTGCCAAATAGTTTTTTTACAACATTGTTAGTTTGTAGATATCCCATTGTAAAATTAAGCAAATAATTTTAGTTCTATATAAGTATAGTGTCAATAATATAATCCAATTACGCATCTTTGTACAGGCAAATTACTTATAAAAATCATAACATTTATATTGATTTACTGATTTTTCCAGTAAGTAATAGTTACCATGGAAAAATAGCTGAAAAAAGCCTTTATGCTCTGTTCATGATTACCTTATTGATGTTAAACTTGTTTTAACTTAATTTTAGAATTTCAATTAATAAAAAGATGTTATTTATTTCTTTGTTATGGTTATTGTATTTATTTATTTTAGTATACTATAAGATAGTTTTCTTGCATTACATAAGTGAATAGGTTTGGAAAGATAACCTTAACTATTGTGTATAATATACCTAGCCTATACAGTAACATATTTTAACTTTGCATAATCTGTTATTGTGCTTAATGACAATAAAAAACATAAAACAGCATAAACACACAGAGAATGCTCAGAGTTTGAGACAGTATAAGTAAAGGTATAGGCTAATTTTAAAGTGTATCAGTTACTGATGGCCATGGCTATCATCTGGTGTCTGGAGACAGACGGCAGACGCCAGTGCCAATCAGTGCATGGTGCCAGTGATATCCCATTGTATTATGCAATGGCTGGCACAAGAGGGAGTCACCAGTCAGCTGATACTAGACTTGATAATGGTCATAAAAGGAAACTATTTTGATAATTCACTGATCATTTATTTCACAATGAAATATATTCTCTTTCTTATTACCACAAGCGATTTAAAGCTTTACATTTATTATGGTGTAAAACATACTTATCTCCCACACTAAAAGTACAATTTTCAAAAGTACTATTTTAATGGAACACACTGGCCTAAAACTACGTTGCAACATCACATTAACATTTTACCACTTAAAACTATATTCAAGCAGGTATCATAGCTAGTATATCAAATATGTAACATTAAATAATTTCAGAGAAAATATAAATAATGTATATAATAAATAAATAATACTCAACATTATGTTTATTTATTTATTCAATAGCAGAGGATCTTTTATCATGTAAACAATTTTAGTACATAGTGTAAATTATCTTTCAGTTAATTTAGTTACTTTTACTATGGGGTGGTACTCTATGTTGGTATTTCTACTGTACATTTCACAAGTAAGATACACATGACCATTTGTAATATATGAAAATATAAGCATTTCTTCCTACCCCTACTTGTCATTATCAAACATGTTATTAAATAGCATACCTTCTAATGGCTTACAATAAATTGAAGGCATTAGTGGTTAAAACTATCATGACTTAATTTTCAAAAGATAGTGAGATTGTTATATAAAATAATAACCAAAAACCTTGCTTTTTACAAAGTGTGGTTTGATGATGAGAATTACGTATGAAGTTATTCTTTATTAGTCTGAAACTAGAGTGTATGAGGCAGAGAAGTTCTTAAGCTAAAACTAGAGTGTATGAGGCAGAATAGTTCTTAGACTGAAACTAACTGTATGAGGCAGAGAAGTTGATAGGCTAAAACTAAAGCATATGAGGCAGAGAATGGAAAAGTTTGAGTGTGTTCCTCTAATTCGTGATATGTAAGAAGTGTGGCTATCAAACAACAGATCAAGGAGGTATGCATCAACCACCATTGACCAACACCTGTTTAGTGTGAACCTCTCTCTTTAGTATGCAGTTAGTCTCACTTCTGGAAACAATACCATTCAGTCAGAGCCTACGTTTGTGTTATTGTTGTTTTTTGTTTTGCCGGATTAAATTGGTTAGTGTAATAGTAGAGCAATGAATTATTGTGAAATTTCGCTTTAAACTTGGAAAAACTGCTGCTGAAAATTGAAACATGTTACTTATTCTTAATATACAAAATTACATATTAATTAGTAGAATTACGAGATTAGAGCATAATTTTTGGTTGGTAACAGTATAATATAACGACTTGGGTTTTATAGTGATTTGAGTTGAAATTACCAAAGTTATTATTTTTACTAACTATAAGTCAGAACTAACTGATAGGTCTATGCTCGCACGGAATATCACAGTGTCCCCGCCAAGCACGGCGAGAGAGGAATGCTCCCACCACCCCATGGTCAAGCAAACCTATATACGACGGCTGACTGACGAGTCGGGAGAATAACCTAGAATAGTTAAAAGAATCGAATACGGTGTATTCAAAAGCACCCTTGAAAATACAAGTGTTAGAACACTTTATCTGCATTGAGTATTTCTAACAGACAAGTCTGGACTAGTCTTACTTCCTTCCTGTAATCCATTGTTTTTTGGTTATTTGGAATTGCCCTGCCAAAAAGGTGGGAAAAAAACCTTTGCCTTTTAGTGCCTACTACAAATATATCATACCCATGATTTATGAACTTCAGAAAAAAATATTTATTTACTTGCTACCTCAGTCCCAGCTGAAAGATTCTTTTCTGCTGCAGGTTTTGACACCAATGATCGTAGAACTAGATTGAAACCAAAAACCTCATCTTATATTTTTTACACAACATGAAACAACACTTATTTTTGTCTTTATTATTTACAAATGTATTTATTAATTGAATATATGTACAATTATACATTTTGTCAAGTATGAACATTTTTAATTACTTATTCCAAATTATGAATCTCCCCTTAGTTATTGTTTTTATAGTCCAGACACAAACAAACACACACACATTCATCTAAAACGCTCCAATGAATACAAATACAGCTTTCCGATTCTTCCTAGAGAAATTGTATTTATTTCAAAAGTATTTGACTTCATTTTCAGGTATTCGAATATGTGAATACCCGGACAGTATTCGAGTACTATTCGATTTTGTATTTGATTCTCCCATCACTAGAGTAACCGCAAATGGTCCAAGCCGACGAATACGCTCGCTGACCTTACGTCGCAGCCCAAAGGTACGATGTCGACCTACGCCATCTGGTAAGAGACAGCAACTCTTGTTCCTTACTAAAACATTCAAATTTTTATTTGAAACAGACTTTAATATTTTTATTTGTCATTTAAGATCATTAATTTATTTGAAATATATGGTCAATATTTTTATGGCCATTTAAGAGAATTAATTGATTTTAAATGCACTCTTAATATTTTGTTCGTTATTTCAGAGAAACAATAAATTTTAATAGAATAAACTTAATTTTCTCAACTTAACTTAAAACATGAATTACTCCAATTATTTTTTTCTTCAATCTAATTTAAATTTTGAACTACAATTACTCAGATTATTTCTTTTGTCATTTCAATTAAATCTTAAATAAACTGGGCTCAAATTTTCCTTCTTAAATTCAGGATTTGCCATTGTTACTATTTTTTTCCTGGCAATTTTCCTAGCACCTAATCCTTAACCAGTTTCCTTTTACGAGTATCTCTTTCCTACCATTTATCTCCTACCCGAAAAAAACAACAGTCAGGACTAAACTTACCACTATTTTCTTTCTGGTGATTGTACTGGCATCCTATGCTTACAACTTCCTTTTACAAATACTTTCTTCCCGCCGTCCCCTTCCTCATAAAGTAAATCTTATAATTAGTCAATATTATTTTTTGAAAAAAATTAAGTATAAATTTTTTTCAACCATAATTCCGTTTTCTGATTATTATAAATATTTATTTCCCAATCTCAAACATACTATTAAGTAAATTTTGTTTTCTTCTGAAAATGTAACCAAATTTTTTTTACTAATTCTCTATCTTTTTGTAAGTAATTATCCTTATTTTTCACATTTATACATTTCAGGACTCGCAATCCTTTTTTTGTGGTGAACGTCCTGGCACTCTTACCTCGATAATCTCTGTTAAAAATATTAACCTAACAATATTTTAACTTATTTTAGGTGGATTGTGCATATAGGGTAAGTGTTGAATATTTTTATACCATAGAACCTTAGCATTCATTGTAATTTAGCTCATTAGCTTTTAGTGCCTGGTTTAAAGCATTATTCTTTTCTTAGCTAGCACATAGTAAAATGAACCTGCATGTGGTGTGATTCATGTGCGTGATGTAGTGATTAATTTATCTTTTTTACAAAATTATATACTTAACATATAACTCTTAGACTTGGTATTATATTTTGGAGTCATACATTTTCCTACAGAATAAATACAATTTCATCTATTTTTCAATCAAAGCTTTTGCGTCATTTAAAAATATTTTTTAAAGTTAATGATTTTGTGCTTGCTTTATGTATATAGTAGTTGCACTGTGATACTGGTGCATGGCTAATATTTAATCTCTAAGACTGCATATTTCCCATTGGTGTTATTTGAATATTGCTTTTGTCTGCCACAGTTACCCTACTGTTATTTAAATTTTTGCTCTAATTTTGTATTTTGATTCTAATAACTACCAATTATTTAACTGATTAATCATTCCGACCTTGGCTCTTACAAGTATTACTGTATTTGACTTCCCCGACCAAGTTATTAGTGGAGACTGCTCCACTTACTGATTAACTGCTTACTAGCCGATGTATTAATTAATACTACAGTATACTGGTAAAATTTTTAAAATTCTAAAATCAAAATTTGTTTTCTAAATTCAAAATAGTTGGAACAATAACTTTCCTAAACAGGATAATTTTTATTTTACTAAACAGGATTATTTTAATTCTTTTTCAAAATTTCATTGGAGTTGACGTGATGACATAAACCCAATTATTTTTTGAAGTATTGGTTTCTTCCGCAGGGCTATCTGATGATGACTCCTAACAATAATTAACAGTTAAACTAAATTCTACAACCCCGAAATTCAAACCCAGCTCGACTAGCTATCTGGCAAGTTGTGAATATTTTTGCTTGCTCCGAAAATAACATTGCAAACTTATAATTTACTGATAGAAGTGTATAGTAGTGAATGTTTATTGTGGGCACATGTTTTTAATGGTTTAAGAGTTTTAAAGATGGCAGAGAAGACATTAAAATGATTCATGGCCAGGTCGCCCTTCAACATCAAAAACGGATAAAAATGTCCAAAAAGTTGGTAATTTGATTCGGTCTAACCATCAATTAAGTATTTGCATAATTGATGACTCTGTAGGTATTGATAAAGAATGTTTACGGCAAATTTTACATGACAATTTTAACATGCAAAAAGTGTGTGCTAAAATGGTGCCTAAAGTTCTAATGTTTGAATAACAAGAAGCTCCTAAGAATGTTTGTACTGCACTTTGAATGCGTTTGAAAATTACCCAAATTTTTTTTAAACAATAATAATGTGTGAGTAAATGTGATTTTTTACTTATGATCCAAAAACGAAACAGCAATCCATGCACTAGAAGAACCCAACTTCACAGAGGGCCAAAAAAGCTTGAATGAGCAAGTTAAAATTTAAAGCAATGATGATTTTTTTAATATTAACTACATGTTAATATTTATCAGTAGGATCATTTGGCTACCTCCTAATCATGTGACAGATAATGAAGAGATGATAAGATGGGTCAATAATGCAAGCCACACTTGTTTAGATACATTAATGTAAGCTTGTTACATGAGTAAGAAATTGATTCATATAAAAACATACCCACCATGTACTGTCAGTGATATTTCATGTTTACTACTTCACAATTTACCAAATAACTGTAGAATCTAGATGTAAACCACGATGATAAAGTGTTGCAACTCACCTGTTTCTTGAGGATATCGTGAAGCTTGTAGAACTCGTTGTAACGGCGGAACACAAACCAACATTCCGTTGGTGAAACTACCACCACTTTGTACACCTGAAAAAGTA